>NC_137773.1:177124289-177154289 GCF_963455305.1 Plecotus auritus | reverse complement strand
TGGCCAGAAAGGTTGTGTCCATTTCTCTGGTTCCTCCCACTGCCTTAATCCTTGGCTTGGTTATCAGCCAGCATAAGCATAGGGGAGAGTCTCACTTTTCTCACTCAAGTCCTTCTCAAGGTCGAGAGTCACAAAATGGAGTTATAAAGTCTCCAAGAGCAGCAGCAAAAAAGGAAATGGCCCTCGCTGGTTTGGCTCAGAGGATCGAGTGTTAGCCTGCAGACTGAAGGGTCCTGGGTTCGAGTCTGGTCAAGGGCACATGCCCGGGTTGTGGGCTCGATCCCCAGTAGGAAGCGTGCAGGAGGCAGCCGATCAATGATAGAGAATCATTGATCGGCTGCCTGCCGCACACCCCCTACTGGGGATCAAGCCCGCAACCCAGGCATGTGCCCTTGGCCGGAATCGAACCTGGGACCCTTCAGTTCGAAGGCTGACGCTCTATCCCCTGAGCCAAGCTGGCTCGGGCCAAAATAAATTGTTTTAAAGGGAAATGGAAACGTGGATGTTGAATTCAGCAGCCTCACACCCAGATTGCTCCCCTACAGTGTCCCTGAGGTGGAGAGTAAGGACTGACTTTGGTCTTCAGGAGGGCATTATCTCTTAGCCTTTTTTTTTTCTTATTATTTTTATTGAATTCAGAGGGAAGAAGGAAGAGGGGGAAACATCAATCTGTGGGAATCGAACTGTGACCTCCTGGTACATAGGTCAATGCTCAACCACTGAGCCACACTGGCCAGACTATCTCTAGCTTTTTGAAGCTTCACATTCAGACTACTTAAGGCGTATGTAGGAACACCTGTGTGTGACTGTCAGGTGAGAGCTTTGGCTTGGTTTCAGCAGGCTATAATCTGATTTAAACCTAATCTCACACTCCCGAGAAAGGAGGTGTCTTTGGTTTTACTTTGAAATATGTGGTGCCTCTTCAGGAGCCACACCTGGGTCATCAGACTCGTGGTCTTTCCGGTGCCTTTACTTCAGTAGCTTAATAAATGACCCAACAATTCAAATGATGAATACAAAGTCTGTTGTGTGAGATGGTAGGTAATAGACAATTCAAAGTGGGCAACCAAAAAGCGATGACGTCATCCTCCCCATTTGTTAATCCCACTCCCCACAGGTGCTTCCCTGGGAGGCACTGGCGGGTCTTCGCTCCGTGAAGCCGGGAGAAAGGGCATGGCAGGGCGAGGGCTGTGGGGTGCCTCAGGCCGTGCTTGGTGTCTGGGCTGCCGGTGTACAGCAGCAGCAGGGGCGTGGGCTCAGAGGAACCCGATGGTTCTCCTTCAAGCTGAGTGTTCTTATTAAGACAACAGTGGTGGTGAAGCCATTTCCTGTCTTTAGCAGTGGTTGCTAGCTGCCTTAGTTGTAGGGGACTCTGAGGAGTAAGAACCGTTGCCTTTATAATATATAAGGTGAAGGTCATCTCAAAGTCGCTGTGTCAGTGAGTGCTCTGGCGGGTCCCTACCTTCCGCAGAGCTCACCACAGCTCCTGGGCAGCGTGTTTGCTCCCTGAGAAGTGTAAGTGCTCCTTGCCTTAGAAATTCCTGCATCCACTGATGCCAAGTGGTGAAATCAGAATTTGCAGTTGACTGTCACTCGCAAGGGTGCCTCGTGCCGATGGCAGCCCACACGTTTCATGGGCGGGGTGGACGATGTAGTCTGTGACAGCGGTACTCCCTCCAGAGCTACTGCGCTCTGCGCATGCCAGTTTTCCGGGGATAGTGGGGCCGTTCTCTCTTTGGTTCACAAGCATGTAGTCCCTATTCTGTACCAGGTCCTGATAATAAAAGCCAGGAAATTGAGCCTGGATGTAAGGTTTGGCCTAGCGATGGGCAGCTAACACCGAGTTGTCCTAAGATGCAGGTTCTGACGTGCAGCGACCCTGCCCAGTGGAAGTGTGGTCTTTCCCTGGGAGGGAGGAGCTGTGAGCCGTTACTCGCTGACAAGCAAGGCAGGGCGATGGAGCGAGTGGCTGCTCGGCCCTGCTCCTCTCCCCTGCGGGTGCTCGTTCTCCTCTAGCACAGAGGGTCTACGCATTGCTGAGCCTTCACTGTTTTCCGTGCTGAGCTCATTCATACGTTAATTTTCTTAATTGTTATGACCACCTTATGAAGTAGGTACTGTCATCCCTACTTTACAGATGAGGAAACTAAAGTGTGAAGAAGTTAAGGACCTTGCGGAAGGTCATGGAGTGGAGGCAGGCTTCAAATTTAGGGAACGTGACCCAGAGTCCACGTTGTTGGGCTTTTTGTTTTGTTTTGTTTTGTTTTTTGTTTCAGAGAGAGGAAAGGAGAGGGCGAGAGAGAAACATCAATCAGCTGCCTCCTGCACACCCCCTATTGGGCCACAACCTGGGCATGTGCCCTGACTGGGAATTGAACCAAACCGACAACCTCCTGGTATGTGGGACGGCACTCAACCACTGAGCCGCACTGCCCGGCCCAGAGTCCATGGTTTAAACCCGTGGTCGGCAAACTGCGGCTCGCGAGCCACATGCGGCTCTTTGGCCCCTTGAGTGTGGCTCTTCCACAAAATACCACGGCCTGGGCGAGTGTATTTTGAAGAAGTGGCGTTAGAAGAAGTTTAAGTTTAAAAAATGTGGCTCTCCAAAGAAATGTCAATCGTTGTGCTGTTGCTGTGTGGCTCTGTGGACGAATGAGTTTGCCGACCGCTGGGTTAAAGGGTGTGATAGATGCCTCTAGGCGGAAGGGCACAGTGCCGTCCCTGACCGCCCTGCCTGCAGAGCTCTCCTCCTGGGCTGCTCCTCCCCCTAATACTGAGCAGGAGCTGGTGACCAGGGCAGGCGGGCCCTTCTCTGTGACCCCAGCTGTGGACCTGGCTCAGCTGTTCCCCAGCTGGCCTTGCCTCTCGACATGTTTCCTCGTCTGTAAGGTGCGGGTGATGTTGCCTCATGGGATCATTTAGGGCAGTGGTCGGCAAACCGCGGCTCGCAAGCCACATGCAGCTCGAGAGCCGCGGTTTGCCGCTCTGTTGACTAATGAGTTTGCCGACCACTGATTTAGGGAAATAAATAGCGTATTTAACAGTTTCTGGCTCTGAGTAAGCACCTGATAAATGTTAGCAAATATTCATTGTCGCCATCCCCAGCCTTGACTAGCCAGGGAACAATTTCTGAGACCAGATTCTGGGCCGGGGTGGGCAGGCAGCTCTCCTTCGGTTTTGACAGGACAGTAATTTCATTCTGTGTACTTTCTTGACTCTTTCGGCGTGGAAAGCAGAGAGGTAAAGCATTATATGACAGGTGTATGGATCCAAGCAAGAAACTGAGGTCCAGTTGCGAAGAAAAGCCTGTGTGACTCAGCCCTGTCTGAGGAGACTCAGAGCCCTAGCGGGCGGAGAGCGAGCAGCGCGGGGGCTAGTTCCAGAGTCGCTTCTTGGTTCGTTCACTGTCAAGTGTGGTGCGGGTCCCGTCTGGGCAGAGCTGGTGTTCCTCTGCTTTCGCAGGTGTCTGCTGGTTAGGCTGATTAAACAGAGCTCCCCTGTCGTGGTGTGAAATGGACCCCATGACCTGTCCACCGTGCAGAGGCAGCGGCGCTCTCGCTGCGGCTTGTTGAGCCCCTGTCCCCCCGTCCCGGCCAGACTTTCCCAAAGTGCTTATTTGCCATGGTTGGTTCTCAGCTCATGGCGGCTCACTCTGTAGGCTCCACGCCAGGGTGATGCTGCGGCCACTGCCACCAGCCACTCCGTTTCCAGGTGTGAGGATGTGAGCTTCGGTGAAGCTTTCGCCTCCTCCCTCCTTCCTGTCTTCCGTGCTGTGCTGCTTTCTCCTGGTGCCTTCGCCATGCAGCCAGTTTTCCAAAGAACGTTTCCAGGCACCGGAGTTAGAGCCTGTCCTCCCTCTCCAAGGAGCTTGGAGTTCGCCTCGGAAAGAAGCCAGTTGAGGGCTCCGGGCCTCCGGGCTGCAGAAGGGGAGTTTGCTGTGGGGAGTGAGCTAGCTCTGCCAGGTGGGGGACTTGCTGGGCGCACAGGGGAGTGCACGCCTGCGCTCTGGAGGAGCAGACTGGGCCTCACCTGTCCGGGGACGGCGCCCCGACCCGCAGGAGCCGAGGCCGAAGACCGATACCACCTCCTCGCGTTCCCTGTCCCGAAGCTTGTGCTTGCTCCGCCATCTGCCCACGTCGTGGCTTAAAACAGCCGCTGACTCCTGGTGATGAAAAGCTCACTTTGTAAGACGTTCCCGCTGGGGACCGGCAGGCTGTCTGTGCCTTCCTGTCTCTCCGCTTCTCCGAGGGCTGACGTCGATGGCTTCTGTCTTTGTCTCCACAGGGAACTCTAATGATCCATGACAAAGAGGTCACCCTCGAGTATGTACCCAGCCCCCTGGATTTTTGGTACTGCAAACGGGTGAGTGCCGGGGCTTCCTTCCTCAGAGTAAGGGCCTGGCACCGCAGCTCCTCATGTCTCTAGGAACGCGGTCAGGCAGCGGGCATCGCCAAGGGCAAAGCTCTTCTTGTTTCATTTCCGGCGCCTGGAGGCCAGGGCACAGTCAGCGACGGTTCCGGCTTCCCAGCCTCTGCCTGCGGCCCTCAGGCGCTGGGCCTGCCGTCGGAAACACTCTTCGGAATGACTTAATTTATCCCAGAACACTGCTCGAGAGCCATTTGTTTGAAAACGGAATCATTCTTTCCCATTAGAAGTCATGTAAATTGAGTTAACGTGTTCCAGGCCCCAAAAGTGACTCCCATGCGTTGGGTATGGTTCGGTTTTAAAAACTGTTTTCAGTCCAGTTGGCTTCTTTCTCTTGCAGTGTAAGGCCAGCACTGCTGGACACCGACCGTCATGCTCGTTCTGCAAGTGCCCGAGGGAAGGTGAGTGGGGCAGAGGCCGTGGTGTTTATCTTGTGCGCCGAGCAAGGCACTTGGTGCTTTTCCTGGGCCGTGGAGCAGTCGTCCCAAATATAGCTGATCTTACAGGTGCAGTGTGACTTCTCGCCCCCCGTGGCCTGCCAGTGAGTGACTGAGGCCTCCGAGTCCCACCAGGGAGAGCTGGGTTGCAGGCTCCTCACTGAGGCGGCTAAAGGGGCAGCTGAACTGAGGGCGGTGGTGGTGTGGCCCGGGGCGCATTTGAGGGTGTTGGGTTGGGAAGGAGTCTGCTGGCATTGGTCCGTGTGACCCCTTCCCCGCGTCTTTGACGTTATTGGGAATCATTGGCTAGCATTACTGTTTTCTCACGTGCCCTCGATGCAGACTTTGCAGGATCTTCAACAGAAAGCACTTGTTGAAGTAACAGTAAACTGTAGACAAGAGGAAGTAACCAGGATTGAGGGTGTGTGCTCCTTTTACAGAGGAATAAACCTGTCAGCTCTCAGTCACTTGACTTTAAAGGAACTTTTTCCAGAAAAGCTCTAGGGGGACCCCCTTCAAGCAGCCTGCAAAGGCGCCCATCACCTCAGCCCTGTAGCAGTGACTGTCGCGCCGTCTTTCTGACATGACCCCTTGAGGAAAGCTAGGCATGGCCGTCACATACAGTCCGTGCAGGACTCGGGCAGCCTCACGCTCCACGGGTGGGACAGAGGGTGCCTGCGGAGTTTCGTGCTGGGCTCTGACCTGAGCACAGCTCCCCCTCCTGAGAGGCTGGGGCGCAGGCGCGGTGGCAGTCTCCAGAGACATGCTCACAGGTGGGAAGTGAGCACAGGGCCCAGCTTTTAGCTGCTTACGTGACCAGATGAGGCAAAATGGCTTTTTTCTCTCAAGAAAGACTTCTTTCTCCGTCTGTTCTAACACGTGAATGATGGCTTTAAAACCCCTGGCTGAGACAGCCTTCGCGCGTAAGCGTAACGCAGGTGCTCACCAGGTGCCGTCTGCCGTCGGTCTCTGCGGCCCCTGGAATGTCTCCTTTTGAGTCACCTGGCTCCTGTGAACCCTCTAAGAGTGATTAATTGCAAAAATGTGCCCATCATTAACTGGATAGATTATTCTCCTATAGAAAGATTTGTAACGAGTCATTTATATTTGCCTGCTGTAATTTTTTACATATAAACAACGTGTATGCAGGTAGGTCTATTCTTAGCTTCACCAGAGGAGACGAGGCGTGGTCTTACAGAATTTGAGACAGCTGTCCTGTGTCATAACCCTAGCAGAAGCAAGGCTCCTAGACACACGTTTGGGATATATGTTTCTACCAAACTTCTAGCAAAAGTCATATTTTAGTAATTTTGTCACCAACCTGTTCTTATCATTGATTATAATAGTTAGGTCCAGGGTCTCATGAAGGATTTGTATATAAGTGTTTGGGAAGTGACAGAATACTCAATATTAATTTTAAAAAAAATTTTTTTATTGATTTCAGAGAGTAAGTGGGGGGAGGGAGAGAGAAACTTCAATGAGAAGAGAGAAGCATTGATCAGCTGCCTCCTGCACGTCCCCCACTGGGGATCGAGCCCACAACCCGAGCATGTGCCCTGACTGGGAATCGAACTGTGACCTCCTGGTTCACAGGTTGACGCTCAACCACTGAGCCACGCCGGCTGGGCTCATACTAAGTTTTTTAGTACTCGGAGAGTTCCTTCCGTGGACTCCTTCCTGTGCTCCCATTAGCTCTGTGTGCAGTCCGTCAGGGCACTTTCTCAGGTGCTCCTGAGACTAGAGAAAGCGCTCCAGGGCCAGGACCTGACGGCAGAGAGCAGGGGCCCGCGCAGCAGTGCTTTTCGAAAAAACCTGCCAGAGATTCTGTTCCTGTTCCCCTAGTGACAGACGTGAAGCAAGACTTAGTGACGTACCCTCAGCTTCAGAAAACGCCCCTCCCACCGCCGTCAGAAAAGCAACCCAGCCAGCCCCCCAGGCCCGCTGACAAGGAGCCGGAGCCCAGGAAGCGGGAAGAAGGCCAAGAGCCACGCTTGGGACATCCAAAGAAAGAAGCAGATCGGTATCCGCCTCCCTCTCGAAGGGAGGGGCTCAGCTTCCGAAGAGACCGGGAGAAGGACCCGTGGTCTGGGGAGGCACGCCAGGACGGGGAGAGCAAAAGTAAGTGCTTGGTCGGGGGTTGCGCCGGACTGTGACGCTGCGGGGGGGCGGCCAGCCTGTGCCATGGCGGGGACCACACCTCCCACCCTCGCCAGCTGCTCGGCCTGACTGGAGGGCCCCTGCTCTCGTGGGCCTTGCCGTTCTAGTCAAAGGGACCTTTGTCCTCCAGTAGCAAGTTGCTGTTGACATGCAGCAAGGCCTCCTTGTAGATGTCTCAGTGCTGGCGAAGCAAAGGAAGAGGCATTTAGTTGACTAGCGTTGGTACAGAAGCAGCCTCGCTAGAGCAGTTAGCATCCGCAGTTAACAAAACCAAAAGGCAGCCAGGCTCCGCGGACTGCCGAAGGTAACCTCCCTGTGTCTTTCTCTGCTGCCCTGCCATCCGCGCGCGGTTCGCTCAGCCATCATGCTCAAACGCATCTACCGGTCCACGCCCCCTGAGGTGATCGTGGAAGTGCTGGAGCCCTACGTCCACCTGACCACTGCCAACGTCCGGATCATCAAGAACAGGACCGGCCCCATGGGCCACACCTACGGCTTCATTGACCTCGACTCCCACGCCGTGAGTGTCCCTTGCAGGGGCCTAGGGACAGCTGGCCGGGGAACCTCTCCTGGGTTTAAGTCCATTCAGGTGAAGGGACTGCCCATGAGACTTGGAGGCCGCGAGTGGCTTTCCCGTCCACCTTTGTCCAGTTCCCAGCTAGAATAGGATGAACAGCGTGGTCACTGTGGAGAGCCGAGTGCCGAGCTCTCGGGAGTTCAGTGAGTTCTCGGGTCTCCACCTGTTCTGCCCAGCCACACGCCGTTTTCTGCTTGGTGGTCACAGGACACCCTCCTTTTCCTCCGAGTTGCTTTTGTAGATTCTTGTGACCTGAATTTTTAGCTCTGGGGCCTTTTCCGTGGACGTGACATCAAGCTAGTAGTAAAAATCATTGGGACGACACAGATTTCATGCTCAGAAATCACAAGCGGCTTTGTAAACTGGATCTGATGCGGGGACAGTTGCAGCCTAAAATAAAGGATTTGAATTTCTGACATTTATATGAGAAACTGATAAAAAACAAAAAGCAAAATCATAAATCTGAGTTGATGGTGCTGTCTTCTCTTCTGGAACAAACCCTAAGCCTGTGTAACTCAGAAAAAGGTGCTGCTCACAATGCAGTGGTGTCCGATTCGAAAAGAAAGAAACCGAGGGCCACTCTGGGCAGCCCCCCTCAGAGGACCTGTTTCTGCCGTGCCCTTCGGGTCAGTTCCGACCAGAGCACGCTGTCCAGGAACTTTTCCTTTTGAGAGGGAAGCCCTCGTCCAGGCTCCTTCAGAGGACAGGGCCTTTCCCCTCTTGGGGTTCACACGTGTCTTTGGTTCCCCAGGAAGCCCTTCGTGTAGTGAAGATCTTGCAGAACCTCGATCCACCATTTAGTATTGACGGGAAGATGGTAGCTGTAAACCTGGCCACTGGGAAACGAAGGTAAGGCAGAGGCGTGGGCGGGCTCCCGTGCTGCTCCACTTGGGATTTCGGGAGGAAACGCCTGTTCCTGGCTGGAGAGACAGAGTAAGGCACGGTGTTCTCCTTTTGTGGATTGCTCCGTGTGCTTTCCCTGACGCTGGCCCCGCTCTGACTCTGGGCTCCCCCCTTAGTAGCACTGGTACGTCAGTCCTTTCCTCTGGGACTGCCTGTACCTTTGGGTCCAGTTGATGCTACACTCGTGGATGTGCAGGACAATCTCGATACCACCTGCCCTTGGAAGTCTAAGCAAATGCTGTCCTGACCTCCTCCTCCCCTCCCCTCGTCCACACTCCCAGAGAGAGCCCTGGGGACTCGGCTTCCTCTTTCTCCTTCCCTCATCGTGGCCCAGGAATGGTAACCGGCAAATGGCTATGTCAGAGAGGCCGCTTACAGGGAGGGACACATCTGGCTCTGGCACCCTCAGCTCAGTTGCTGTTTTGCTCAATCAGAGGCTCCATAGAAGGCCCGCTGCTCCTCCCCTCGGAGTCTGCACCAGCAGAACTGCTTGCTGTGGGGGTGGTGCCTTCCCTGCAAAGTGGGGGAGGAGTGTCTTTGGCCAGTCTGTAGGGTGAGCACTTCTCAGGCGACCTTCGGTGGCAGGCCCGTGACCTGTTGTGTTGTTTGTTGCAGAAATGATTCTGGGGACCATTCTGACCACTACTATCAGGTAGGCTTCACCGCTGGGGAGGGAGTGCTCTGTTACGATTCTCAAGCGACTGAAAGAGGCTGCGAGCCTCTCCAGGGGTGACTCTGAGGCTAATGGCTGTGGGACGTTCCATTTGAACGTGCCTTTCTGTGACAGGGCAAAAAGTATTTCCGAGACAGGAGGGGAGGAGGCAGAAATTCCGACTGGTCTTCAGACTCAAATCGACAAGGACAGCAGTGTGAGTGACCTGCGTTTTGTTCCATTGTGTGGGTTTTGGGCTGGACTACGCATTAAGACCTTGTGGTCACAAAGTTGGCAAGAAGGGAGCTCATTCGGAGAGAGCACCACCTGCAGGTCCTGCTCCCGCTCCGGTTGGCCAGCCTCGTGTTGGTTAGTCATTGGCGGGGACTGACATTGCCTGGTTTTACTCCCTCCAGCATCATCGGACTGCTACATATATGACTCGGCAACTGGCTACTATTATGACCCCTTGGCGGGAACTTATTATGACCCCAACACCCAGGTGAGCTTGGGCTTTGTTCGCTTTGTCAGTGGTTTAAGAAGTGCAGGTCTCCATGGAGTGCACTTATTTATCCAGGTGGATTAAAGATGATGGCCTTTACAGAACTGCTGCCTGGGTGGGCAGTCAGTGCCTGTGGCTAGAACAGTGCTGCTCAGAAGAAGGGACAGTGGGTTGCCTGGCTGTGTCCTGCGCCTGGAGTGGGTTGTCACCTTGCTTGATGTGTCTCTTCTTAGACGTGGGAGTGAGAGCTTTTCTTTCCCCCAGAAGGGAACCGCGCCTAAGACCTCAAACCACTGGGAAGGTGAGACCCCGTAGACTTACCTGTTCCAACTGTCTTCCAGCAAGAGGTCTATGTGCCCCAGGACCCGGGGTCACCCGAGGAAGACGAGGGCAAGGAAAGGAAGCCAGCCAGCCAGGGAACGTCGGGCGGCAAGAAGGAGACGTCTAAAAGGGACGGCAAGGAGAGGAAGGACCGCGGCGGGCCGAGGGTGAGAGGACTTGCGATCTGCTCTCTTTGCAGCCAGAGTTACAGATGGAAATAAAGGGGTCTCTGCAGAGGATGTTTGGGTTTGAGGGGGAGAGTTGCTCAGAGAGCAGGCGGAGTGTCTCTCTCTCTCTCTCTCTCTCTCTCTCTCTCTCTCTCTCTCTCTCACAAGCGCAGAAGCTGGGGGTGAAACGGGGACTCAGCTCGAACCCCAGCTCCTCCGCTCCAGTTTCGCTTCCTGCCTTCCCTCTTCAGTGCTGACTCTGTGTACACAGCTCTGTAGTGTGATTGTAGCGGGGGGTGCCATTTTTAGTTACTATTTTCATGCCTGCTCAGTAGACATTCACAGGAAAAGTGCACCCTTATTTTCTTCCGTCATTTTGGCATTGTCTCTTTCTGATCTTACGCTGTCATATTGTACAGCACTTATTTCCTCGTTTAAATTATTCCCTTAAGTTCCTGACATACAATAATCACTAAATAATATACTAAATATGTGTGTGTTTTATTTTGAATCATAACAACTCCTAACCTAACTTTTACGAGAATTACCTTGGATTTTATCAGTTTCAGGAAGATGCCAGTGAGGAGACAGCCCCCCCAGAGGATGTCTTTAAGAAGCCCCTGCCTCCCACTGTGAAGAAGGAAGAGAGCCCTCCCCCAGTAAGGCTGAGCGCGTGCCCGGGCTGGGCTGGTTCTGCATGGGAAAGGAGGGTCGAAGGCGCGCCTCGCTTGGACGTCGGTCCTTCAGCTCCCGTCTCCCAGCAAGCCGTCTGCTCGGAGAGCTTTAACTGGAGAAGCAGAGGCCGTTTTCTGTCCTCGTCCCCTCTACTCTGCTCCATTCCCCCAGAGCAGGGACTGCCTGGCCCTTTCTAAGTTAGAATCTTGGTCTTGTTAATTCTTTCCTTCTAAGTGATCAACGAAACCCATTGTTCTGGCCTGGTGCTTCCTGTCTGTTGGCGCTGCCTAAGAATGTGTGGAGTGGGTGTTTGGTCATTTCTATAGTTTGCCGGCTTGGCCAGAATGGACAGTGGCCAGCAGTGGCACCTGTTTTTAGATGCCTTAGAGCGATAGTCTCGTCCGCTGGCTAGGTAGCTCAGTTGGTTAGAGCATCGTCCCAATGTGCCAAGGTGCAGGTCCTGTCCCCAGTTAGGGCACATACAACAACCAACCGATGAGCCCGGCCTGCATGGCTCAGTGGTTGAGCGTCGACCTGTGAACCAGGAGGTCAGGGTTCGATTCCTGGTCAGGGCACATGCCCAGGTTGTGGGCTTGATCTCCAGTAGGGAATATGCAGGAGGCAGCCAATCAGTGATTCTCTCTCATCATTGATGTTTCTATCTCTCCCTCTCACTTCCTCTCTGAGATCAATAAAAAATATATATTAAAAATAAAAAGAATCAACCAGTGAATGCTCCCCCCCTCCATAACACTAGTACCCTGCTTTAGTTTTTACTTTTGATTGCTCGTAGGCCAGTGACCTTACCTTATTACCTAGCGGCTTCCTGTGAGCTACTGGTAAATGCCCTGCCTGCTCCGCATTGTTAACTCAGTTCACTGTAGCACGTGTCCTGGCCCCCTCTGCCGCTCCCTTGCTCAGAAGCCGTATCTCTACCGAGGCTGTCCTTCCTTGCTTTCAGCCGCCTCCTAATCCCCGGGGGTTGCTGTAGTCTTAGTCTCCCTCCTTTTCTCCGGGTTACAGTGACTGGGAGGTGGTTGTATCTCTTCCTCTGAAACTTGTACGGTTGTGGCTCTTTTTCTGTGTTCTCCTCAGCTCTCCTCCCTCTTCCTTCTCTTCGCTGTTCCGTTGCTAGGGTCCCTGGTTCTGTCCCCCTCAGTGAGCACGGAGGACGGTCAAGCTCGAGCCCGGTTGCCTCCACCCGGGAAATGAGCAGTATGGCCAGTGGGCCTGTAATGAACCCAGCTCACTGTTCACACTGAAAGGAGAAGTGGGAAAGCCAGATCAGAACATCCCGAAAAACAGGCCCAGGACATAGGTTCCGTTTGGCGTTAATCCCTGGCCTCCCCTTCCAGCCCAAGGTGGTTAACCCACTGATCGGCCTCCTGGGTGAATATGGAGGGGACAGCGACTATGAGGAGGAGGAGGAGGAGCAGCAGCCCCCGCCGCCGCCCCGCACAGCGCAGCCCCCGCAGCAGGAGGAGCTGAGCAAGAAGGAGAGTGAGGAAGACAAACTCACGGACTGGAATAAGCTGGCCTGTCTGCTCTGCAGAAGGCAGTTTCCCAAGAAGGACGTTCTCATCAAGCACCAGCAGCTCTCGGACCTGCACAAGGTATTAGGGCGGGCCCTGGCCTTCCCCACGGAGAGCTTACCAGCCACGAGCATTCGGGGACGGAAAGGCGTATGCCGCCCTTCCTCAGCGGCACGCTCTCCGGCTCCCAGGATTAAATCAGGCCCCTTCTGGAGTCAGTTGCTCCTCCCTTTTTCTGTGAGCCGCTTTGTATTGAGTGTGCCACCTTCAGAAAACCTCAGACCCAAGGCGAGCAGCGGGCTGGGGCGGGGCGCCACGCGCGGAGCCTGTGCTGAGACAGGAGGCGGCTGTGGGGCAGGGAGCCGGGCTCCCTTCAGCTCCGTGGTTACAGAGCACTTGGACCTCAGACAGGCCCCTCCTCTGCTCTGGTGCGTGGAGGCTCCCTGTTCCGTCCAGCTCGGACGGGCAGCGTCCCCAGGCCACGCTCTGCCGCCTCTTCACGTAGTGAGGGGCTGCCGGGAGCCAGGCCGCATTCAGTGACGTGAATCGGGCCTCTGCAGCCTTCCCGTTTGCACGTGCTGACCAGGAGCCGAATTCTGGACAAGTAAAGCCCACAGGCGGACTGGCGCTGTGGAGGGAGCTCTCCTCACCCTCTGCAGCAGGTGCTGCGGGGGCAGGTGCGGGGGCTTAGCCTCGCTCTCCGCACAAACCACGGCTCGTGCTGGAAGCCGAGCAGCTCTGCCTTCGGTAACGGGCACTCCTCTCCCTCTGCCCCTGGAGGTTCCCCAAAGCTTCTGGGATTCTCACAGTCCCCGCAACGCCCCTCCCCCCCAAGTCCCTTCAATCTTTTCAAATTCTGAGACGGCAGACGGACATTTACATTTCAGCTTTCTGATGAAAACACTAATGAATGGCTAAAGGGACTAAGGGTAGTTGTCAGATAGAGAAGCTAGCCGTCTGCTAGAGCCACAGACGGGACTGGCCCTGGGGCAGGAGAAGGTAGGCCAGCAGCTCCCTTTCCTCGGGGAGAGCCGCACAGAGAGCCCCTCTCCGTTTCTTCTCTCCCGTGTGCCGGAGGGCGTTGGGAGGGAGCGGCCTCAGTGTGGGGCCCTCGAGGAGGAGGGGACTCTCAGAGCGGTCTGTCTGTTCTTTTAAGGCCTTGGGCTTCTTTTTAATGTTTCTCTGGGGGCTTGAAAGTGAGCAGTGAGCATGTGGGTGCTCAGATTCCCCTCCCATCACTTGTCTTAGGCGAAGAGGTATAAACCAGAGTTGTGTCTTTTACATCTCAGGAGTAAAGTCCCCTCTTGTGCCACCCACATGACTAAGCTGTGTGACAGGCGGACCAGCCGGGGGTGGGTGCTTGCAGGGTGTGGTGGCCTCCTGGGGGACTGGCCGTGAGGGGGCCGCAGTGCTGGAGCAGCTCCGGGGAAAGGCCAGGAGGCGTTTCTGGGCCACTCGTCCTAGACCTGCACTCAGAACGCCTTCTCTTCTCAGCAAAACCTGGAAATCCACCGGAAGATAAAGCAGTCGGAGCAGGAGCTCGCCTACCTGGAGAGGAGAGAGCGGGAGGTAAGCTCGGGGACCTCCGGCCTGGGCTGCTTTCCGGTGCCGATCCTGGGCTGTGCTGCAGACGAGAACCAGGAGGCCCTGAGAGAGGATGTGACAGTTCTCAGCGCCTCTGCATTGAAACGGTGCATTTCATTGTGTATAAATGACATCTTAATAAAGTTGAGACATTTTAAAGGTGGTGCTAAGGGTTTCTGAGTAGATCCGATAAACAGCATTCCACTTCCCTGCCCAGCTCTGAAACTCAGTGCGGGGGTGTTGGCAGGGCTGCTGGGGTCACCTTTTCCTGCTAGAGCTGCTAGAGGAGAAGCTTCCTGTGACGGCCACATGGACCTGCCGTCTGGACCACACGGTTCGCCAGCCCCGGCCCAGCCTTGAGCTGCCCATCGTGTGGTGGCCGGGACCTGCCCGCGGAGCCTGTGGGCGCTGCTCCTCCGTGAAGAGGGAAACAGGCTGGTGCAAGCACATGGCCGTTCCTCCCGACCGCCCGCAGCCACTGCCTCCTCAGCAGCGAGTGTGGAGGAACGAGAGGGTCCAGGGCTGGCCGCCCGTTGAACTCCCTTCACGTTAGGAGAAATAATCAGGAATAAAACGAGGCTTCCCCACTTCCCTGCCCCTCAGGTCTGTTCTTCTGCTTCCCAACAGGGAAAGTTTAAAGAGAGAGGAAATGATCGCAGAGAAAAGCTTCAATCTTTTGACTCTCCAGAAAGAAAACGAATTAAATACTCCAGAGAGACTGACAGGTAAGCCAGGAGCTCTTGACCTAACATGAAACCATCCCCTCCTCCAGCTGTGCTGCTGCTTTCTGTCTCAGGGAGCAGGTCTGTCTCAACCCCTCGAGCAGGAGCGTCACCCCAGCCTTCTGACCACCTGTCTTCACAGGGAGTACATGTTTGCCTGGAACATGGGCTGGCTGCTTCGTGGTCAAAGCCAGTGCTGGCATGGCCATGGCTGAGAACCCTTTCTCCCCACGTCAGTCATGGGCCCGATGAGCGTGTCACACTCAGACTTTTTCTCTGGGGAACCTTCATTGTGACACATGGCGGGCGGGGCGGGGGGGGTAGCCCATTGGGTCACTCTGCAATGTGAACTCTTGGGCGAGGACAGAGGTGCAGGTGTCCACCGGAGGAAGAAGGAGGCCTCCTCTATTCCCTTGCCCTTCGCACCACTTTCTGCTGGCGCTCCTCCCCCTCCGTCTTCTTTCCCACTCGTCCCTTTTCTGGGTGATGAGTGTCCAGGACTCTGCCCTCAGTGTGTACCCTCTTGACCTGCGCTGTCCAGGGCACCCAGAGCCACAGCCACCACAACAGGCTAACAAGTCCTGTGACTCCAGCTGAACCAGTTCTGTTTCCTGGGCCCAGAACCACTGTTTCCCTTACCTCCAGGGCCTGTCCCCTCGGGCACCGCTGGGGCTTCTCACATGAACAGTTCCTCAGTGTGGTGTTCCACTCCGTCCGGTCTGGGGAACTGGGAACTTGCCATGTTCCTGTTCGGAGTAATAATGTCACTGCGCCGTGGTCTCCCTGGTCTGACCCGGTCTTCCTCCTTTATCCGCTGGGGCTAGTGGTCACATTCCTGATAAGCCTGGGCCCCCTTTCTGGCTCACCTCCAAACCGGACTCCTTAATCACACCCTTGGCTCGCAGTCTTTGTCCCTTCTTTCCCCTGCCACACCATGACCTTTGTATGCAGAAGGCTCCTGAACCTCGTCTTGTGTGGAGGTGACATTGCCTAGAGCAGTGGTCGGCAAACTCTTTAGTCAACAGAGCCAGATACCAACAGCACAACGATTGAAATTTCTTTTGAGAGCCAAACTTTTTAAACTTAAACTTCTTCTAACGCCACTTCTTCAAAATAGACTCGCCCAGGCCGTGGTATTTTGTGGAAGAGCCACACTCAAGGGGCCAAAGAGCCGCATGTGGCTCGCGAGCCGCAGTTTGCCGACCACTGGCCTAGAGGGAGGCCTGGTTTTCAGGGGTTTCTTTGCCCGAGGAGTGACGTCCAGAGGCCTGAAGCAGCGAGCTGTCCAGAGGTTATTTGCAGTCTGGCCCGAGCAGCCGCTTGCCAGTCCGGCCGCCCCTCTCCTGGACAGTGTTCTCTCTGCGCCTTTCTCCTAGCTCACCGTCTCCTCGTGTGTCAGACCCGGTCAGATGTCCCCCTTGGGATTTCTGTCGTTTTCGGAGATGCCCTTCACAGTGTGGCCTGTGCTGTGGTTCGGCGCACAGTTGCTGTTGCACGCCCACGGCTGGGCGCTCGGTGTGCCGGAGCATCTGCTGACATAGTCTCGCGTCCTTCCCTCTGAACATGGTCATGTCTTGGTCATCTCTGTGTCCCCACAAACAAGTCACTTGGAAAGGGACAGGATCTGAGTATGTCTGCTTCCGTTGCAGTGATCGGAAACCTGTTGATAAAGAAGATGTTGACAGCAGCAGCAAAGGAGGCTGTGTTCAGCAGGCTGCTGGCTGGAGGAAGGGGCCCGGATATGGCCACCCTGGATTGGCTTCAGCGGAAGAGGTGAAATGGTTTCCGTCCTGTTGGGCTGGCATGAACCTGGAGTAATCTTAACTTTCTCTCTCGGGCCCAGAGCTGTGTCCCTGCCTTTGAGCTGCCTCTCTCGGCTGCTGGCGAAGGACCTGAGCTGAGGAGCCCCTCGGTCTTGATGACGGCGTTATGACTAGGCATGCTTGCCCTTGGCAGTGTGCTGGGTGGTGGGAGCGGGAGAGAAATTAGAAGAGGGCTCATCTTATTCTTACGGAGTCCGAGGTGAGGCCTTGTGGGAATTGGGGATTCGAGACTGAAGAATCGTTTGATAAAAACATGGGAACTAGCAGTGAAATGTAGAAAGGCATTTAACCTGTTTTTATTGATTTTTAGAGAGAGGAGAAAGGGAGAGGGATAGAGAGAAACATCCATGAGAGAAAATTGGCTGCCTCCCGCACCTCCTGCTGGAGATCAAGCCCGCAGTCCGCGCATGTGCCCTGACCAGGAATTAAACGAGTGACCCGTGACCTCCTGGTTCATGGGTCGACGCTCAACCGCTGAGCCACACCGGCCGGCACGTTATCATGTCTTTGATGGCTGAAATTTGAGGAGCATGCGGTTAGTCCTGGTTTCCCAGGAAGGACTTTGCCCCTCAGGTTTCAGGAAGAACAAAGAAGGGAACTCTGCCCGCGTCGTGTTGATCAGTCCCCCCTGGAATCGCCAGCGTAGCTTAGCTTCTCATGGATCTGGTGTTGCGTTCTGTGTCCTGAAATGATGGCATCACCACCCTCCTATTCATCTTGGTGTCTGTTTATTAAACATCTAGAAATTCTCCTGGCCCTGGCCGGCTTGGCTCGGAGGATAGAGCGTCAGCCTGCGGACTGAAGGGTCCCAGGTTCGATTCCGATCAAGGGCACATGCCTGCGATGCGTGCTTGATCCCCAGTAGGGGGCATGCGGGAGGCAGCCAATCAATGATTCTCTTTTATCATTGATGTTTCTATCTCTCTCCCTCTCCTTTCCTCTCTGAAATCAATAAAAATATTAAAAAATAAAATAAAAAATTCTCCTGTGTCCTGATCCGTACTGGTTCAGAAGCGAATTTAATTCATAGAGCCCGCCTCATCGTTTGCCTTTTTTTACAGACTGAAGGCCGGATGAGGGGGCCCGGGGTGGGGGCTCCAGGAAGAACCAGCAAGAGACAGTCCAACGAGACTTACCGAGACGCTGTGCGAAGAGTCATGTTTGCCCGATACAAAGAACTCGATTGAAGGACAGGCGGTCCCAGGGGACACAGCCTCCTGTTTTGTTTGTCAGTCTCTCCTTTTGTTTTGTTACTGTTCTTGCTGCTAGAACTTTTTTAAATAAACTTTTTTTCAATGTGATTTTTGGGTGGTTAAATTTATCCCCTGGGGGTCGGTTGGAGTTGGCACTAATGTGGGCCCATTTGAGATGAGGCTGAATGGAGAGTGCTGCACTGAGCCCTGGAGCACTGCCTGCTGCCAGGATGAGTGACCTTGAACTCCAGCCTGTGTGAATAGACTAAGAATTATCTTTTCTAATTTAATTAATGAATCTAGCACCTCATTATCGTTTGTTTCTGTTTCTTGGCTAACTGCTGGTGCTGAACTTTTCCCGTGTGTTGGTTTACTACTCTAAGGACCCTTGAGAGTCCTCTTCTGACTTTCCCTTCTTGGGGGATGGGCAGGTGTGACACCTCTCTGAGTGCTTCACACGTGATCACAGGTCAGCACAGTGAGAAGCACATGCCTCTCCAGCCATGCCCCGCTTTTCCTCCCCCCATGCCAGACTCTCCAAAGAGGTGTCTGCCCCTTCCAAACCCTCCTTCCGTTCCCCACAGCGTTCACCATCTCACAGGTGGGGGGTTAATTCTTTGCAGTTGAAGGACTATGTCCTACGAATCTATTAAAACTTTTAAAGATAATTCCTCAAGAAAACATATGATAGTACTAAGAATTGTACTTTCCAGATGTGACAGAGAAGAATGTTTCTCAGGCAGGGACCTGCGTGTTCAGAAGAGCATCTCGGTGACATGCGGCAGAAGTGTGTGAACTTTCCGTAAAGAGACAGTCTGGAGGCTCAGCCCTGTGTATTGAGAAAGCAGCCATAGACAGTAATACCTAAACTAAATAAATAAATATTATTTATTTAGTAATACCTAAATCAAGCCAAAGTTTGCAATAAAACTTTATTGACAAAAACAGGTTGCAGGCCAAAATTGGCCCAAAGGTGCTGGTTTGCCAACCCCTGTTCTAAGGGCACATCCAGCATAAGGCAAGACCAAGAGGAGCTCTGTGAAGAGAGGGGGTGGGGGCTGGCATTTTGGAGGGGGTGGGTGGTCTGTGAGGGGTGGGAGAGGGAAGGAGCGTGGGCGTACACCAAGGAGAAAACATTCCCGGCAACCAGCATGACAACTGTGAACTTACATGGTTTGCATGCTGTGTCCAGACATAATTCCTCCTAGTCTTGAACAAGCCCTTTTATCCCCGAAAAAGGGAAAGCAGACATCAGGAGCACACTGCATCACTGTACTTCCTGTCCGACCTCCACTGAGTGGGACTCGGAACACTTGGGGAGCTGGTCCTACTTTGTCCTGAGCTGACCAGACCAGCGTCTCCTCCCTGCTGCCCTCCTGCTGGGCCTGGAGTGAGCTGTGGAACACGTCAATGCTTCACTGTTGACTCCTGTAGAGGCTGCTTAGCTGACCCAGGTCATGGGCTGCTCAGCTGCAGTACCACGTTGTTAGGTGGCCACTCCAGGAATGTGTGGAGAGCCCGTTCTACTGCTCACGGGCGCCTAGGAGCCTCAGCCCCTGGGGAAGATGAGTGTTGAACAATCATTGGCATGAGAGCCTCGAGGAAGAAGTCGGGCAAGCTACTGGGATGCTCTGACATGGACTTGGTTCTCACCTTTCCTGAAGACCTCAGAGCAGGGGTGGGCAAACTTTCTGACTCGAGGGCCACAATGGGTTCTTAAACTGGACCGGAGGGCCGGAACAAAAGCATGGATGGAGTGTTTGTGTGAACTAATATAAATTCAAAGTAAAGGAGCGGAGGGGAGAGCAAGAGAACCGGATAGAACAGCCGGATCCGGCCCGCGGGCCGTAGTTTGCCCACGGCTGCCTCAGAGCCTAGTTTGGGCCATTGCCTGCTTTTGTTCTTTTCTAGTTTTATTTTGCCACTTTAATGGAGAGTTTGCTGTTGGAAATAAGGTCTAACATACGTAACACATTTTAAAAGCAGTACTTTGAGTATTGATGGAAGTGGAAATGGGTGAGAAAAACGTGTCACCTGGTGATGTCCCTGGGAAGTTCCCGAGGCCTTTGATGAGAATGCCAGCTGCATAAGGGCAGGGTCTTGGAGGGTGCTCTTCGTTCGTGTGTCCCTAGCACCTGGCACAGGGCCCTGGCAGCAGGCGCTCAGCAAGGCGTGGAGAACGCTGAGCTCAGAGGTCTATGGGAAGCACTGGTCGAATTAAATTTTAATTACATCTTTCACTTCATCAACGCCCAGCTGGACAAAGATTATTTTTGTTTCTTGGTACAGGCCAGAGTTTTCACATCTTTTTTTACTTGATATTCTAGAGTAGTCATTCCCAGCCTGGGACCAAAACATGTGACTAGTTTTTTTCTCTTGCCAAGTGGTAGAAGATTAAGGGGGACAGGAAAGGCCTAATAATATTTCATTAAGTGAAGAACTTTTTTTTACATCAAAAAGGTAGTAAAGGCAGCTGTAAGGACTATCCTTTATTCTGTATGGACACGTGGCTTTACTTAAAAGACAACGCACTCTGTTGTTTTTGTTGTCCTTCTTGGCCGGGAATTTAAGCTTTTCCACGCCACGTCAGCTGCCAGGCAGCGTCTGCGGGCACAGCTCTGGAACTCAGCAGGGCAATGTCCACAGAAAAGGGCAGCCAGCGACCAGAGGATCTGGAGGACACACTTCCCTCTGAGTGGAATCCGTCTTCTTTCCCAGGCATCTCCGACACGGTTAACAATGATTGGTACCCTTTATGAAAGCCATCTAGTCTTCATGACAGGTGAGGTGCACAGTCCAGGAACGCTTGGTGAACTGCTCTGGGAGCAAGGCAATTAACTGCCAGTGGCCATTACGTCTGGCAGGTTCTGGATTCTTGGCATCTTTTGTCCATTGCAGGTTTGCAAAGACCCCATCTGTATTTTTTTTAAGAGATTTAAAAAAAAATACATGTATTTTATTGTTATTGGTTTTAGAGAGGAAGGGAGAGGGAGAGATAGAAACATCAATGATGAGAGAGAATCATGAATCAGCTGCCTCCTGCACGCCCCCTACTGGGGATCGAGCCCGCAGCCCAGGCATGTGCCCTGACCGGAATTGAACCTGGGACCCTTCAGTCCGCAGGCTGACGCTCTATCCCAGTGGTTCTCAACCTTCTTAGGTGACCCTGCTAGCGGTTCGCGACCCACAGGTTGAGAACCGCTGCTGTAGAGCCTAAGACCATTGGAAAACACAGATATTTACATTACGATTCATAACAGTAGCAAAATTATGGTTATGAAGTAGCAACGAAAATAATTTTATGGTTGGGGGTCACCACCACATGAGGAACTGTATTAAAGGGTCGCGGCATTAGAAAGGTTGAGAACCACTGCTCTATCCACTAAGCCAAACCGGCCAGGGCTGATCCCATCTGTATTTAACCTTTAAATTTCATTAAACATACTTGAGTGCCTTCTGTGGAGCACATTCACGTTTTTCTGATGACAAGTTGTTTATAAGCTACCTAGTCTGTGGTATCTTGTTATAGTAGCCCACGCAGAGTTGAGAGATAGATATGTAGATAGATATGTACATACATACAGAGTTGGAGAGAGACAGAGAGAACAGAAATAAATGACCCATTATTCCAGAATCCAGATATTTCTACCTTTTCCTATTGTCATATTTTTAATTACCCAAAAAGTTCTCAGTGTCAGTCACTTAAAGCCCTGGATGTAGAAGGATAAGCCATAATAAGAACATGTTTAGCCCAGCTGGTATGGCCCCGTGGTTGAGTGTCACCCCATGCACCAGGAGGTCGTTGGTTAGAGTCCAAGTCAGGGGCACATCCCCGGGTGGTGGGCTCGAGCCCCAGTAGGGGGTGTGCAGGAGGCAGCTGATGGAAGTTTCTATCTCCCTTCTCCCTCTCCCTTCATCTCTCTCTAAAAATCAATAAAAATGTTTTTTAAGAACATGTTTAAAGATGCTTTTCTAGGAAAAAATGTTTTTTAGTATATTTGAAGGTTTGGAATCTCACTGACATCCTTCGACTTAGTTATCTAGAAGAGAGTGATATGGGTGCCGTTTTCCATAACTAAACTGATACTTTTCTCTGCCTTATCATGGTCTGTTTTTCAGCTTGTATAAGTGACCTGAAAACTCAGTTCCACTGAAAATGCATTTATTAATTATGGGAAGTTGTCCTAACCGGTGTGGCTCAGTGGATAGAGTGCCGGCCTGCGGACTGAAAGGTCCCAGGTTCAATTCTGGTCAAGGGCATGTACCTTGGTTGCGTGTACATGGGCATGTACATGTACCCAGTGGGGGGTGTGCAGGAGGCAGCTGATTGATGTTTCTAACTCTCTATCCCTCTCCCTTCCTCTCTAAAAAAATCAATAAAATATATTTTAAAAAAATAAAATAATAATGGGAAGTTATGCCAAAACCGGTTTGGCTCAGTGGATGGAGCGTCAGCCTGCG
Organism: Plecotus auritus; assembly: GCF_963455305.1. NCBI lineage: Eukaryota > Metazoa > Chordata > Mammalia > Chiroptera > Vespertilionidae > Plecotus > Plecotus auritus. The sequence goes on along the minus strand of NC_137773.1, from coordinate 177,132,158 downwards.
GACTGAAGGGTCCCGGGTTCGATTCCGGTCAAGGGCATGTAACTTGGTTGCGGGCACATCCCCAGTGGGAGGTGTGCAGGGGGCAGCTGGTCGATGTTTCTCTCTCATTGATGTTCCTGACTCTCTATCCCTCTCCCTTCCTCTGTGTAAAAAATCAATAAAATATATTTTAAAAAAAATAATGGGAAGTTATGCTAACTGGATGCACAAAGATCACCACCTCACTGGCGGGAGTCCAAAGCATCTCTGAATCATCCAAGGATCTCTGCTGCTTTCTGCCACAAATGTTATACCTTTCACTTTTTTTAAAAATATATATTTTTATTGATTTCAGAGAGGAAGGGAGAGGAAGAGAGATAGAAACATCAGTGATGAGAAGGAATCATTGATTGGCTGCCTCCTGCATGCCCCCCACTGGGGACTGAACCCACAACCTGGGCATGTGCCCTTGACAGGAATTGAACCCGGGACCCTTGAGTCCACAGGCTGACGCTCTATCCACTGAGCCAAACCAGCAAGTGCTATACCTTTCACTTTGATCGTGGATTCATCTGTTGTTCAACAAATCTTTACTGAGTGCATACTGTGTGCTGGGCACCAGTAGAGAGACCAGGGATAGAGTAGTGAACTAAACAGACAAAAGTCCCTGCCCTCCTGGAGTTTACATTCTAGTGGCTGAGGACATGGACTCTGAAATCAGGCCTACTAGTTCATGTCCCAGTTCCAACGCATTATCTCTGTGTGACCTCCCCTCTCCGTAAAATAAGGACAGTAATGGTGGCTTTGGCTAGGTGGACAGCAGTTGCAGCTAGAAGTGGTCAGATTCTAGAAATATTTGGAAGGTAGAATGAGAAGAATTTGCTGATAGGTTGGGTGCAAGAAAAAAGTCACAGGTTACTCCAAGGTTTTTGTGCTGAGTAACTGGAAACAGGGAGCTTCCATTTATGAGCCAGGGAAGGTAGTGGAGAGGAGGTTGGGTTTTGGCTGTGTTAGCTTTGAGATGTTACTAGACATCCAAGTAGTAACTATTAAATTAACCCTTAAAGTAACAAGAGAATATCAATGGAATGATACTCTTTAGACGTGCTTTCAAGAATCCCCTTAAGCCCTAACCGGTTTGGCTCAGTGGATAGTGCGTCGGCCTGCGGACTCAAGGGTCCCAGGTTCGATTCCAGTCAAGGGCATGTGCCTTGGTTGCCGGGACATCCCCAGTGGGGGGTGTGCAGGAGGCAGCTGATTGATGTTTCTCTCCCATTGATGTTTCTGACTCTCTATCCCTCTCCCTTTCTCTTTGTAAAAAATTAATAAAAAATAAAAAAGAACCCTCTTAATTTCCATGAATCTCAATTTCCTCACGTGCAAAGTGGATTTAATCACCATTTCATAGGTTATGAAGATGAAAATAGATATTTGTAAAGTAGCCCAATAATCTTAGCGTCCAATAATGCAACATAAGATGAACTAGCATTCCTTCTCTTAAAACCGTGTTAAACGTACTCGTAACAAAGACGAAACAAAGCTCTAACCCGGGTCTGCAAAAGGCAGCTTGGCAACGGGCGCGGGTTTGAAGGGAAATACGCAGGAAATTAACAGGGGGCGTAGTAACTGACAGGCTGCCCTAGCGACCACACTTCCCAGCAGCCCTCGCGCAGCCAGGCGCCTCCGCGGATTGGACGCCTCCTCGGGGGGCGTGTCGGGGGAGGGGGTGGGCGCGAGGAACTGTGGGTAGGAGACGGCAGTCGACGGAGGCGCCATTTTGTGGAGCGGTGGTACCCGGTTGGAGGTTCTGAGGCACAAAACCGCTACTTCGGCCACTTCGATCCTTCCTGAAAGTAAGTGCGGCGGCCGGGCGTAGAGACCGGCGGTCCTCGCTGTCGGCGCGGGCCTCGTGGAGTCTCCCTGGCAGCCGCGCTCGGGCCGCGGCCGTCAGCACCAACCGGATCTCTCCGCGGACTAAACTGCCCGAGGCGTTGGAGGCCCGCGCTCCTCGGCGCCGCCTGCGCTGTCAGATTTCCGAGGGCCGCCTCCCGCCCCGCCCCAGGCCGGCTTCTTTCGGGCTCTGAGTGTGCTCCTGCCGGGACGCGCGCCCCACTCCGCAGCCCAAACGAGCGAGGAGCCGTCGCGGTCCCTCGGGTACTTGTCGGCACCCCCGCAGCCTCCAGCCGCCCTGGCCCGCAGCTGCACCCAATCCGCCCTCTCCGGGGGGCTGTTGGGTGATGGCTGCTCTGCGGGCTGGGGACCTCTGGGTGGCGGGAGGGGCGTGTGCTGGGAGCTAGGGGGAGCCGGACGCCCCAGTCGGCCGCGCAGGCGCCGGCGCCGCCATCTCGGCCGCGACACCCCAGGGAGGTGGGTCTGGGCACTGCCCCGGCGTCGAGGGGCGGCATCAGCGGTCCTGCCCAGGGCTTTGTTTCTCCCGTCGGTTCTCTCCCGCTCCCCAAAGCCGCCGGTGTTCGTTGGGGGCCGGCTGGGGAACAGTGTCCCGGCCTCGCGGGCGCCGGCGCGTCCCAGCCGTGTGAGCTGCTGGATCAGCGCCGGGCGCTGCGGGGTCGGGGCGGGCCCGGGCCGCGGAGGTTATTGTTGCCCGGGAAGGAAGGTTATTGTTGCTCGTGTCCACGTTGGTCTCTGGCCAGACTGAAGTGGCTTTGGGGCAGCCGCTGTGTTCTAAGTGGAGTAGATTTCAATCAGCCCGGCATCCCGGCTTCTAAAAGGTTTTCGATTTTCCACCCGAAATGTTTGGATCTCACGTTGCTCCTCAGTCAAGGCCCCGATGACTGTTGTGATGGTCGTCCACCCATTGGCGTGCCTTTGAGGTGGAGCCCAGGGCGCTGCGGCCCGCGCCGCCCTGTTTGCTGTGTAACCCGAAGCGGGAGCCGGAAAGGCCTCCCGCCCGCCCGCACCCTTTGTGGCTTGTTACCGACCGGGACTCTGCTGTTTGAAAGTAGGCTTCCCCCTCGTTAGCAAAACGGCATGATTTGAATGTTGACAATTTGGTCCCCAGCTTCCCTACCCGCCTTCTGAGGCTTTGATGAAATTCCAACCTCGGTAGTGTCCCCGTCAGAACGATTGACAGTGATTCAGATTTGCAGCAAACCAATCTCTCTTTTCTTCTAGAAAAAAACAAAAACCAACCCCACAAAATCGGAACCCTTTGGAGCAGGGTGCTAGATCCTCAGTAAGACAATGGGCTCAGACAAACGGTAAGTTACGCTGTACACGCTTTAACCTCAACGTTTCCGTGGGGACTGAGCAATTTTTTAAAAATTGTTTTGTTAATCAAACAGATGTTCAAGTGTCCGTCTGTGCCAGGCATTGCTGTGAGCGCTTCCAGGATCCTTGCTCTCACAAGCATGCCTTTGAGTGAGAGAGGGAAAGTGGTGTGTGATCCTGCTGTGAGGAAGGAGGTGGAGGGTGCTGTCAGAGTGCATGGGGGCGGGGCGGGGGGCGGTTTCTGGGACAGCCAGTTAAGCTTCCTGGGGAAAGTATCATCTCAGGAGGAGCCTGAAGGGTAAATAGTAACACAGGTAAAGGAGTGCAGGGTGGAGTGGGTTGCGGAAGGTTCCAGGGTGGATAACAGCTGTGCAGAAGTCAGTGCGTGGCCGCAGCAGTACCTGACCGGTGAGGGCCAGTTCTTGTTGTTGTCCCCTGCATAGCAAGATGATCCCGACTTATAGGCTGGGAAGTCTGGGACCATGGATTACACATAAACTGCTCAAGAATTAGAGCAGAATTAAGTGAGAGCTGTGGCTGCTGTGTCAGCTGTGGGTTCTCCCACTCCAACCATGGGATTTAACACACAGCCTTTCCTTATTCAGCCACCTGCCTCCTTAGTATTGAGGCCAGTCCCAGTGAAGGATCAAATTGATGGCCCCGAGGGACTCAGGAAATGGTCTCGTCACGTTATTTCAGTTCTGTGTCAGCAGTCAGTGGTTCCAAGTAGCTTACTAAATGAACATTTACCTTTTCAGGGCCTGTCATCCCCACACTTACTTCCCATCCTGAAACAGGCCTAGGCTGCTGGTTTTCATTGATTCCTTTGTATTTGGATGCCGTAAAGATGCCCTCATAAACCTGTCCTCTGTCTTACCTTGCACAGCACTTTTATGAGCCTGGTGAACAGTTTGTGAAGTAACTATGTATGTCTGTGGTCAAGTGGGCTTAAGCCTCTTGTTTTTAGATTTCCCAGTGCTGCCCAGTAGCCAAAAAGAAGCTAGATGTTACAGGAAACAGTGTTCTCTGGCAGTGCTGTTCTGTCTGACAGATGAACTACTTCGTTAACGGCCTGCTGAGGGGGAGATGTATTTAACTCATCCAGGCTGTTGTGACACCCTTGAGAGTGGACACGTCCGAATGTGCTCTCCTTTGAAACTGGGTGAAATGCTAGCAATTTATTTCTCCCTACCTTTGATCGCTGAGATTGAAGTCAGGTGTAATGGGGTGACGCATAGACCCCAGGCTTGGGGAAGTACAGGATACATTTGAACAACCTGGCCCTTTCTCAAAAATATTAAACCCAGCCCTGACCGGTTTGGCTCAGTGGATAGAGCGTTGGCCTGCGGACTGAAGGGTCCCGGGTTCGATTCCGGTCAAGGGCATGTACCTTGGTTGCGGGCACATCCCCAGTAGGAGGTGTGCAGGAGGCAGCTGACTGATGTTTCTCTCCCATCGATGTTTCTAGCTCTCTATTCCTCTCCCTTCCTCTCTGTAAAAAATCAATAAAATATATTTTTAAAAAAAATATTAAACCCAAACACTTGATATCTGAATTTTCCAATGTAGCGTGAATTCCTAAGACTTGGCTTTGCATTTAGGAATATGGATGTTTTCCCAGTGGTTGTCTTTGCGACCTGGAATTTAGTGATACATTTTAAGGGTTACATAAAACTATTTGTATATCTTATAAACTGAGCTGTGGGCATGTATTCAGCCATGTTTTCTAAAGATACAAAATGTGATTTACTTTAGATTAAATGCAAATTATCTTCCCTGGCAGAGTGAGTAGAACAGAGCGAAGTGGAAGGTACGGCTCCATCATCGACAGGGATGACCGCGATGAGCGGGAGCCCCGGAGCCGGCGCAGGGACTCGGATTACAAGAGATCCAGTGATGATCGGAGGGGCGATCGATACGACGACTACCGAGACTACGACAGTCCCGAGGTGAGGGACAGCAGCGGCTTATGGGGTTGTCAGAATTAGGTAGGAACTGTGCGCATAAAACCTCCAGACTTCTGGAAGTCCGTATCCCAGGTGTGGCCATCTCTCCTGGAGTGTGACGTTCACACGCTCTGTTCTAGTAATAGAAATATTGGCCAGGGCTCACTGAGGGCTCACCATGTCCCAGGCGCTCGAGCGCTTCCCTTCTGTGAACTCCCTGAGGTCGCACTCCAGCCCTGGGAGGTGGGTGGTATTCCCATTTTAAAGATGCAGCTGAGACTGAGTCGGAGTTTCCGTTACCTTAGTGCAGCTTGCTCCCTGTCCCTTTCGAGCCTGGCTTCGTTTCAGAGCAGTGTGCTGCGCATGTCCGTTTGCACCGGCTTTTTTCCGTCTCCACTTTTTCCTCGCACACAGACTTTCTTTCGTAACATGTAACGGTGTCTCACTGAGTTGGCATCTGAACAGTGAGGGGTTAAACCGTGCTTCCTGAGCTGAATGATTGTTGACAGGGTTTCTCTGGTTTGGTCCTGCTGTTTCAGAAAACCCTGCAGTGACGTCGTCATGGAGTTCTTGTATCCTCGCTGTTGTTCCCGAAGATAACTTCCAGGAGTGGGGGGCCTGGGTCCGAGGGCATAAACCCAGTGTGGTTTTCATTGTGGTTTTGTTTATTGTAAATCAGAGAGAACGTGAAAGAAGGAACAGTGACCGATCCGAAGATGGCTACCATTCAGATGGTGACTATGGCGAGCATGACTACAGGCATGACATCAGCGATGAGCGGGAGAGCAAGACCATCATGCTACGTGGCCTTCCCATCACCATCACGGAGAGCGACGTAAGGGGAATAGCAGTTGCATCGAGCATTCTGGGCACAAGGAGCTTCCACCCTTGTTTTGTGTCACTTGTAGCTCAAGCTAATAGCTCAGTTAGGAAATAGGGCTGTCTTTAGGGTAGACTTCCCTCAGTTTGGTTCATTCGTTCATATAAATTCCCGTTTCCATTTCGGCTTTGGAAGTCAGTGTAGAGTTTGCAGACATTCCTTACTGCAGGGATCGGGACTCGTTCCTTCAGTAGCCCTTAGAAGGTAGTCATTTTTATTGAATTGATTACTTATTTGTATCAGTAAAAACACATTTTTTTGTGATCTGGCCTCCCATTTGATTTGATGAAAAATACACTATCATTTGACACATCTGCGAAGCCTGTTGAACAGGAAGGCCATTCCCTGACTCCCCCGTCCTCAGACTGGCCAGCTGGGGCCTTGGTGTCCTGGCACTGCCCGGTCTCTTATTTTCATTCTTGTTTGTTTGTTTTCTCGGCACTGCCTGGTTCCCAGTGGCATCTGTCATTCCACCCAGGCACATGCACCTCCTGCCTCCCCCGCAGGCCACTGTGGACATGTCCATTGTGTGCTTTTTTCTGCTCAAAGGCTACTTTCTGCAAAGCCTTTCCTGGCCCCCAGGTGGAATGCCTTCTCTTCCGAAGCTCTATTCATGACATTCATGTGGCACTTACCTGAGTGGCCAGATTTCTGTGATCTCTGAACGCATAATACTCTGGCCACTCAGTGTATATCCTATATAATAAAAGGCTAATATGCAAATTGTCCTCTCGACCAGGAGTTCGACCAGCAGGCAGGCCGGCCAACCACCCATGTCCCCTCCCCCTGGCTGGGCTGGCCGGACCCCACCCATGCATGAATTCATGCACCAGGCCTCTAATATACACACACACACACACACACACACACACAGACACACACACACACACACACACACACACACACACACACACTGAGTGACCAGATTATTATGCGTTCGGAGATCATAATATGGCCACTCAGTGTATATCAGCACACACATCTCCCCACCACGGGACCAGCGGTCTCTGAGACAGGCTTCCACGCTCCAATGCAGGAAACTGCTCAGCCGGTGATGGAGGTGAAATGGATGTGAGATTTTGAAATGATGTTGAAAGATGCAAATGCATAGCATTGCGCCAGTATCATCTTGGGGTATTCAAAGTAACATTCTAACGAACGTTTATGGATTTCAGACAAAGCTAAAGGTAAATACTGGGTTCGCACAGCTTTGGTCTTCTAAACGCTGGGAGTGACGGTGTGAGGTGGGGTGTTGGAGTTAGTGGGACACTAATGGGACCCACTGCACACCTGTCGTGTGCTCTGGATGCTGCTGTGATGCAGAGCCATGGATCCAGTCTCAGCAAACGCTTAGGTGAAGAGCTCAGGTCAGCGGTGATGGGGACAGAGCTGAGGAGACGGATCGGTGGTGGAAGCGATCCCGTTGGAAGAGGTCCGCAGGCGCCTCTGAGAACTTGGAGGGACTTGTTGCTGGTGGCGGTGAGGAAGTGCCTCAGGGGGAGGCGCTGAGCTGGCTCTTGAGGGAGAGGAGTGAGGGGCTGGCCTCCAGGCAGGCTTCATCTGAACAGGCTACGAACAGAAAGATGCTGGATTTAGACGAGACCTTGCACCCAGCTCGTGTCCACGCAAGTTGAAGGCTTTGGGTGGGAGAGGTGGCTGGGAAGGTGCTGGGGGCTTTGGAAGCCCAGCTAAGTATAAGAGGAAGTTACTGGGGGTTTTGCCTGGCAGCGAAAGCTGTGCGGGTTGGAGTGATGGGAGAAGCGTGGTGGTCAGCAAGGGCAGAGCTGAGCTCGGAGCTCAGCGGTGAGCATGTGGCGTCGGGATGAAAAGCCCCAC
>NC_137773.1:175549289-175691789 GCF_963455305.1 Plecotus auritus | reverse complement strand
GGCTCCAGGGCCTGAGGATGGCGGGGAGGACCAGGAATGGAAGATCGCCCTGTCCGCCCCACCTGGCAACTTGCAGAGGGAAGGACGACTCGGCAAATGCTACGGAACAGCTAAGCAAACAAGGAAAAATAGGGCATCGCTAAGGCCCGGGCAAAGCTGCCTGTGAAGAGCTGGTGTGGCTTCAGCTCGCAGGGCACCATGTTTACACAGTCAGGAGAGTCTGCAGCGGAACGGTACTTCGGCCAAGGAAAAAAGTGATGCAACTCTAATGGGAGGGAGGGGCGGGGCAGCAGAGTGCCAGAAAGCCAAGCTCATCTACAGGAACAGGAAGCAGCGGGTGGTATTTAAAGCAGATTAATCCACAGACATCAGGGGACTCACGTCAGCTGCAAACACAGAGCTGGAGACCAGAGGAGAAGGCTGACGTTCTAACTTGTTGCCGCTGGAACGTGGGGAGGCCTGAGGTGTCAGACACGGGACGGCTGTTTTTATTCCGCGTTTGATCGATTGTTGACCATGGTTATGGAGGTGAAATTCGCATCACGTGAAAGTAACCATTTAAAATGTTTGGTAAATATATTTGTATGATTTCAGAGAACAAGGTAGCGGGAGAGAGAGAGAGAAACATCAATGATGACAGAGAATCACGGATCGGCCGCCTCCTGCACGCCCCCCCACGGGGGATCCAGCCCGCAACCAGGGCATGTGCCCTGACCGAGAATCAAACCGGCGACCTCTTGGTTCATAGGTCAATGCTTAACCACTGAGCCACACCGGCCGGGCGAGAAACCCGGTTTTTCAAGCTCCTGCACGATTCTGACGGGCAGCCAGGCCTGGGGACCAGCGGGCGGGATGCTCCAGGGCCCACTCCAGCATCAAATACCGGACGGAACCGCAAGACGTGGTGGGGGCGGCCCTGAGCATTTAGGGGCCTGGTTTCATACCAAGAAAAAAACCAATGCAGCTTCCACCGAGCGTGCCGGCCGCCGAGCCGGGCCGAGCGGAACCTCCCTCCATGGCTTCTGCTCCGGACCCAGCAGGTGGGTGTGGGGCAACCGCTGCGCCAAGCTGCCTCCGGGCCACACAGACTTGACTTGCAGCCGGCGGCTCTGGAATGGACCTCAGACCTGCTCCACCCTGGGCTGCCCGCCTCAGTGACCTCCACGTGGGGGGCTCCTTTTGCGCAGGCCCCACCGGTGCTGTCTGACTCCTCCACCCGCCGGCCGGCCGGCCATCTCGGCTCAGCCCCCGCGGCCTGGCCCCCCCTGCAGCGAGACCCAGAGGCGCCCGAAGACGAGACACTAAGCTCCCATCGGGAGCGCCTGCCCTTTGGGGGAGTCCTTCCCAAAGGGAGGCCGCTTCTCTCCCGACCTTCCACGTCTCCCTCCGGTCCCTTCCCCGCCGAGGCAACGACCTCCGTGAGGCCACCAGAGCCACACTCCGCAGCCTCGATGAGGCTCCCTCGCTAAACGACCTGAGAAGGAGGGAGGCGAAGTCCAGGCACCGGCTCCTCCAGACGAAGCCGTGACCCTGTGCTCTGGCATCACCGGGGCCTGTGACGCAGGCAGGACCCTGGGCAGGGAGATAGCCATCAGCCTCCGCCCCTAACGTGACCTCCGCGCGCTCCCTCCTCGGGCCGTGACATTTGAGAGACTCTGTCTTAGAACCAGCGGCCGCTGGTCTCCGGGGGAAATGTAAGAGGATCTGTTCCCACTGCCCTTCCAGCTGCAGGGCGGGGCAGCGCGCTCCTGTCCTGATTTTCCCAGGTGCCTCTGAGTCAGAGAAAAGCGCCGTGAGGTTGCGAGAGAGCCGAGCAGCAGAGCCGGGCAAAGGGTGGCCTTAGGAAGCGCCACAGCGCGGCACACCCCGTGCGGTCTCACCGGCCGGTCCTGCACCGGGGCCAGCAGGAAGCGCTGGGCCACGGGCCGCCGAGCGGCTGAGCAGCAGTGTCGGAGGCGGCGTCTTCCTCCTTGCTGGCTGCTTTCTTCATTCCTTAAGCCTCCGTTTCCCCAAGAGTGAACCCAGGCACACCCTGCACAGCCCACGGTGAGGAGGAACGGGAAGCCGTGCCTGCACGCCGGGCATGGGCGCTGGCAGTGAGCAGGGGTCAGGATCACGGAGAAGGGCGAGTAGCAAACAGGATCAAGGAACTGACTCCTGCCTCGAGGGCTGCCCTCCAGGGCAGAAGGACTGACGGAAGCTTAACAGAAACATTGCCGTGCGCCTGGCCGGCCTGGCTCAGTGGTTGAGCCTCGACCTATGAACCAGGAGGCCGCAGTTCCATTCCTAGTGAGGTCGTAGGCCCGGGTTACGGGCTCGATCCCCAATGTGGGGCGTGCAGGAGGCAGCCGATCAATGATTCTCTCTCATCGTGGATGTTTCTCTCTCTCCCTTCCTCTCTGAAATCAATAACGATGTTTAAAAAGAAAAGAAATATTCCCGTGTATCCAGCACAGACACATAACTGGGTCTGAAATCAATAACGATGTTTAAAAAGAAAAGAAATATTCCCGTGTATCCAGCACAGACACATAACTGGGTCTGAAATCAATAAAGATGTTTAAAAAGAAAAGAAATACTCCCGTGTATCCAGCACAGACACATAACTGGGTGTGCACGCTTAGCCCAGCAGCAGGCAGCTGGCTGGGAACAGACTTAGTAAGTTGCTGTGAATCATCTCAGAGCAGCTCATTATTTTCTAAAGAGGAAGCCGGAACGTGGGAACCAGAGCCCGAGGCTGGCCTGAGCGTGCAGGTGCCATAACAAGTGCGGGGCCTGGGAGTGGCACGGGGCGCGTGCCCGCGGGCAGGGCACCCAGTGCCCTCACGGGTGGGGGGTGGGTGAGCACGGGGTGGGGGGTGGTTTCATTGTGGGGGTTAACATCCAGGGGTGGCCCTTGTGTTTCTCCTCCCGCCCTGTGACTTCCGAATGTCACCCGCCTCCTCCTTAGTCTCGGGGGAGCCTGGCGGTGACAGGGAGCCGAGGGGAGGAATGCGCGGAGGGAGGCTGCAAACCTCCCTCCCCAGGTCTGGAAAGCGAAAGTGAGCTGGGGCAGCCCGCACTCCAGGAGGTGAAGCCCGTTTCCTTCGGCCCCTCCCTCTGCGCCCCTAATGAATTCAACTTCCTTCTACTTAAAGAAAACAAAAACCAAAAAAAAAAAAAAAAAAGGCTTCTTTTTTCCGAGAGCTAAGGATTGGCTTCCATCAGCCTGGCTTCCTCTCCCCCTTCGCCATCCCGCCTCTTATCAGAAAGCATAAAACTCTCCTTCTGGGAACCGGGGGTCCACAAACTTCCTTTTTAGGCTAAAAACACAGAACAGCAACTAGACGCTCCAAGAGAGCAGCCACACCTCTTCCCAAACTCGCTAATGATTCCTAACGCAGCTCACTGGCGGCCAGGGCAGGCCGGGCTGAGTGCGGCTCCCGCGGTTAAGGGAGGCGTGGGGGCGCCCGGAGCTGAGGCCGGGGCAGGCTGGGCTGAGTGCGGCTCCGCGGTTAAGGGAGGCGTGGGGGCGCCGGGGGCTGAGGCCGGGCTGTGTGTGTGACCAACGGGATACCTTTTCCTATAAACAACGTCAGAAGCGCATCCCAGGGCGTAAGGAGCCGAGAGCCCTCTCTCCAGCCTGTGCTGTGGGTTCTCGTGTGAGCCATTCCTTAAAAAGCCCAGGAAAAGCCCCAAAGAGGCAGAGAGAAAGCAGAACCGGAAATAGTAATTGGGGGACAGGCAATCCGGGCCCCCCCCGCCCCCCCCCGCCCCCGCACCGGACATTCGGCGTCCCCGGGGGGGGGGGGGGGGGGGGCAGAGCCAGTTTCCTCTGCGCTGAGCCCGCTCCAGGTAAACACCTCGCAGGGAGGGAGGCGTCGCCCTCAGCCCAGAGGCCCCGAGAATTCCTACGGACACACCGACCCCGCCATCGCCCAGTTCCACCAGACGCCGGGAGCTGCAGGGCGCACCAGCCCCCAGCTCAGAACCCCTGAACGTGGGCGAGTCCTGAAAACTGGTGACCGGCCTCTCCAGGCACCACCAAGGCCACAGCGTCGCCAAATAAGGCAAGAGAAAGCTCCGGGCCAGGAGGAGCGGTGGGACCGTCCCTAACGCAGCCCGCTGGAGACCCTGGAGACGCAGCGTGAGCGCCAAGGTGCCGAGGGCTGCGAACAGGAAGGGAAATGCAGAGAAACGACGAGGAGAGAGGCCTCCTCCGTCCCCGAACGCCAGGACGGTCCCGCCCCAGCCCCGCTTGCAACTCCAGCTGCAGCCAGGCCGTGCCACCATGCCAACCCTCCTTTGCTCCAACGTCATCGACACCCGTGTACAGTTTTCTAGGGTCAAGTTCACGTACAACACATAGTTACAGATAAGGCTGCCCAACACATTTGCAATTTTTTACAAAATGAAAATATTTATGAGACGACGTGCATTTACACACTTAACTTTGTTTTGTTTTGTTTTGCTTCCAAGGAAGCTCCAGACCCAACTTCCTGTTTTAGCGGATCTCCCGTAGAGGGGAGATGGCCTGGGTTTTTAAAATCTCCTCCTCCCCCTCATGCCATCAGTCGCTGATAGGCCAAAGATGAATTTAAATCAATATTGCGAACATAAAGGTCAACGAAAACTTCTCTGTAGGGTCCTACTGGGCGATGTCACCGCCCCGGCCTGTGGACCTTACAGGGACACGCGGCTGGCAGGAGGGCGCACACCCCACAAACTTCCCGTAAGGCCACATGGCTTTCGCTTGCCCCGGCCACCCAGGTCTCTGCGAGCCAGTCTCTCCCAGAACAGCCGAGCGGAGGGTGAGAAACCTGCCCAGCCCGAAGGGAGGCCTTCGGAGGGCCGGGGCCTCAGGGAAAACGCACTGCCAGTCCCGTTGAGTCCAGACCGCGAGTCTCTGTCCACCTCCGTCCAATGCAATGTGGCCGGCACTGTCCACCTCGGGCCTTCCATTCCCCTGAAGCTTGCAGATGACCCCACAAATGGCACAGAGAGGTGAGAGACCAAGTCCATCTCCAGCGCACTTGTGCTGGCAGGGGCGCGGAGTCACAGCACCCCAGAACACCCCGGAAGTGGCCAACCAGCTCGCCCTGGACACAGGAAGATGGGGGCGGGGGGTTTCTCTAGATGTGGCGGGAACGCAGCCTTAAAATGACCAGCGGCTCCTTTGGCTCCATCCAGTGTTTCCGGTCTGAAAGCTTGTTAATGTGCTGGGGGGAGGGGTGTCTCTCTGATAAAAATAAGGGGCACCTCCCCTCACTTCAGAGCCTGGGGCCTGACCCTGGGAACCCTCCTCTTGGTAACGAGGGCAGCACGGGGCACGCAGCCACGCAGCAGAGCTCAGGAAACAACGTCGCCTTAGAAAACGTGGAGGTTCGGCCGAAACCGGTGTGGCTCAGTGGATAGAGCGTCGGCCTGCGGATTGAAGGGTCCCAGGTTCGATTCCGGTCAAGGGCATGTACCTTGGTTGTGGGCACATCCCCAGTGGGGGGTGTGCAGGAGGCAGCTGATCGATGTTTCTATCTCTATCCCTCTCCCTTCCTCTCTGTAAAGAATCAATAAAATATATTTAAAAAAAAAAACATGGAGGTTCAGAGGCAGAGGCAATGTCTTCTTGTTTCTCTAACCGGTGGTCTGTTTACGTCCATTTCTCTCTCTTTTTATATACATTTGTATTGATTTCAGGGAGGAAGGGAGAGGGAAAGAGAGATATAAACATCAATGTTGAGTCATTGATCGGCTGCCTCCTGCACGCCCCCTACTGGGGACTGCAACCCGGGCATGTGCCCTGACCGGGAATCAAACCGTGACCTCCTGGTTCATGGGTCCACGCTCAACCACGGAGCCACGGCAGCGGGCTCTCCCGCTTTTTTTTAAGTTGTAAAATAACTCACAGTCTTCAAAACCCAAACAGACCGTTTCTTTCGGGGCAACTGAAAAAAAGCCTGTACGCATCCTGTTAAGTTTCTTTAAGAGTGTGTGTGGGCAACATGACGTTTGAAGTCCGCGGGGAAACGGCCGGTCTCCGCAACACCGCGAGCCTCGGAATGAGGGCGCAGGGCTGGCTCGGGGCACGCCCTGCGACTGGGGCCCGAGCTGGGTGGTCCCAACCAGGGAGGAAAGGTCTCCGTCCCCTCCAGCCATTTGTGCATCGCACATGGTTTCTGAGCGTCGGGTTAATTTTAGCACTTCATCCCGTGGAGTCTGCACAAAGCAAAAATAGAAGTTTGCTCCGTGCAAAGCTCACAGCGGGGTGGGCGCTGCTTGTCCCAGACGCGTCTAAGACGGGGGAGGGGTGGCTCCCGATACAGACGGCAGCGCGCGCCCAGTGTGCCTGAAGGGGTTTATATAGAATACGGCAAGCACCCGGAAATAATGTTCAAGTGACCAACATACACGCCTCCAGGCTGGGAACAGCCAGACGCCGTTCCTGGGAATCCGGAGCCCTCCCACGGGAGCCACGCTGCGGACAGGGGCCCGCAGCATCACGGGAGGTGTGTCCCGGCCACGTCGGCCACGTCGGCAGCCCTCCTGGACGTGAAGCTCACGAACCTCTGAGGATACTGACGGACAGACGGCCGGCCACCTGACAGTCCCCTGCTCCCGCTGCCTCAGCAAAAACACTCGCACGGCCGGGCCCTCGGGACAGGCTGGGGCCACTTCCAGGGGGCACGGGGGAATTCCTGGGAAACAGGTGGTAGTTGGGGTTTGGAGGTGGGCAGTGGGGATTGGTTGGTGTCCCGTGGCCAACACAGCGAAGTCCTGAGGGCCATGGAGTCAGAGGCCCAGAGCTGACTAACTGCTGGGCGCCTGTATTTACAGAAGCAAGGAACATCGGCGGGGACCAGGTGGGAACCTTCGTTCTCTTGCCTGAGGTTCCCCCCCTGGCAGGGGAATCTGCTCAAGGGGACACTTGTAGCCTGGCTCCAGCCCCTCAATCCCGCCTCCCCCGTCTGGTGATTGGCGGGCTTACAGTGATTGGCAGGCTTGCTGAGGGGGGGCGTGCCTAGGGCCTGCCCCATGGAGAGCATCTGCCCTGCTCAGCTCACCAAGGAAACCTGTCTCTGCAAGGAGGTGGGGACCAGGTATTACAATGATCATTCTAGGATATTTTTTTAAAACATATTTTTATTGATTTCAGAGAAGAAGGGATGATGAGAGAGAATCATTGATCAGCTGCCTCCTGCATGCCCCCCACGGGGGGCTCGCAACCTGGGCCTGGGTAAGAACAGTATTTCCAGAGCTCAGCAAATGCCTGACGTTCGCTATCACTAGTAAGTGCTTACCATGTCCTGCCCACCACGTACGTACAACGTCATCTCATCCCATCCCTGGAGCAGCACATCTCCTAGGGCGGCCGGGACAGCGGAAGTCATGGTCCCGAGGTCGCACGGCTAGCTGACCGGAGCCAGTCACGATGTCACCGCACCCGTGGCCGTTTCTCTGTATCAGAACGTTCAGGTCCCGGGGGCTGTGGCGTGGCGTACCTCACGCAGTGGGGCGGGCAGAACCGAAGGAAACACCTTGGCAGGTCTGAACTCCGGCACCCCGTGGGGCAACCCACTGCTTTATTCTGGTCACAACTGCAGAGCCTCAGACGACAAGATAAAAACCCACAAGATGCCAAAACCGGTTTGGCTCAGTGGATAGAGCGTCGGCCTGCGGACTGAAAGGTCCCGGGTTCGATTCCGGTCAAGGGCATGTACCTTGGTTGCGGGCACATCCTCAGTGGGAGGTGTGCAGGAGGCAGCTGATTGATGTTTCTCTCTCAGATGTTTCTAGCTCTCTATCCCTCTCCCTTCCTCTCTGTAAAAAATCAATAAAATATATTTAAAAAAAACACACATACACAAGAAAAACCCACAAAGAAATATAGATGCCTTGACCCCCTGGGTCCCACCCTCTCGATGACACCGCACAGTTCACTGTTCTCTATTTCAGTTGGTCTATGGCTACACAGATAAAATGTAAAAAACCCACAGGAGGGCCCTGACCGGTTTGGCTCAGTGGATAGCACGTGGGCCTGCGGACTCAAGGGTCCCAGGTTCGATTCCGGTCAAGGGCATGTACCTTGGTTGCGGGCACATCCCCAGTAGGGGGTGTGCAGGAGGCAGCTGATCGATGTTTCTCTCTCATCCATGTTTCTATCTCTCTCTCCCTCTCCCTTCTTCTCTGTAAAAAAAATTAATAAAATATTTTTTAAAAAATCCACAGGAGGAAAAACCTTCCGAGGTGGGGACAAAATAGCTTCCTGTTTCCTGGTTTCATTATGGCCACGGGGAGCGCCCTCCTTGAACCGTGCCAGGCACAAATGCTGGTTGGGGGATCAGTGAACACGGGGGGTTGGGGGGGCGGCAGGAGAGATGAACCATGGAACTCACACCCAGGCCCCTTCTCCCTCGGGCAGACCTCAAGGTCCACAGCTCTACGTGGCAGACACACTGGAATAACCGCTGGATTCGTGCCCTGCTGTCAGCCACGGAAATTTCCGACGTGAGCGTGGAAATCCACAGACAATGGAAGGGAAGAAATCAAGGCGAACGCACTGAACTCGCCCCTCCTAGGACTCTTTTGGTATTCTCTGATACTGTCACTTCAAAGACGGAAAAAAAAAATCACTCTTATAAAACAAGTGACTCCCAGCCAGCGTGGCTCCGTGGTTGAGCATCGACCTATGAACCAGGAGGTCACGGTTCGATTCCCCGTCAGGGCACAGGCCCGGATTGCGGGCTCCATCCCCAGTGGGAGGCGTGCAGGAGGCGGCTGATGAAGGATTCGCCTCACTGATGTTTCTAACTCTCTCTCCCTCTCCTTCCTCTCTGAAATAAATAAAAACAGGTGTGTTTTTTTAAAAGTGACAGAGAAAATCTGTTTTCTATAGAACCTCATGCAATTAAGTTTTTAACTTCACATCAATCTGAAAGAAGTAACGCCTACCAAAAGCTCGGTTCGTTCCCTTATGACCTTTGAGGAGCCGGAGAGTGTCGGGCTTGATAGCAATCTGAGAGTAATCATTTTTCTCCTTCTGCTTCTATAAACAAACAACGAGCCGGAAGTTAAAAGGCTACTATCTCGAGCATCGTACGGAATGTGCAGTCTCCCGGGCCCTGGCTGCGGGGTGAGCGTCAGGTGGCAATGCCCTTGCTCTTGGAGACGTTCCAGGCCAGGAGGTGCCGGCATGGGCACCGATCTAAGCACGGGGGGGGGGGGGGGGGGGGGAGAGGAGCAGAGGAACGAACACCCACCGCAGGCAGGCCCCCGCGTCCTTCCCTTCCTTCCCCACGGGCGGGTCACACTGGCCGTCGGTCGGTCTGTCTGCTCTCAGGGGAGGGTTGGTGGCCTCCAGAAATGTTGTTTTACCCCAAATGACGTCATCATGTTTTCAATGAGGCGAGTAAGGGTTAAGGAGGAGAGGATTGCAACCATGAAGTTGTTTTTCTGGATGAATTTCAACAACAAAGTTTTAAAAAAATTATTGTTTTTAAAAAAAGAATTCTTGCCCTAACCGGTTTGGCTCAGCGGATAGAGCGTCGGCCTGTGGACTGAAGGGTCCCAGGTTCGATTCCGGTCAAGGGCATGTACCTTGGTTGCGGGCACATCCCCAGTAGGAGGTGTGCAGGAGGCGGCTGATCGATGTTTCTCTCTCACCGATGTTTCTAACTCTCTATCCCTCTCCCTTCCTCTCTGTAAAAAAATCAGTAAAATATATTTAAAAAAAACAATTCTTTATAGGTGAAAGTATTACATATGTCCCCTTTCCCCCCATTTCCCCCCCCCCCAGCCCGCCCCCGCCCCACGCCTTCAGCACCCTATTGTCTGCGTCCATGGGTTATGCCTTTCCAGGGGTCCTCAAACTTTTTAAATAGGGGGCCAGGTCACTGTCCCTCAGACCGTTGGAGGGCCGGACTCTAGTTTAAAAAAAAAAAACTATGAACAAATTCCTATGCGCACTGCGGGCCCGGGACGCGTCGGCTGCTAAGCAGGACAGGCAGCGGCACCCGGCGGGCCAGATAATTGTCCTCGGCGGGCCGCATGTGGCCCGCGGGCCGTAGTTTGAGGACCCCTGCTTATGCAAAGGCATTCTTGTAGTTACTGGGCACCTTGTTATTACAAGATGATAAACAACAACAACAAACTAACGCCGGGGAGAGGTGCACTCACCCGGAGACCCGCCAGTGTCTCCCAGTTTCAGGCTGGCCCCTCAGGGCGGTCACCCAAGACAGCTGGGCATTCCTGGGAGTTTGTTGAACATGCAGGACCTGAGCCCTCACTCTAGACCCACAGAATCTGCATTTTTTAAAAATACTTTTTTATTGATTTCAGAGAGGAAGGGTGAGGGAGGGAGAGGAACATCAATGATGAGAGAGAATCATTGATCCGCTACCTCCTGCACGCCCCCTGCTGGGGATTAAGCTCGCAACCTGGGCTTGTGCCGTGAATGGGAATGGTTCATAGGTTGACACTCAACCACTGAGCTGTATCTTTTTTTTTTTTTTTTTTTTAAGCAGAATCTCAGGGCCTTAGCCCAGGACCCAGCCTACAATAGGTGCTTCATAAGTGTTTGATGAACGAACGCGTTAAGTAGAGTGATTACTCATTGGGGGTCACTTTAAGCCAGAGCTCCGCGGGCCCCTCGCATGTTCCTCTCCTGGCGCGGGGCGCCCAGGCTTCCCCCCTTACATGCCAGGCTGGGAAGGAAGCTTCTCTACAAGGTCAGCTCCAGCCCTGCCGTGTGGGGCCACGCATTCCTCCGGAGCGACATTTCCACTTCAACCTTCGCCTCCTTCGTAAGCCACCTTCAAATAAAAACATCAAGTGCAGCCACCGCGTTCTCAGGGGAACGGGGTCCGCGGCCATCAACGTGACCCAGCGCCGGGCCCTCCGACCCACCGGCGGTGCCACCCGCTCCTGATAAACGCTCCGCTTCTATCTTGGGCGTGAGCTGCCTCCTCACTGAATGCTGTCACTTTTTACTTCCAAGCACTTGCCTTCCACCAGCCCTCCTCTCTCCCACCATCGTTTCCAGCCATCACTTCTCACAGCACATCTGCGAACCGCCCACACTCCCAGGCTTCCCCCGGGCCCACGGAATCTGGGGGCGGCACCTAGGAAGCGACATTTGCAACTCGCTCCCGAGGTATTTCTTAACCACCGCGGGTCTGGGACCCACTCTTTGAAGACCGATTTGGGTCCCACCTACTCAGAGGCCTCCCACTGCCCACCAGTTCCATTCCCCACCCATCGATTCTTCTATGAGTTCAATGCATTCAACCAGAGAAATTTGCTTTCCTCTGCTTTGCAACCCCTGGTCATTAGTGCAGGTTACAATGTTGCTCAATCCCATGATGAAAAAGAAACAATGAAACCATGTTGTGTCTCCTTAGACTCTTTCGCTTTCCTCTGCTTTGCAATCCCTGGTCATTAGTGCAGGTTACAATGTTGCTCCATCCCATGATGAAAAAGAAACAATGAAACAATGTTGTGTCTCCTTAGACTCTTTCACGGTGGGCTTAGCCATCACTGCCCACCACTCCTGACACACACACAACACCAACACCACGTTCCTCCAACACAAGTCACCGTCAGCCTGTAACGACACTACGGATTTCACAGTAGCAACACTCCTCCATGGAACAACCCACGGCGTGGGCTTCACCTCTCATCGCTCCAGCACCGAGTCCGCCGGGCCCACAGCGAGGGGGTCTGGGGGGATGACCACCGACAAGCTGCCAGAGGGCAGCGAGATTTCTCCTGTACCTTTTGCTTTGCTCAGCAGAGATGCTTTCTCTCCCAAGCACGCTACCACTGTACTGGAATCTGCCTACCTCTGGTTTCCGTTATATACATCCTCATCGCTTAGGGAGGGAGCCAGGAAAAGGTGATGGATACACTCCACTTAAATCTTCTCTCCGATCTTCCTCCATGCTCCCCTTTACAGAAGTTGTTTTTTTGTGTGTGTGTGTTTTTAAAGATATATTTTATTGATTTTTTTCACAGAGAGGAAGGGAGAGGGATAGAGAGTTAGAAACATCGATGAGAGAGAAACATCGATCAGCTGCCTCCTGCACACCCCCTACTGGGGATGTGCCCTCAACCAAGGTACATGCCCTTGACTGGAATCGAACCTGGGACCCTTCAGTCCACAGGCCGACGCTCTATCCACTGAGCCAAACCGGTTAGGGCTGTTTTTTTTTTTTATGTATTTTTATTGATTTCAGAGAGGAAAGGAGAGTGAGAATCATGGATTGGCTGCCTCCTACACACCCCCTACTGGGGATCGAGCCTGAAATCTGGGCATATGCCCCGATCAGTAATCCAACGGTGACCTCCTGGTTCATAGGCCGATGCTCAGCCACTGAGCAGGACCAGCCGGGCTCAAATAGGAGTCTGATCCCTTTTATTTGTGCTCGCTCATCCCAGCACTGATCGGAGGCTGAGGTCTCCCCTTTGAACCCTCCCACTGGGGGAACCCTGCAGGGAGGCAGGAGGGCCTCCTTAAGAAGGTGTGTACTGACGTCCAGCCCACACAGGGAAGCGTCCCGATCCCGAGCAGAGACACGGACTCTCCAAAGGGAACACACCGTGTACGCAGCACCGAACCGAGACAGCGCACACCGGGGCAGTCACCTCTGCATCTCGTGTAGCTGACACACCTGGTTACCTGTCCACGGGCCCCAGGCGCCCACGGCCTGTCTTAAATGTCACTGCCCCTACGGCCCTAGCGGGGCTGGACCCGGCCTCCAGGCCACACGGAGGCGTGACAGGCCGAGACGCTGTCCCAGCCTGGACGGTACTGCGGGCGCCCGCACAGGGAAGACCATTTAAGGCAGAAGCGCTCTGCGCGGCAAGCGTGTACAGGTCCCTCAGAATCACGGCTTCCGTCAGAATAACTTCATCCTTGCCGGCTGGGGGAGAACAAAGCCGTTACACATCAAGCTAATCCCGAGCCCCTCGGGGCGGGCCAGCAGGGGGCAGCGTGCCAGGGACATCCCGTGGAACTGGGAGAAAAGCCCATTGTTTGGGGTATTCTGGTGTTTCCTTAAGGAGGGTGACGGAGAGTCCATCGGGGACTCACAGGCCTGTCAGGCCACCTGTCCCTGCAGGAGGACTTTCTCCGGCTTTAAAACCCATTTCCTGCCCCAGCCGGTGTGGCTCAGTGGATAGAGTGTCAACCTGCGGACCGAAGGGTCCTGGGTTCGAATCCGCTCAAGGGCAAGTACCTCGGCTGCAGGCTCCTCCCCGGCCCAGGCCCTGGTCAGGGTGCGTGCAGGAGGCAACCAGGCAATGTGTTTCTCTCACATCGATATTTCTGTCTTTCCCTCTCTCTTTCACTCTCTCTAAAGTCAACAGGAAAATGTCCTTGGGTGAGGATTAAAATAAAGAAACAAAAAAACCCATTTCCAGCCACCGCTGTGCCCATGAGGCCGTGCCCTCGAGCTGCCACCAACGAAGGCAGGTGACAAAGGGCAGCTCGTTCAGGAGGGGGCGCCGGGCCAGGAGGGCAGAGGCAACACCCCGTGCCCCCGATTGTTCCCCCCTCTGAGGCTGGACCAGGAGTCTAGACCAGCCTTGGGCAAACTACGGCCCGTGGGCCGGATCCGGCTGTTCTATCCGGTTCTCTTGTCTCCCCTCCACTCCTTTACTTTGAATTTATATTAGTTCACACAAACACTCCATCCATGCTTTTGTTCCGGCCCTCCGGTCCAGTTTAAGAACCCATTGTGGCCCTCGAGTCAAAAAGTTTGCCCACCCCTGGTCTAGACTGTCCCACTGGGATCCCCTGACCAACAGCCCGCAGGCCAATGGAGCGGAGGAGTCGGCTGGAGGCGGGAGACGCCGGAGGCTTCTGCTCTGCCGTCCCCGCACCCGCACACCAGGTGTGCACCCGCGAGCTCCAGCCCCACGCCCACAGCGGTCCAGACACCCGCGTGCACAGGACTCTAACCATCCGCCCAGCAAGTGTGTGCTGAGCCTCTGCCCGTGGCCAACACCCTCCCGGATGCTGGGATGGAACAGGGTGCTGGGAGGGACAGAAATACGAATCCTGCTCCGTTAACCGCGGCTGTTCGTTCCGATGCGAGAAAGCACCACCTAACCTGGCGGGGCGCCTACACAGGGGAGCGAACCTTGGAGCGTGGTCCATTCTCACCCGAGAGCTGCCTATTATCGTGGCCCGTTTACCAGCCTCGTAGTGGAAACCGGAAATGCCCACCCTGTGCAAACCCCCAGCACATACTGCCTGAACCCCTGCACCCCTTCTCATCCCTTCTGCCTGCTTCCCCATGTAATCTCTGTCCTTCTACCCCATATAAGCAGCTGGCTCATGGGGGCATGGGGGTGCAGAGCAGATTCTGTGGGTGACCTGCCACTCGCCCGTGCTGCCGGCAGGAGTGGAATCAACGCTCCGACGGGATTCAGCCCTGTCTCTGCTCAACTGGCTCAGCAGCGACAGGCAGCGCGGACCCGTCGGCTGTGAGGGACCCCTCGGGCTCAGTGCTCCCACTCTCTCGCAGGAGGAAGCCGGTAATACAGTCACGGTACAGTGTGACGTCAGGGAGGCCAGCCTCCAGGAAGGCTGGCAGGGAGTGCGTGCCTGGCAGGCAGGTGGCGGGAGGGCCTCTCTGAACAGGCCCCAGTGGAGCAGACGCCTGACTGACGGGAAGGAGGAAAGGAAGCAAACGTCCACGCATAAAGCCACCCGGGGCGCGGGGCAGCCCGTGCAAAGGCCCTGGGGCAGGCACAGCCTCGGTGCGCTGACGGCACAGGCGGAGGGCCGTGCGTCTGAAGCCACGGGAGCCGCGGGAGGAGAACACGGGGCATCCGCCCCCACCGGAGAGACTGCACTTCCCCCTCACCGCGCAGGGGGAGGTCAGGAGGCGCTGAGCGGAGCAGCGGTGAGATCTGGGCTCTGCGCTAACACCATCACTCTGCTGCTCCGTGGAGACAGGCTGAGTTCAGGGGTCCTCAAACTTTTTAAACAGGGGCCAGGTCACTGTCCCTCAGACCGCTGGAGGGCCGGACTATAGTTTTAAAAAAAAAACTATGAACCAATTCCTATGCGCACTGCGGGCCCGGGACGCGTCGGCTGCTAGGCAGGACAGGCAGCGGCACCCGGCGGGCCGGATACATGTCCTCGGCGGGCCGCATGTGGCCCGCGGGCCGTAGTTTGAGGACCCCTGCGTAGGGGGTCAGGAGAGAAGCAGGGACAGCAGGGAGAGGACGCGGGGACCCTCACAGATGAGAGAAGGACTTCCGGGCCTCCACCCAGGGCCCAGTGCGGCCTGCCTGCTCTTGGTTTTCCGCGTGTCCGTGCCGTCTGCTCGCCCGCCTCCGTTTACAGGCGCCTGCAAGCCATCTAAGTGGTGTCTGTGGTCCACCAGCGGACAGTCCCTGGGATCCTAGAGAAGGGAGACCCGCAGGTGCCGGAGCGGAGGGAACGCTGCGTGCTCGCTCAACGTCAGTCTACGTGGTGCATCGTGGCCCCGCAGCCCTGCCCTTTACCACCTGCCGTGCAGCGCCAACCGCCCGTGGCGGGGGCTGCCCTGCCCCTTGACCTTGGGCTCCGAGTGACGTGTGTGATCAGCAGACACGATGCAAGCACAGGCTCCCTGGCTTGGTGCCGGGCCGGCTCTGC
This sequence comes from Plecotus auritus, assembly GCF_963455305.1. NCBI lineage: Eukaryota > Metazoa > Chordata > Mammalia > Chiroptera > Vespertilionidae > Plecotus > Plecotus auritus. Next base: position 175,676,167 of record NC_137773.1, on the reverse strand, counting down.
GGGGCCACCGCCGCCCGCGGGACAGCCGGGACTCCCGGAACCTGCCCACCCCACCGACGGCCAGCGGGCCCAGGCCAGGCCAGGCTGGCCCAGGCCCAGCGACCTCAGTGCCCCGGACACGCGAGCAGCCAGCGCGTGCGGTGTGTGCCCGAGGCTTGGCAATCCCGCGCAGCCAAGATAACGATGCGTCTGATACAAAAACGATGACTGTACCTGCTGAGGTATTTCCTATTCGTTACCACCCCCCCCCCCCGTAAGTGGGGATAAGCCTGGCCCCCCAACAACGGCCCAGTACAGACAGAAAGGAGTTGACAGAGCAAAGACAGGGAGTTTCCCGAACACATCCGTGATCAGGGCCTGGCTGCCCCACTGCTGTGGAGTCGGCCGTGACGTAAGGGCGTGTAAACCACACGAACACACACAGACCAACGGACGAGGGGAAGCGTGGAGGGCTCAGGCATCCGGATGCTCCCAGTCACGTTTGCGTTCAGGCGGCTAAACACTCGAGAAACAGCCCCTTCCCTTCAGAAGCCCCTCGCTTCCTCCCTCACATCCTCGTCTCCCGCGAGCGGCGACAGGTCTGCGTGTGCGGTTAGGGCCACTGTGTGTGCATTCCCGCAGCACGACTCAGATGGTTTCACACGCACAAGCCAGCACAGCGCCCGTGAGTGCTGGCCACCGATGAGAAGAATTATGGACACGGGGCTATTCTACGGGAACTGCGAAAGTCCGGCATAAGCTGAAATCTGCATTCCAATCGTCGGTAACTGGATTGGGTAACATCACAAGGCTTGGGGGAGAAGCCCAGCGAACAACTGCGTGTCAGCCCGATCAGGTCTGAAACCCTGTCCTTCTCCCTCCGTGGCTGGATTTGTATCACACGTGGGAATACTAAGCCTCAGGTGGGAGGGAGAACCTGCAGTGCCCCACCTGGGGCTCCCTGCACAGGCGGGAGGGAGGGTGCCCGGGGCTCCCTGCACAGGCGGGAGGGTGCCCGGGGCTCCCTGCACAGGCGGGAGGGTGCCCGGCGCTCCCTGCACAGGCGGGAGGGTGCCCGGGGCTCCCTGCACAGGCGGGAGGGTGCCCGGGGCTCCCTGCACAGGCCGGAGGGGAAATGAATGGAAACGTGACCCTCGGCCGTTAGACTTGGGACTCCTGAAGTGGAGAATATCGGTACCTCCCAGTCCTGGGCCAGCCACGAGTTTAAAAACGTTGAACTCCCCCAGGAAGTCCCTGCCTGGGGCCTAAGGGTGACTGTCCTCGGATCCTGGACGGCCACGGGGAAGGGGCTGCATGAAACGCACACAAACGCGTCCCCCCGCTGGTCTTCAGCAGCCACAGCCACTCCAGCGTTCAGTGGGACACGGTTAGGGTTAAACACTGGCTTCCAGGGTGACCCACCTCCCACGGCACTCGAAGGCCTCTTCCTCGGACAGCCCACGTGCACGCCCCTCCGGCACCGCTGGGAGCAGCTGCGCTGGCCTCCCACAGAATCACGGGAGCCAGCGGGGCCATGGCTGCGGGACCTCCATGACACACAAAAGGAAAGTAAACCATTTTCTCAAAGGCACCGGCTCTGAGCTTCAGATCCTGTCGCGTACCGTTCCCAAGCAGGTATTATTAACACCCCCATTCCTGAGAAAACTGAGGCGAAGGGAGACTAAGGAACGTCCCCAAGTCATGCAGGCGGCAAGTGGCAGAGCCGGGATTCAAGGACTTGCACAACGCCACCTCTCAAGCTAGGAGACAGGCAGCTAAGGGGGGGTGTTGGGGAAGAGGGGAGGGGGATCACCTAACCTGGGACTGGAGGGGCAGAGCAGAGGAGGGAGCCTGGTGGCCTCAGCTCCCCTGGGAAGAAATTAAAAGAAGGAAAACTGGTGTGGCTGCTCCGGGTGCCAGAAGAACAGTGAGTTATGGCCCAGACCCAGGTCACACGGGTCGGACAGGTGAAACGAGGTTGGGGAGGGGGGGCAGGTGGGAGGCAGGGGTACGGGTCCAGGAGGGTAAGAACTTGGGAAACACCTCCACTTCTGCAGTGAGCGTGTGTGTGTTTGTGTGTGTGTGTGTGTGTGAGTGTGTGTGCGCGTGCGTGCGTGCGTGTGTGTGAGTGTGCGTGCGTGTGTGTGAGTGTGTGCGTGTGTGTCGCCCTTGGGCCAAGCACTGCTGGCCCTTTCTCTCCGCTCCCAGCGCTGACCTGGCTCTGAGCGCTGAGCTCACCTGGCTGAACCGGCTCACCTGCTCCTCACCTTCCCTCGTGACTCAGCGCTGAGGTTCCAGCTGAGGCCACAGCCAGGCTGGCTCGAGGGGGCACTGGGAGAAAGGTCACCAGGTTCTGGGAAGCCGCCTCCCGGGCCACAAGGCACTGCCCAAGCGTAAGTCCGGTTCCCTAAAGACATTGCCTTGAGAAGCCATCGTTGAACGCATGCGTCCCGGGCGGTGCCTGGAAGGGCCAGCCAACGGGGAGGAAAAGTACAGCCTCTCACAGCCCAGGATTCGGGTTCGTTTGGCTCCCAGGTCCCTACAGGTCACGCTCCTTTTATCAGCTTCCCTGCCTCCCAATGCAGGGCTGTGGGGTTCACGTGAGGATGCCACGGCTCACGGGGACTGACCACGGCTCACGGGGACCGGCCACGGCTCACGGGGACCGGCCACGGCTCACGGGGACCGGCCACGGCTCACGGGGACCGGCCACGGCTCACGGGGACCGGCCACCGGACGAGCACTGGGCAGGGCAGGGCCAACATCGTGCCTCTCAGACCCACGAGGAGGGAGGCCAGGAAGAGACCGCCCCCACCCCGAAGCGTCAGGACCGTGCCTGAGGTTGACACCCAGTCCAACACCAGAATCACCCTTTCAACGACGCTCACTCGCACCTCCAAATTTCTGGGGTTGCACCCCACTGAATTCCCTGGACGTTGAGATGTAAACCCTGCCTGGCCGGCGTGGCTGAGGTTGAGCATCGACCTAGGAGCCAGGAGGTCACGGTCCGATTCCCGGTCAGGGCACATGCCCGGGTTGTATGCTCGATCCCCAGTGTGGGCGCGCAGGAGGCAGCCGATCCATGATTCTCTCTCATCATGGATGCCTCTCTCTCTCCCTCTCTCTTCCTCTCTGAAATCAATAAAAATATTTTCTTAAAAAGATGTAAAGCCTGTTTCAATACCAGTCGCATTTCTCCTTAGCAGAGAGCCCACTGCTCAGCCGTCGGCGGAACCCAGTCTGGGCGAAGGGGAGTCGGTGGCCACGCAGGCCTGCCCCCCGGGAGATAACCACTGCAGCCCGCTCCCCCACGCGCTCCTGCGTCCCAGCCGGAGAGAAAACACGGCTCGCTTCTTGGCAGCAGGAGACAAAATTTAATTTGACTTCGAGTTCAGGAGCTTCTCATCTTCAGCGTGTTTCCCAAATATTAACTAACTTTCCCAGGCGCGCCCGCAGTGACTCCAGGTCCTTCGAGGATAAAGGTCAGGGGAGGCGCTGCCAGGCCGGGCCGGGCGGGGCAGGGGCAGGGGGGGGCAGTGACGGGGCAGGGGAGGTGCCGACGGCAGGAGCAGTCTGGGAGGTTACACCCCAGGATGAGACACCCTTTCACCTGGAGGGGCTGTGGAAGGACCAGCCCCGGGAGCCCAGGGTCAGCGGTTTAAAATCCGCATGAAAATAGTGTGGAAACTGGAGCTGATGTGGGACAAGCCAACGGCTCCTTGCAGAAGGAAGCCTCAGTCTGCCCCCCTCGCCCCCCGCCGTCCCCGTGAGCCAGGCTGACTGCAGAAGCGCGTGCAGAACGTGCCTGGCCGGGCAGCTCCGTTGGTTAGCGCCGTGGTCGGCAAACTGCGGCTCGCGAGCCACATGCGGCTCTTTGGCCCCTTGAGTGTGGCTCTTCCACAAAATACCAGGGCCTGGGCGAGTCTATTTTGAAGAAGTGGCGTTAGAAGTTGTTTAAGTTTAAAAAATTTGGCTCTCAAATGTCCATCGTTGTACTGCGGATATTTGGCTCTGTTGACTAATGAGTTTGCTGTTGGCTAATGGGTTAGAGCGTCATCACCCCGACACGCCAAGCGGGGGTTCAATCCCCAGTCAGGGCGCATCCCAGGATCAACCAGTGATGCATGTGTAAGTGGCACAAAGGGCTGCTCCAACCGCTCCCGTACGTATGTACACTGTCAGCCCCTGCACGAGAGGCCAGCTCGCGGCTCACGCGGTCTGCACCACTCCCTGCAGCAGGAACACGTTAGGCCACGCGGACGGGGAGTCCGGGTTCCTCCTCATTCCCCCCCTCCACGGACCACATCACGGCCGTCACCCTGTGTTCCCGGTGCCCGGCACCCCACCCCACAGGCTCCCGTGCCAGCTCCTTGCAGACATGTGTCGACCCATACGTCACCTTCCCTGGAAGGTTCTCACCACCTACTTCGTGCTGGCCGCCCACCCGCCCAGTCACGCTGCGTCCTGTCATCTTGTTCCCGCTCGTCGCAGCGTTCCTCTCTGACACGCCTTCTCTAATACTTGCTGGGCACCTGCGTGGCCACCGGAACGCAGGCTCCGGGGCAGACGCTCTGTCTCGCCCAGCCCTGCCCTCCATGCCCAGCACAGCACCCAGGGCCCAGCACGGCGCTCCCCTTGGTGTGAATGAGAAAACGCCACCACCTTCAAAGCTGGGTGCCAAGTCTGGCTGTTTATCCAACGGCGAACTGCTCGCGGGCACGACTCTGAGGCTCTGGCGCGTCCGCACGCCGCTGGCACAGGTAAGACCCAGGACACCGTGTTGCCTGTTGAATGGCCCCACCCAGACGGCTCCTCGGGGAAATGTAAACATGTCAGATACCTTCTCCTAAGCAACTTCCGCGTAACAATGAGAATTGCCTCACCCACTCAGCTGTGTTTTCACACACAAGCAGTTAAAAAATAAATAAATCTCTGCTCAGCACGAGACAAGCTTGTCCTAAAATCGGGGACTGCTACAACCCCAAATGCAAAGCTACTTGTTGCAACGTAACATTTCACTCTAACAATTTTCGTTTTTGAGAATTTTTTTTAACAATATTAATATGTTGTGATCACATGAACCTAAATTCCAACCTTTTACATGCTTGGAAAGTAAACAGGATGTCCTAACTGGTGTGGCTCAGTGGATAGAGCGTTGGCCTGCGGATTGAAGGGTCTCAGGTTCGATTCCTGGTCAGAGCACATGCCTGGGTTGCGGGCTTGATCCCCAGTAGGGGCGTGCAGGAGGCAGCCGATCAATGATTCTCATCATTGATGTTTCTCTCTCTCTATTCCTCTTCAAAATCAATGAACAAATATATATATATATATATATATATATATATATATATATATATAATTTTTATTTTTATTTTTTTTAAATAGAGCCCAATTGAGCGTCGACCTATGAACCGGGAGGTCACGGTTCAATTCCCAGTCAGGGCACATGCCCAGGTTGTGGGCTCCATACCCAGGGTGGGGCATGCAGGAGGCAGCCCCTCAAAACACCCTGATTTGATTAGGGGATGCTGGCACTTTCTACAGATAAAAACCCTGCGCTCTCAGCCCGCCGCCCGCTCGGCCTTGATTGGAACCCCAGGGCCCAGGGACATATCTGACCAGCGCAGCCTGTGCCGGATAGAGACGCCGGTGTGGGGTCAGTCCCCCCACGTTGCGTTCTGGGTAACAGAGTCCTCTCGCTCCAGCCCACGTCGGGGTCGCGTGTCCTCGCAGAGACGTGCTGTATCGATGGGCAGCTGAGCAACAGTGTCTTTATGGCCTGTTGGCCTTTTCCCTGGATCATCCTCCAAAGTGTATTTGCACCGTCCCTCACAGACGTACGTCCCCTGTCCATCTACCCGCATGCAGGAAGACGAGAAATCGCTGTTTTCAAACTGGGGTCGTGGTCCCCTCATCTGCCCAGGGACCCCTGGGGGAGACACTTTCTGTTGTGGACACCCACAGGGGTCCTGGCCACGACAGAGGGCCAGCACCCCAGTCTGTAAGCTCCTTCACTGCCCATCCTCCCCCCCGCCCTCCGCATGAGACCGACCACCTCCCTGTCTCTCCCTCCCGCCTCCACCTCGCCCTCCCCACCCCCGCAGGTCCCCAACGCCTACCACAGTGCCTTGCGCACAGCAAACACAAAAATACCAATCCAGCCCAGCCGCGTGGCTCAGTGGTTGAGCATCGACCTCTGAACCAGGAGGTCACAGTTCAATTCCCGATCAGGACTCATGCCCGAGTTGTGGGCTCCATCCCAGTAGGGGGCATGCAGGAGGCAGGGGATCAATGATTCTCTCTCATCACAAATGCTTCTCTCTCTCTCCCTCTCTGAAATCAGTAAAAATATTAAAAAATAATAATAGATATATGCACTGAGTGGCCAGATTATTATGATCTCTGAACGCATAATAATCTGGCCACTCAGTATATATATTAGAGGCCCGGTGCATGAATTCGTGCATGGGTGGGGTCCGGCCAGCCTGGCCAGGGGGAGGGGACATGGGCGGTTGGCTGGCCTGCCTGCTGGTCGAACTCCTGGTCGAGGGGGGCAATTTGCATATTAGCCTTTTATTATATAGGATATACACTGAGTGGCCAGATTATTATACGTTCAGAGATCATCATCATCTGGCCACTCAGTGTATATCTCAATTCAGTAAGTCCATGCCACTAGCACCATCCTCAGCCCTCAGACGCGGAGAGGAGCAGTGTGCACGGGCAGTCCTCTGCCCCACTGGGAGCACAAGTGTAAACGTAGCCCATCGCCGGGAGCTGTTTGCTGAATGGGAGCTGGCTGGCTGGCCCAGGGCAGGGGGTGCTCTGGGCAGACCTTGCTCACGAGCAGTGACCAGTGTCCACCCTGAAACTTCGACTCATCTGGTAATTAAGACGTGGCTCACACCCGAGATAAGCTGCATCCTCATCTCTTGGCAGCGCCGAGCGAGCCCAGATGTCCTTGTGAGATCTGTCCCCGGCAGATCCACTGGCCGGAGCTGTCGGCAGACGGCGTTTCCCCAGGAGACGCTGCTGAATCGTCCCACGATGTCATATCTCAATCTCTGTGCCACCCCTGGGGGGCGATGAGAGCTCCCCCCCTAAAAACAGCGATGCCGGCCAGTCCCACGCACTCCCATCCCCCTCCCTGGCCCCTTCCAGACCCCAGCTGCTCTCTTCTCAACCACTTCTTCTCCTTGCTTTGCTGTTGTCACATGGAGACCAAGGCCAGGATGAAGCCAGCAAACGCATGTCCTGGCCGAGGTGCGACCCTGCAGCTCCGTCCGCGGCCTCGACCGTGGCTGGGAGGAGCCGCAGCTGGGACCCTGTCCTCCACACCGCACCCTCCACGCGTGCAGAGCGCCCGGCCCTGCGTGCTCCACGCTGCGGGCTGGGCCGGGCCACTCCCGCTCTGCCTCTCCTGCCCCCATCCTAATGGAGCGTCTTCGTGGTCCCCAGGCCCGCATTCCTTCTACCTACACAGCCCGCGTCAGAAAGTGTGTCATTGAATCGTGGATGCAACGTCGCTTAAGGAATGTGGGTCTAGTTTTTTTAAAATATATTTTTATTGATTTCAGAGAGGAAGGGAGGGCGAGAGAAAGAAACATCCATGATGAGAGAGAATCCTGGGTCGGCTGCCTCCTGCACGCCCCCCACGGGGGATGGAGCCCACAACCTGGGCCTGTGCCCTGGCTGGGAATCAACCGTGACCTCCTGGTTCCTAGGTCGACGCTCAACCACTGAGCCACGCCGGCCAGCTCTAATTATGCGCTCGGGGAATTTTATTCCCTCCCCCAGGTTAGGAACATTCACCATGTGCCCGGCACCAGGGTCTTGGGGAATGTTGAGCAGCAAGAAGTCAGACCCCCAAGACCGGCTTCTTCCTGGCTCGGGCCGAGGTGTTAGCAAACGCCGTGACAGGTGAACGCGACAGCGCAGAGAGAGATGGAGGACAGGAAATGCCGCAGACGCTGATTTCATCACGAACACAGTCCTCCGAAGCAAGCAGGGCCCCGAGGGGCCGTCCCGAGCAGGAAGTCCTGTCTCGCTCTCTCGGGGGCAGGGAGAGCACCGCCCACCGCCCTTGAGTTCATGGGAGCATCCCCGTCCCTCCTGCCCCGCTTCCTTCCCTAGGTGCTCACGGGGTGGGGCACGGGTTACAGCCGTGGGCAAACTACGGCCCGCGGGCCGGATCCAGCCTGTTCGGCTGTTCTATCCGGCCTGCGGAGCTGAAAGAGCGGAGGGTTCTCTTGCTCTCCCCTCCGCTCCTTTACTTTGAATTTATATTAGTTCACACAAACACTCCATCCATGCTTTTGTTCCGGCCCTCCGGTCCAGTTTAAGAACCCATTGTGGCCCTCGAGTCAAAAAGTTTGCCCACCCCTGGACGGGAGAAAACACCGAGAAATGGCCGCAGGAAAGGAGGACGGGCAACGCTGGCAGCTGCCACTTCTCAGCTTCCCATGTTTGGGGGGAAAAGAGTCAGGGGCAACAGATGAGAAGACGGGAGGGGGGATCCCAGGGAACCCGCAGTTCGCCGTCTGCACCCCGAGAGCTCGCTCCTCCCCACGCCGGCGAGTGCAGGCCTGCCTGCTTCCACGGAGGACACGACAAATGCACGTGGGGGAGTCTGTTGGACGACAGCAAAGTGCTCCAAGTTACACACACACACACACACACACACACACACGCACACACACACACCCCTCCAGCGTCAGCACAGACACGGATGAGAAAGGAATTCCTTCACGGTGAAGCCGGCAGGACTTCAGGAGCATGGGGGTCCTTTATGTTTTCTTTTTTGTGAGAATGATGTCAAACTCCTGGGCTTTAGCAGCCCATGGGGAGCCCCGCAGTCACCTAGCACCTGGATTGAGACATTCGAGGGTGCGAGGGGAGGGTGGGTAATTACTAATAGCCTGTCAGGCCCTCTGTCTGTTCCTTAAAGGCCACGTGCCTCGTTTAAGTTAATTATTATGGAGTGCATTCCCACGTGGAGGCCGTCCATGTGCGTGGTAGAGCTCCGTTATTAACCACTGACTCCTAAGACTGAGCAAGCCCAGGGGCTCACCGACACCCAGGGGCTCACCGACGCCCAGAAGCCCAGAAGGCTCAGGGCGCCCTGCCCTCCGCGGCCCGGGGCACAGACCCACCGAGCTGTCCTGGGAGAGCTCTTCTGTAACCTAAGAACATGCATCAGCCTCGCCCCTTCTCCTGGGAGGAGCGCTAAGGGCTGGATCTTCTTCCCGTGTTTACAGATCCGCGGGTGTCACATGGAGCCGGACGCGGAGCCCGTGTCTCCGCCGTACAGGGAAGGCGGGGGTCTGAGGTCTTCTCCACGAAAAGATCACTTAGCCCTCGCCCCGAAGTCCAGCCTCGAAATGAAAGGCATGACTTGGGACACCTTGTCTCCCCCCGCCCCCCCCCCCCATGAAATGTCCTTCACGCCACCTTGAAGGGCTGAGGTGACCAGAGAAAGAGACCCTGGCAGCACTCCAGTGGCGGGGACAAAGGGTTCATTCTTCGCTTCCTGTGGAGGCATGCGGGCTGGGGGTGGGGGGGGGGGGCTGAGATTGGTTTTCTGCCTGAGGGACACGAAGCGGCTGGAGGACCAAGACCGAATTACAGGCCCTGGGATGCGAGGAGAGGACCGCGTCGCCGTCAGAAAGGCGACTCCCCCAGGGCCACGCACGCGCCCACCAGTCGCTGCCCAAGCTCTGGGATGGCATGGCGGGGAAGCTGGGGAATGTCGTGGGACAGGAAACCCCAGCGTGGAACCAACCCCAGCAGGGCGATGGAGCGGGGAGAGGGGGGACGGGTTGGACAGCAGCACAAGCAGACGAAGAGACGTCATTCTCAATTAATTAACCCAATTCAACTGTGTCGTTTTCAATCCATTGCAAACCCATTGCAACGTTACCTTGGCGATGCCCGCCTTTCCATCTGGGGCAGGCGTCCTCAAACTACGGCCCGCGGGCCACATGCGGCCCGCCGAGGACATTTAACCGGCCCGCCGGGTGCCGCTGCCTGTCCTGCTTAGCAGCCGACGCGTCCCGGGCCCGCAGTGCGCATAGGAATTTGTTCATAGTTTTTTTTTTTTTTAACTATAGTCCGGCCCTCCAACGGTCTGAGGGACAGTGACCTGGCCCCCTGTTTAAAAAGTTTTGAGGACCCCTGATCTGGGGTCTGACGAGGGTCGGATTAACATCACCCACAACACAGGCAGACCTGAGCGGCTCCGGGGTGGGCCCCAGACAGGGGAAAAACAAAGGGTGTTCTCCTAAATGCCCCCCCTCCCACGGTAACCCTGACAGGGCTCGGGGTTCAGGGGGCGTCTGGTTATACATGCACCAGGAGCACGCGGCGGTAGGAGGCTGGTCCTGGGCAGGTGCGCGCCTGAGCCACGCTCACACCGGGCTTCCGAGGGGGGCCAGAGGGAACGGCGCATTCCGTGTGAAATAAAGCGGCCTGAGCGCTGTGTCAGGCCCTCCTGCACGGAAGCGGGGGGCTCCTGTTTCACCTGCGCCTCTGAGGCTGAACCCTCTGGCCGTGGGTGACTCACACCCCAAGTGGAACGGCACAGGAAGGGGTTTCGAATGAGCGTTTGCGAGCTGCTCACAAACCATCTGTTTAAACAGAGAGATCAGTTCACAGCTTAAGTAACTGAGCCTCAGAGATGTTAGCGTGGCGTCAACGGCAAAGCGCGCATTTGGCCCGGCAGGTGTGTCTCCGTGGCGTGTGGCATCCCTTCAATTCCCAGTCGGGAGCGCACGCCGGGGTTGTGGGCTGGATCCCCAGCAAAGAGAGGGGGGGGGAGCAGGAGGCAGCCAATCCATGTCGATGCGTCGATGTTTCTCTCTCTCCCTCTCCCTAAAACCAATGAGAAAACATATATCTATTTTTAAAAAGCTAATGTTTGAACTCAAGTCAGAGTCTGTGATGCCACAACCACCCCAGCCTGTCCCCAACATGCAAAAGCCATTAGACGCCACCCTGGCCCGAGGCACCGTCAAGAGAGGAGGAGTCCATGTCACCGGTTGGTGGGGACAGAGGCGGGGGATCCAGAAGCCACAACAATCCAAGTGGCAGCTGAAGATCGATCGGCCTTGCCATTGCTTCTATCAGAGCCTTCTATTCCAGGGACATTTAGATGCTGTGATGACCTCTTAGCCAGAGGGTTCAAGGGCACGCGTAGGTGGTGTTTCTCGTATGAGTAAGCGTGGGAGATAAACTTGAGGGGTTGTTACGTTTCTGACAACGGAGATGCAAGAACAAAATGTCAGCCGAAACCGGTTTGGCTCAGTGGATAGAGCATCAGCCTGCGGACTGAAAGGTCCCAGGTTCGATTCCGGTCAAGGGCACGTACCTTGGTTGCGGGCACATCCCCAGTAGGAGGTGTGCAGGAGGCAGCTGATCGATGTTTCTCTCTCATCGATGTTTCTAACTCTCTATCCCTCTCCCTTTCCCTCTGTAAAAAAATCAATAAAATATATTTAAAAAAAAAAAAAAAAAAACGATTTAAAAAAAAAAAAAAAGAACAAAATGTCAGAACGAGTCCTTCCTCAAACAGAGATTAAAAGTCGGCAGAGACAGAGAGGGACCCCAGGAGCTATAAATACAACAGCGACACAGTGGGGCCTGGCCCGGGCCTTGATGGGACAGACACGCAATGAAAGTTCGGTTGTGTTTCTTTATCCAATCCACATGCATCACAGACGAAGACGAGCCGGCCCTGCGGTCAGGCAGGAAGCAGAGGCTGGGACGCAGGTCCCCGGGCCCTGGACCCGGGCTGCGTGCTGGCACCTGCCCCCACTTCTTCACTGGGCACCGACTCGGCGGCTCCGTCAGGATGTGGTAAGGAACGCAGCGCGCCGAGAGCCGCAGAGGAGCAGCCCAAGTCCTCACTCTCGGTCATGTCATGGCGCTGTGAGCATCGCCCTCCGCCTCCGCCACCCTCGGCCCACACCGAAGACAGACGCACAGCCTTTCTAAGTCGATGACGTTTAAGCAGGAACCGCAGCAAGTAGAATCCAGTGACCCGGAGAAAGAACCCTCATCCAAACTCAACCAGGTCCTTTTCCTGGAATTTTTAAAGATTAAAGCAACAGAGACCAGCCTCTCGCTACTGATTAAAGCTATAAAAGTGTACGTTTCAGGAGCTATTGGCAGCTGTCAGACAGAAAGTGACAGTTTGCAAAGGAGCAAGTGTGTACTGCCATTTCTGACAGCACAGAATTCCCAGACAAATTAAAATGGTCGTTTTCAACCAAAATAAAAGAAGTGAACACCAACAGACCCTCTAAATTCTATAGGGTATTCATATAGATATATAGATAGATTTCTTAAAAATTGACTTCAGAGAGGGAGAGAGAGAGAGAAACATTAATGATGAGAACCATTCAGCTACCTGCACACCCCCACTGGGGATCGAGCCTGCAACCCCGGCATGTGCCCTTGACCGGAATCGAACCCAGGACCCTCCAGTCCACAGGCTGATGCTCTCTCCACTGAGCCAAACCCCTAGGGCTCTATAGGGTGTTCTTGAAGCAGGAAGATAATTATCCCAGATAAAAGGTCTAGTAAATATTTACTAACTTGTAAGTCAGTAAAAAAGTGACCACATGAAACAAAATCATACCTAATATGCAAGTTTAAATAAAAAATGCAAAAAGCACTAGCATTATGAGCACCAAGAGCATAGACTGGGAAAGGTGAAGGGAATTGAAAGGTTCTAAGGTCCTTGTAGAACAGCAGAACAGGATGGTAGTTATTTATTTATTTATTTTTTTAAATATATTTTATTGATATTTTACAGAGAGGAAGGGAGAGGGATAGAGAGCTAGAAACATCGATGAGAGAGAAACATCGATCAGCTGCCTCCTGCACACCTCCCACTGGGGATGTGCCCGCAACCAAGGTACATGCCCTCAACCGAAATCGAACCTGGGACCCTTCAGTCCGCAGGCCGACGCTCTATCCACTGAGCCAAACCGGTTTCGGCCAGGATGGTAGTTATTTAGACTTAATTCAGTGCGCACCATGAAATGTGGGGTAACAGCTACAATAAATATATAAAGTATAATCCTCAAGCTAATAAAAAAGAAAAAATGGAATATAGAACAACAACACGCCTTCCATGAAACTTAAAGAAGGCCAGAAAGGAAGAAAATCGAGGTAAAAAGAACAACAACTAAGGCTATATATCCGAAACCATCATTCTCATTAATAGCCGACGATGGTTGGAGTCGTTTTTAAAATCTGGTTGTGTGCCGTTTATGAGAGACGCCTCTAAAACTTAAGGACAGATCATTTAAAAAATAAAGTTATATCAAATAAATATTAACTGAAACAATGCTGGGGTGGGTATATTCATAACAGGAAAAAAAAACAGACTTCGAGACATAAAACAGGTTAATACGTTCCCTACATCATCATAAAACGTCCAGTTCACCAGGAGGTTAGAACCGCTCCACACGGTTAGCCTTGACCAGAGTAACTCCCACACAATGAAAACAAACCAACAGGAAGGACCTTGTGAACGACCAGCTAAAACTGCACGTCCACTTTCCTCAGAGGAGTTTTTATACCTGTGAGAGCTGTTTCCATGCAGTAAAACCCACTTTTCCCCTTGGAACACGTTCTACGAGACAGACGGGTATTACATTACATTACCACCCCCACGGCCAGGCCAGGACGGCTCCGTAACTGCCAGAGCTGTCTTCCAACGACTGATGCGTCCATCTGACCAGAACAAAACCTGACCCCCGCCTGCGAGGACACTGCACGCACCAGGCCGGACACCCGCGTCCTCCTCTCAAACCCAGCAGGACAGGTGCGGGAGCTGGCCACGTGGGAGGCCACAAAACGAGACTTTCCGGTTTTAAAGGACTGACACGGACCCTGAGATCTGGCCAGCACAAACCCAGGCATGGAACGCTCTCTAAAAAAGAGAGCCCGCGGAACTCCCCCGTGCCCCGGCCCCCGCACAGCTGAAAACAGAGAACCTCTGGGTGACACGCAGGTTTTAGAAATGATCGTGGGCGTGAGCAAACATTCGGGAGTCAGTAATAAAACCACATAAACGTCACGCTACGTGGGCCGTACTGACAGCGCCCCTCAGGGCAAGCGTGTCAAACACTCGGCCCGCGGGCCGCACGTCTTGTTTACTTGGTCTGTGTTAGCCTTTGCGTCGGGCATGCTCGCCTTGGCGGGAACGGGTAGCGAGAGGCCCATGTGACTGCGGAGAAGGCTCACACCTGATCCCCTGACGTCGGAGCCTCAAGGAAGAGCAGAGCGAATCCCAGGCAGGGGAGGGAGAAAAGGCAGAAATGAAGGAACGTCAACAGCAACCTAGAGAGAATCCATAAAGCCAGCATGTGTTTCTCTGAAGACCAAGGACATGGGAAAAAAACGTGTCAAGGAACTATTTATTCTTCATGTAACGCACACTACTGGTAAGTATTCTTAGGAATAGTATCATGGGAGTCCTGTGGATTCCGTCACAAATTACCAACATCACAACTTAAAGCAACACAACCCTATTCTCTGGATGGCACGAAGCCTCAAACCAAGGCAGGGCCGCATTCCTTCCGGACGCCTGTCCCCGCTCCTGCTCTCCTGGGCTCCCGGCTGCATCCCGGCTCCTGCTCTCCTGGGCTCCCGGCTGCATCCCTCCATCCCCCTGCCTCCTCCTAAGGCTCTGTCTGCTCCTCCCGCCTCCCTCCCGTGAGGACCTGCGATTGCATCGTCGGACGCACCTGCAAATCCCAGACAAGCTGGCCTGCTCCTGGCCCTTCATTCAGTCACACCTGCCACGTGCCTTTTGCCCAATAAGGGAACACGCGCACAGGTTCTGGGAATTACAGTGGGCGTCATGGGGGGGGGGGGGGGGGGGCGAGGAGGGTTTTTATACCCAACGCAGGGACCAGACCAAACCAGACACTTCAGGGACTAACAAGAAAGCCAGAGGGTACTATAGATCAAACCTCAGCTGACCCAAGTGAACGTCTGGGAAAACGCAACTTACAAAACCAACCCGAGAAAAACGGCGTCGGAAAGGTGAATCGGTGGTTAACCTGGCCACAAAGACGGCCCATGACGAGCCGGCTTACTCACTGGGCCACCCAACAGTCAGGAAACATGGTACCAATGGCTGATACACCTACACCCCTCCGAGGGCAGAAAAGCAGGGCTCAAGCGCAGAGCACAGCAAACCCTGACCCCAGAGCAGCCAAGGACACGCAGCAGCAGATGTGCGGAGAGAGGAGGGGACGCAGCTAGACACCGGTCCTGCTGCTGAGGGTGCCCCGGCCTGCTCCCGGCTGAGGCTGCCCCGGCCTGTTCCCAGCTGAGGGTGCCCCGGCCTGCTCCCGGCTGAGGCTGCCCCGGCCTGCTCCCGGCTGAGGCTGCCCCGGCCTGCTCCCGGCTGAGGGTGCCCCGGCCTGCACCCCGGCTGAGGGTGCCCCGGCCTGCTCCCGGCTGAGGGTGCCCCGGCCTGCTCCCGGCTGAGGCTGCCCCGGCCTGCTCCCGGCTGAGGGTGCCCCGGCCTGCACCCCTGCTGAGGCTGCCCCGGCCTGCTCCCGGCTGAGGGTGCCCCGGCCTGCTCCCGGCTGAGGCTGCCCCGGCCTGCTCCCGGCTGAGGCTGCCCCGGCCTGCTCCCGGCTGAGGGTGCCCCGGCCTGCACCCCTGCTGAGGCTGCCCCGGCCTGCTCCCGGCTGAGGGTGCCCCGGCCTGCTCCCGGCTGAGGGTGCCCCGGCCTGCTCCCGGCTGAGGGTGCCCCGGCCTGCTCCCTGCTGAGGTGGCCTGCTCCCGGCTGAGGGTGCCCCGACCTGCTCCCGGCTGAGGGTGCCCCCCAGCGATACCTGCTCATTACCCGCAACCCAATGACCCTCGCGGACGCCAGGGCCTGAACACCCGCGGGTAAAGAAGCCGGCCGTTGGGAAGCGCTTCACCACGCTCTCTAACTGCGTCTTCTCTAAACTGCTATTAAGATGAATTCAAATGATTTGGGCACAGTGACCTGATGGAGGAGGTGGCAACAGCCCTGGCCCGTGTTCCTCAATGGTCACAGCGCTGGCCCGAGCACCCAAGGGTCTCGGGTTTGATTCCCAGTCAAGGGCTATACCTGGATTGCAGGTTCCCTCCCCACCATCCCATCCCTCCCACCCCGGGTGGGGCACGTGCAGGAGGCAACCAGCCGACTATCTCTCTCACATCGATGTGTCTCTCTCCTCTCTCTCCCTCCTTCCCTTCCTTCTCTCTCTCTGAAAAGCAATGGGAAAAAATATCCTCAGGTGAGGATAAGAGAGAGAGAGAGAGAGAGAGAGAGAGAGAGAGAGAGAGAGAAAGAGACAGCGAGCAACAATGACCATCAAAGAAAAACGTGTCTAGGATTCAACCTTCTCCAAGAATAACCCTCCAAGTGGCTCTCACTCATCCCTCCTCTACGACTACAAACCCCTCCTGGCAGCACCGTTCCTCCGTCCAGGTAGGGGACCTTGTAAACGGCCATGCAGCCTGCTCAGCCCAAGCACCTCTGAGACGTCCCCCGAGTCTGCCAGGGACACATTTTCCACTGAGTCGCTCAGATGCCAATGCAGGAACATGCAAAACGGCGGAAAACACGTCAAAGGGAAAGTTATATTCTCCTAAATAGACCCCACATCTCAAATTGTATTAAAGGACTGGTCTGGCCCGCGTGGCCCTGTGGTTGAGCGTTGACCTATGAGCCAAGAGGTCACCGTTCAATTCCTGGTCAGGGCACGTGCCCAGGTTGTGGGCTCGATCCCCACGGGGAGGCATGCAGGAGGCAGCTGATCCATGATTCTCTCTCATCATGGATGTTTCTTTATCTTTCCCCTTCTCCTTTCCTTTCTGAAATCAATAAAAAAAATATTTTTTAAGAAAAAGAATTGTTTTAAGGTAAAAGAAAAAAAAGTTAAAATCCTAAAAATAAAACGGAGAGAGAAAATGCATGGGCTCTGGCTGACCTGGGCGTGCAGACGCCCGGAGCCACGTGCACAGTCAGCCGTCAGCCGCAAACAGCTGCACGCGGCCGCACCTCTGCGCGGGGGCCGACACAGGTAGGCAAGGACGCCAGCGAGGGCTTGAGTGTATGTCCTGGAACTGAGAAAACGGAACCCCCCTCGCACGAGAAACGGCTCCAGCGGGGCACCACCTGGTAACATTTCAGCCATCGCCACAGCCACGGGCCACTGCAGAGGTTCTCAGCGGGTGAGGGACTGAGGGTGGTGCACATTTTACATAATCCACAGGCGGACCATCGCTCGGGTCCAAATCTGAGCTCTGGGACTGAGGGACCGAGGGATGCGGGGTGAGGGGAGGAGCCACAGCTGGGCTCCGGAGTCGGGGATGAGGGACTAGAGAGGGAGGTGCCGGCCCCTTAATCAGACCATCAGCTTTCGAAGGAACAAGAGTCTAGAACAGGGGTCCTCAAACTTTTAAACAGGGGGCCAGTTCACTGTCCCTCAGACCGTTGGAGGGCCAGACTATAGTTTTAAAAAAAAAAAACTATGAACAAATTCCTATGCGCACTTCGGGCCCGGGACGCGTCGGCTGCTAAGCAGGACAGGCAGCGGCACCCGGCGGGCCGGATCAATGTCCTCGGCGGGCCGCATGTGGCCCGCGGGCCGTAGTTTGAGGACGCCTGGAGAACCTTGTTGCCCAGATTCCAGACAAGAAGTAGCCTCCCCTTGTCTCCAAGCCAACCTCCAGGTCACCAACGAGCATCCTCGCCGGAACGTGGCCCTGCACCCTCTCCACGACCCGCCGGTTGGTCTGTGCCCCCAGGGATGGCGGGAAATACCGTCGACTGTTCTGCTTTGCTCTCTCAATCAGCTTCCCATACTCGCTGCTGACGTCTGACAATAAGGCAATGCTGACATTAGCCAAAAAAGAAAGGAAAGTTCTGGCTTACACAGACCCGCACTGGACCGACGGCGAGGGCCCTCCCGGCCCTGACTCGGATCCAGGGCGGCGTTCCCTGGGGCGTCCGGTACCTGCGCATAATATTTAACTGAATGCCCTGTTCCTCCTGGTCCCTGTACCAGAGCACCTAATTTTAGAAAACCCATTAGCTGGTTCCTTCTAACTGTATGTTATTGTAGCGAAGGTCAAATTTTTTCACTGAAACTATGGCAACAAAACCCCAGTATTTTCTGTCGACAAGACTGAAGCCAAGGCCAAGAGCGGGGCGGGGTGGGGGTGGGGGTAGGGGCCCGCACCCCGTGGCTAACTGGATGCGGGCCCTTCACCTGAAAGTCCGAGCTTCCGGGAATGTTCCGGGGGGGAGGGGGGAACCTCAGCCTCGGAAATCTGCCAGCCGGCCTCCCAGCAAGCTTAGGGATCGAGTCTCATCCCTGATCACATTTTTAGATGCGTATAATTTTAGCACAAAGCACCCAGATATTTCAGAAGCACTCAGATTGGAACTCACACGGACCCAGAAAATTTCCAGGTGAAAAAAAGGAACTTCTAAATCTCGCCGAGGGAAGAACTGTCCAACTCGCTCTCCCTCCGTCATTGCAGCGGCTCGAACGGGGGGGTGTTTCTGCGCTGGCCTCAAAGGAAAGCAGCTGGAGTCTCTGATGGGCCGGAGTCTCCTGCCCACACCTGTGGCCACCTGCACGCACCTCCCCAAACCAGTGCCAGTGGCACAGGCACAACCTTCGCTTCTCCGGGAGCCGTGCGGCCTCTGCCCCGGAGAGAGGTGCCTCCCCCTGGCCACGGCCCCTGAGGAAGTAGCCACTGGACGTCCCTTCTCCTGGGAGCTCAACCACCGTCCTCAAGGCACGCAGGGAAGGCAGCCTGATGCCGGCACCCGGCCAGGGCGCACCCTAAAACCTGGTCCCTCCAGATGCCGCAAAGTCTATACCAACGGAAGACAGCGAGACGCGGGCGGCACTGGACGTTACCAGGCAGGCGGTTAGCGTGTGTCTCTAGCGTGTTACAGACATCTGCGCCTGTGTCAGCAGATCCCAGAAGGCCACATCGGGGGTAGGAGAGGAGGAAACTGATGAAGGAACCCAGTAGCTCAATCCCCTCCCACGGGCAGGCTGGAGCAAGTCTGAAAGGGAAGGCTGCTAACGTGAGGTGATCTGGGTTCGAGTCCCGGCTCTGGCGCTTCTGCGTAACCTTGGACCCAACGCCCAACATCGCGTGGCCAGTTTCTCCACCCGTAAAGGAGGGTAAGCCTCCTGCACACTGCAGCTGCCTGGCGGGTGGCGATGGGGGTGAAAAATGAACGTAAAGGAGGCGATACACGTCAAACCGGTTAAATGAACTCACGTATGTAAGCACCAGGCGAGGCAGTCGCAGTTACCTGCATTTATGGAGCACAGATGGGGATTAATTCCACAGGGTGATGGGACAAAAATAATTGTTTTTACATCTGTGGCCCAAACGCAGCAGCCTACAGGACAGTGCGGGGGACGGACACCGGGGTGCGTCCCAGCCCCAATTTCCGCGCGGATTTGCTCTTGGACCCCAGACTACGTCTCATCTCCCCGTCTGTGAAGAAAGGAAGCAGCCTCACACGCTCAAGCGACTCAACCGTCTTCATCAGAGCTGCAGGGGCCGTCAGAGAAGCCTGGCGCTCAGCTCCCAGGAGACGAGTGGCCCCAGGACGCCTGTCCCCCCCCGCCCCCCCGCACCGTCCCCATCAGCCTTGCCCCCGGAAGGAAGCCACAGGGGCAATGCTGAGGCTCAATCAGGGGACAGCACCGATGCATCTGTGATACTAAAAGCAGCCTATGCCTCCAGAGCTGAAATCCGTTCTCTGTTAGCAGACGAGCTGTTACAGGTCAAAGGGCATCAAGCGGGGTCTGGGGTCTCCGCTCCGTGGGTGACTCGCTGTCCAACAAGGAAACTGTCCGGACACCGAAAGGCATTGGCTGCCCCTGCCCGTGCCCAACGCCCAGCATGCCCAGCGCCTGCAGACATGCACCTCAAAGCTCCAGGCGAGCGGGCGGGCAGAGACCCAAGAGGGGCAAGGGGCGTGTGGGATGCCAGCATAGTCAAGCCTCGGGCACCATCCCCATGGCTGTGAGCCGCTGTGAGCATCCATGCCTCCGGGGACGGATGCAAATTACAGAGTGTTCCCTCCCCACAGAGTCTGTCCGTGGGAGACAGATAAGCTGGTAAATCTGAAATGAGGGTTATTTAAAACCTACTAATCTTTTCATTAAATTCGAATTGATTTTTGTGAACACAGTACCAGTTGCAGGAGGCTTCCCCACCAAGCGGCCCCCATACACCTCCAATCCCCTGCTGGACACGCACCCTAAATATGCTGTGTTTCCGCCTTATTTCTCCAGACGGCAGAAGCGCAGCCCCGTCCCCCCTGCTTAAGGCCCATCACGGCTTAGAACCCAAATACACAAAAAACGTGAAGTTAGCCCCCCCACCCCCGTTGCATGTGAGTATTTAAAACTAAATGAGATATGAATTCATTCCTTGCATGGTTTGCCTAAAGAAAAAAAAAATAATAATGTTGCTTAGCAACAATTAAGGCAAAGTGCAGTGAAGCGGGGGCGGGGCGGGGGCGGGGGGTTGAGAGACAGCTGAGCCAGGGAGCCAGTGAGGGCCACCCTAGTCCATGGGACCTTTGCCACCCAGTATCCTGGCTGTGTCCCCATCTGGCCCCGCGCAAGGCCTGGCTGGTGCCACGCATTCGTCTCATCCTGACAGAGGAGGCCTGCAGCCCGAAGACACAGGGCCTGCTCGGGAGGCCGGGGCTTCCGGAGGCCGAGGCCCACGCGCCGGGCTTTCGGTGACACGGTAACCGGCCGTCTCCAGCCCTCCACACAGTTCCGAGCTGCAAGGGGTGTTGGGAAGTCCTTTCACCGGAACGGCACTTATCCGACGGGGATACTGAGGCCTGGAGAGGTGAAAGGGCTCTCCTGTCCCCCCACCCCCCCCTCTCCCCCGGGGCTCAGGGCCGGGGGCGGCAGACGCTGGCTGGACGCCGGCTCTCCTCAGGTTTTCCCGCATCCGCCTCAGCCTGACTCCACGCCGACGGTGACCAGGGAAGGGGGCGACACGGAAGTACTTCTCGCTCGATTAGAAATGGGGCGCTTCTTCTTCGAGTCCCCCCCACAAAGCTGCCGGGAGGTTCAAGGCCGAGCCACCAAGAGCACAGAGGGGACCGAGAGGCCTGTGGAGGGATGCTGGTCACTGCGGGGAGACGCTCACCTGCTCAGTGGGGACACGGTGCCTGCCCTCGCAGCTGGGTGACGTGGGTGAAGAGAGAGAACCCATACACGCTTTGCACAAAGTAAGCGCCTTATTCATGTTGGCTCCTGTTAGTCACCATGTGGGTCTGTTTCCCCATGAAACCCTAAGGCTCCTGAAAGCCAGGGGACCGTGGTTCACGCATCGGGGCGCCCCGCCCCCGCCCATCACCGAGCCCGGCGGCCGGCGGGGCAGAGCAGGGCCTCGAAGCCACCGGAGCTGCACGTGCATTTTCACATCCGCTTAGTGATTGCTGTGTGGGAAACCCACCGGATCGGGGAGACAGAAGAAACGGGGGACACGGGAGAGGCTTATCTAGAACACGCTCCGCCTCTTCCCAGTTCACACAGACCCCGGACCGACATCACAGCACCCCTTCCCCCGCACCGTGTCCCCCATCGCAGACTCTGAGTTTCCCCCCAACAGCTGCTCTGCTGCACGAAGACCCTCCCCCAGGCCGACACCTCTCTGACGCGGTGGCATGGGTAAGGCGGCCCTGGGTCAAGAGTAAGCCTTCGGGGCCAAGGTCAGCCTCTTGAACCAGCGGGAGGTGATCCCATCTGGAAGAGGGGACCACACGTAGGGAGCATGAGCTGCACGAGAGCCCCTCCTTCTTCGCGAGAGCCCCAGTCCTGTCGCTGCGCCACAGCCCTGCGGTCAGGGAGAGCACAGCAGGGGCCAGCTGGCCGGCGCGGCTCAGGGGCTGAGCGTCGACCTAGGAACCAGGAGGTCACGGTTGGATTCCCGGTCAGGGCACATGCCTGGGTTGCAGGTCCAACCCCCAGTGTGGGGCGGGCAGGAGGCAGCCGATCGGTGATTCTTTCTCATCATGGATGCTGCTCTCTCTCTCTCCCTCGCCCTTCCTCTCTGAAGTCAATAAAAAAAGATGTTTTAAAAAGAAAAGTAAAGAGAGCAGCCGGGTCCTGGGACCAGGAAGGGGACTGGCTGTCGGGCTCCCTCTTCCCTTCGCAGAAGATGTCACTGCAGGGGGAGGGGTGGGGGAGGGGACGGGGGGAGGGGGGAAGATCCCACAGAGAAAGGAATTCACTAACCACAGAGTTTCTATTCCTGGTTTCGACCAGATGTCGGCCTTCCCTGCTCTTTCTGGACCTGGGCTAAGCCAACACCAGTCAGGGAGGAAGGAGAGAGACCCTGCCTCACCTTCCGCAGGCCGGGGGGGGCCCCCGAAAGTGCCACCGCAACCCCAGGACCCAGGGACCCGAATCCTTCGGCACCCTCCACGCTTCTCCTCCCCCGGGGACCGAGACACTCCGAACGGAGCTGCGCCGGGTGACGCAGAAGCCTTGGCGGACGAGAAACAGGCGTGCGGCCAATCCCTGCTTCTACACATGCGGAGGGGCAGGCGACATAGCCAAGGGAATTGCAGAAAGAAAAAAAGCAATTCCTTAGAAATGCGCTTTTACCAGAAAAAAGAAACTGCATCTATTGGCTATCCCAGCTACCCTAACCGCTCTCCCAGTCACTGAGCGCGTCTCCTGCACCGAGAACGCTGGCTCGTTACCGGTGTTGTCTGCAATCCTGTCACCTCTACAGGCAAGGAGCTGCTCTCCCCGGCTTACAGGTGAGGAAAGAACCTCAGAGACATTAAGTCATCCATCGAGTCACTGGCCTGTGTAGGGGACCCAGGTGCACACCCCAACCCAGGAAAGCATCTAACGTCAAGAAGAGAAACAGTTCTTTCTCATATCGCTAAAGGAGATATGAACGTACAGTTCTTCTCATATCGCTAAGCAGTCACACGCAGGTCCTTGCCCCTAGGGGTAGCAGGCCCCGTACGAGGTCCTGGAAATGAATGAAGAAGAACAGCAAGGCCGAGGGAGCCCTCAACCAAGGGCCGCTCTCCCATGTTACAGATGAGAAAACCAAGGGTCAGGGAGGTGGAGCAAGAAGTCACGTGCCACACAGCTAAGGCTTACTGGGACATGGACTGGATCCCAGGAAGCCTGGTCCTGGGGCCTCGGTTACCGAGCGAATGGGGGGCCTGCAGAAGTACACACCCCAGGTCAGAGCCACAGGGGGCTTTGCACGAACAGGCCTCTGGCCCCCATTTTCCTAAACACAGGCTGTGCGGGCCCCCAATCCAGCTGAGGAAATAATTTGTCAAGCAAAGGAGGGACGCCGCAGCAAACCCCAAAGACGGCAGGCGGCTCCCCAGCGGCTCAGATAAAGGCGCCGTGGGCCAACTCCATCACGCTCCCGGGGGTGGGACTCAGACCCGGCAGTTCTGCAAGTCGTGGGTGATGCCTCTCCCCCACCGCCAGCTGGGTGACCCCGGACAGGCTGCCTGACTCCGCCTTGGCGGGTTCCTGTGCCCTCACAAGGTAGGCAGCGGCTCCATGCGCTAAAAATGGCACCGAGGCCACCGGTCCTGGCCTGTTAAAGGTAAACCGAGGCACGCTGTGGCTGACAGGACTAGGAGCGGCGGCTCCACGTTCTCACTTCCGCCGCGATCGGGACGGGGCTCTGGACGAAGACACGGAGGAGGGCTGGAGGCAGCGGAGGGTCCTGCCACCCGGCCTGTCACCCATTCTCTGTTGCAACCAGCCCCCAGGGGAAGACGTGCCGACAGCCTCACGCCCATGAACGCAGCCAACACCAGCCGCTCTGCCCCTGAACTGCTTTCCATTGTATCCGAATGTCTTTAGCTTTTGATTCAAAAGCATCGGTTTCTAAGTCACCTACCAAGAACCTCTAACTCACATGCTATGACGTGCAAACGGCAAGGTGTGGGCCCTGCGGGACTAGGCCCCGCGTCAGGCACCAGGCCGGGCCCACACCACGCTGGCTGCCGGAGCCGCGCGGGGAGCCTCGAAAGCGCTCCCTGATCAAAACCTCGCCGCTGGAGCCGAGCCTCCCTGACCACCGGGCAGACAGACGCGATGTTCTCTACCAGCTCCGGTACCGACTCCATTTCAGCCCTCGTGGGACTCACAAAGCCGCCTGCCGAAGACACCCGATGCAGGAGGCCTGACGGAGAGCCGGCGCCCGCGGAGGGCCCGCCTGTCCCTCCAGAATGCCTCGCCCAGGTCGGGGGTCGAAGGGCATCAGAGGCCCCCCTTGCGCCTCCCCCCCACCTCGCCCTCCCAGCAGCAAAGTCTGCCCAAGTCACACGCTTCCTGTGGCCAATACGGGAGCACCCGCCTGGGGCACGGCCGCACGCAGGTGAGGCCTCAACCCGACCCGGCGCCCTCCCACGTGCACGCAGGACAGGTGGAGACCCCATAACGCCACCCCCACCCTGCCCTGAACTTCCTCATCAGGCTCAGGAGGTCAAAAGGCTCTGAATGAAAATCAGACTTTTAAAAATATACGTAAGTAAATAAACCCACAATTGCTTTAAACACACACACACACATACACACACACACACACACACACGCACGCACGCACGCACACGCACACACACGCACACCGCAGCGCGCTTCATACATTTTCCGGGGAGGACGCCGCCCTCTCCAGGGAGGTGGCCGTCTTACCTCTGAACTTCTTGGGCGGATTGTTTAGGTCTCCCGTTTCCGGCTGCACAACACAGCGGTCGTCGACCAGCCTGCAAAAAAAAAAAAAGAAAGAAAAGGTAAATGCTACATCAAGGCAAGTCTGAGAAAACAGAACCCTAAGAAAATAGAACCCTAAGCACGCTGCAAAAATCAAACAGACACGCCCACCCACCAGTGTGGCTCAGGGGTTAAGCGTCCACCCAGGAACCAGGAGGTCAGGGTTCCATTCCTGGTCAGGGCACGTGCCAGGGTTGTGGGCTCGATCCCCAGTAGGGGGCGTGCAGGAGGCAGCCAATCCATGATTCTCTCTCACCATGGATGTTTGTATCTCTCCCTCTCCCTTCCTCTCTGAAATCGATAAAAATATATTTTAAAAAAAACAAAATGGCTAGGGCTATTCCTGGCCGAAAAACAGACGGCCAGGTGCCCTGGGGGCTCGAAGGTCCCCTGCAGGCACGGAAACCTGCCCCAGAAGCCCCAGCTCGTGCCTCTGCCAGGGCCGCCTCGGCCCGTGTTCCGTGGCTCCTTTCTCCAAACCACATCCAGGACGGATCCGAGCCCAGCAGGCAATGCCCAAGCCGGGAGGCACCGCCAGGGCTCGTGCGCTCCCCCAGCGGCGGCTGAGGGCCTACTTCGTGCAGGCCCCTACCCTCAGGGATCTCAGGGTTAGAGCAGGAGCCCCCAAAGCAAACTGACCGGGGGAACATAACCTGCGGGCTGTGTACCCCAGGAACTAGCTGAGGCTGTGGGAGCAGCTGGGCCCAGGAGGTCACACCAACTGAACGGGGAGAGAGAACGCCGGGAGGAGGGGGCGCTGCAGGCGGAGGGAACCGCAATGCATGGAAATAGGAAAGGACTTGGAGGCTTCAGAAGCGGCTAACGGGGAAAGGGGAAAAAATGAGAAATAAATATCAGCTCCCAATGACGTCTGGACCCCGAATTCAATGCCCTGACTGATCAACCTAACGCATGCAATTCCTCCAGAAGCACTAATGAAAGGATCTGTTTGGGCAGGCGAAGAAAGAAGGATGTGTCCACGTCCCTACTGAGGGCAACCAGGCTGCAGTTTTCCGGGGTGTCTCCCATGCATCAGGCTCCCTCTTACCCCAAAGCGAGGTGCCACGAATCCCCGGCCTTTACTCTGACGGCTCCTTCCTCCAAAATCCCCTCCACTCCTAATATCCCACTGTCTCTCCAGGCCCTGCTCAGAGGCCCCTCTTCTCCACAAAGTCCCCGCCCCACCCCTGGCCTTCAGCGGCAGGCGCTCTCTGCCCTCCCATCCCCCTATCCCCGCGGGCCAGGCACAAACCAGGAAGGAGCCCGCCTGGGAGGGAGCGCCTGCTCTCGGCCCAGAAGGTGCCGGGCCGGGCCGAGTCTGGCCGCCTGCCCAGGCCAGGGGCTCAGTGGCAATGAACGGGGACCCCAGTGTCCAGAGAAGCCCAGCAGCCAGCGGTTTGCCTCCTCTGGCTCCAAAGCACAGCTGTCTCTGCAGCCCCGGAGGACAGTGCGGCCCTGGCCTGGGTTTTATGCAGAAATCAAGAGCAGAGACTACACCCCAAGCGCCACCTGAGGCGTGTCGGTGCAGTGGGGCCACCAGATCCCACGTGACACTCCACCGAGCTCTGGAACCAGGAGGAAGGGCCCAGTGGGGGCTGGAGGCCAAGGGATTGTCCACAGCACTCAGCCACCTAGAAGCAGCAGGAGGGGCGACAGCACTTCACAGCTCCCTGTCCCAAGGTCTCAGGAGAGATGCTCTTCGGACCCTGCTTCTCAACTACCCTCATCCAGGTCCCCGCCACCCAGGCCGACTGAAGCTGGGTCCCAGGGGGGACCCCATATTCTAACAGGCTCCGCAGGAGACTCAGAGCCCCCTCCGACGCGTGCGCGCACGTGCCCACACTCGCGCCCTGAAGCTCAACGTGTCGACGGAGCCATTTGGAGGGTGGGGACCACATCACAGGAAGGGAACGGGGCTGGGAAGAAGCCGAGTCCCACCAAGCCGTGGCCACGCCTCATCATCCACACCCCGGGTCCAAACATGGGGAAAGGATTAGGAGGGGAATAAAAAGGTCAAGCGAATTTTCCAGATCCATTTTTATCCCAGTTATCCTCGAATGTTGCGTGCAGGGGACCAGGGAAGAACAGGCGCCTCTGAGCGAAGTGTTAAGAGGACCCCCCCCCCCAGGAGGAGGAGGAGCTTAGCGGCTTAGCATTCATTTGCTGGTGATTTTTGAGGAAAACTCTCATAAAGAATTCGGACCTCCTCGGAATCCTACGCATGGACGCCCTGGAGGCAGAGGCCTCGGGGGAAGGAGGCCCCACGGTTTCAGGGTTTCAGGGCTGCGGGGGGCTCTCCACTGACCGGCAGGGAGCCTGGGGGCTGGAAGGGTGGTGGCACCATTAAAAGAACGTGAGGCCGCGGAGGAACGATGGGATGGAGGATTAACGGGGCATCCAGATCAGAGTTGTGGCAGCGAGCGAGGGCGGTCGGGCAAGCCAGCCCCCCCGCCCACAAAGGGCACCCTTAGGAGCGTGGTCCTGGAGCCTCGCTCTTGGCGCTGTGACCCCCGGGCAGGTGGCCAATCCTCTCTGCTACTCAGAGGTTCGCCTCCTCGGGCAGCGGCAGCAGCGGGGCTCACTGTCGGCGCTGTCTGGGGACCGCAGGGCCCATGTGGGTGCAGCGATGAAGGCACCCTGCTGGGGACGCCCCGGGTTCGCGGAATCAGAGCTGCTGCCGTTCTTGCTGAAAAAACGAGGAGGATGAAAGACCCCCCCACAGGGGAGGGGAGATGGAAGGGATCGGCCAAAAAGGAAAAGGGGACAGAAGGCCTCCTCTTTGCCAAACGCCACGGACGATCTTCTATCCAGGGGCTCCCGAAAATGAACTTCTTATACCGTGGGGCCCAACCGAGCTGTAATTCTGTATCTGCAGCACCTGCTCCTTGAGGCTGAGGGGACCGGAACGTGAGCCGGGGATCCCCCCGCCCCGCCTCCTGAGAGGGCGCACGGTCCCGTCACAGCCCTGGTTAAAGGCAGGCCCGGCTCCCAGGAGGGATGTTCCTGGAGAAGCTGCCGGCCTCCTCCCCCTGAGCTCCTGCCAAACCCAGCAGTGCCGCCACCCCGGCCTCCCTGCTCCCGCTCACCCACAGCACAGCCCACCCCGACTTCGGGAGCTGAGCACCCGCTTCTGCATCCTGTCCCCCCGCCCCCCCCCCCCCGACCCGGGGTGGTGCTGTCCGTCCCCCTCTACACGACGCGGAGGGGACGAGACTCACAGGAGGACATTACGGGGGACACAGTCGGACTGCTCCACACTGGCTGAGAACTGAAGCAAGCACGAAAGGGCAACCATCTGACTTCCAGAACTCGGTGCAGTTTGCAACTTTCAAAAAACGCCAACGGCAAATCGGAGCGGGAGGCTGCGCTCCTCAGAGAGGTGGGCTCCGAGCGCTTCCGGGCTCGGCTTCCCCGACACACGTCCCCGTCCGACGACGGGGCTCTGTGAGGCTCAGAGCGCCCCTCTGGGTCTGGGACCATGAACCTCAGATGCCACCCCACGTCCTCAGCACGCCCCCCGCTACGGGAAGGCGGGGAACGATGACAAAGCCTGAGCTGCCGAGGGATCTGGTGCTCGTGGCTCCTCCCGCCCCTGGAAAAGCCGAGTAGCACGCGGCATCCTCCTCGCAGCGAAACCACAGCTGTAGCCGCTGCCCCGCGGCCTCGGACAGATGCTGCCGCAGGAGAAGGCGGCGCTCTTACCCCAACGTGCTGATAAATCCATTGGTCGATCCCTCTGCGTACAGAGAACATATGTCCCCGATGTGCAGGAAACTCGACATCTTGTCAGACATGTCTTTTCTCGAAAATCCTAGACAAAGCAAAACAGGAAATGTGATTAGAAGGAACAAGAATACTCAGCGGAGGGGGAGAAAGTCCCTGCGAACTGGCTTAGCTTTGCTCCATTTTCCAAGCGTGGCCGGCAGGCCATGACATGAGCCACGTGAGGCCACAGGCAGCCACGTTTCCCCCGGACGTCACTGGCGTTCGGGGTGTTCCGAGCACAATCACGCCTGCCTGTCCCACGGCCACGCCCGGCCCAATCCGGCCCCCCAGGACCCTCGGTGTCAAACAGCGACTGAGGCTGCAGGGACCTCGGCCATGAACTCCACGGCGACCAGGAGCCGGCGCTCCGCCTCGTGCAGCTGACACATTCCGTGGGCCTCGGGGGCGGGGCGCCGGGAGGAAACTCCTGGGACAGAACTTGGGCCTGGCGGTGCCGGGGTCCCGGTCCTCGAGCAGCAAAGTGAGCCCCACAGAGTGACACCTGGTGACAGACTCCACGAGGCCCAGGCGGCCTTCACAGAACCCCAAATCTCCCAGGGCGATGTCGGTGTCTTTCCTTCCCATCCTCCACCAGAAGCGCCCCAGCCCCTCCTCGCACCCCTCCCCAGGCAGGTGAGAGGAATAAGGCTGGGGTCTGTAGGAGCCGGGGTCAGGAGCACACCCGGCGAGTTCAGGCAGTCCTAGAAACGGCTCCTAAGTTCCAGGAAATCTCTGCAGCTCAGAAATCATTGCACACGCACATGCACACGCACACCAACAAAAACACGGGCCTGACTCATGGGAACAGCCATAAAGAGGAGTGGGAGCCAGTTATAAAAAGCTGAGCTGACATTGAAGACACGAGGTCATTTCTGTGGGAAGACGGTGCGCTGCAGGTGACCCATTAGACACGCAGGGAACCGGGACTTCCCCAGACCTCTCCTGCAAACCCAGACCCCTGAGCCTCGCCCCACGTCTGCCCTCCAGTGTCCCCCCTCAGCAGAGCCGAGGACTGTGACGGCCGATGGCCGGGGGGGCCCCTCTCCTGGAACTGCCTTCCAGGGGCCACGTTGCCTTCCCAGAAGAACTGCGCAGCCAGGGCAGCGGGAGACGCGGGAGCACCCTTCTCCCGGGCAGGAGTGCGGGGCCCGGACGCCGCCCCTTGAAGAAGCCGGTCAATGCGTGTGCAAAGTACAAAGAACAAGCCACCTCCCCCAGCACTGCCCAGGCGCTGCAGGAGACAGCACCGCATTGAGCGTGAACCTGTGTGCACAGCACGGCACCCTATCAGACCAAAGAGCCAGCCTCCGGGGGCTGAGGGAGACGCCTAAGGTTCACAGGGACCGGTGGCCAGTCCTCCCCGTCTGCACACCACGTCGGTCCCCAGGCCACCTCGTCCTCACCGGGCATCTTACACCAAAGGCAGAGCCATGTTTCAAACCGCATCCACGAGGCTGCACCAACTAAAGACGTTAGGGCCATGCCCACGTCCCCGTGTGCGGACCTGTGAAAGCCGTATCAGGAGGCAGGGAGCGGGTGTGCCTGGGGCTGGTTGTGGGGAAGTAGCTGTGTGTGGATTCCGGGGCAGAGCAGTCACTCCGCACACTCTGGCCTCTCAGGACCCTGGGGAGTCGCAGGGGGCAGGTGTGCGCTGGGCTGGGAAGGTGGGGGGGGCAGGTGTGCACTGGGGGAGTGCAGGAGGCAGGTGTGTGCTGGGCGAGGGGGAGTGCAGGAGGCAGGTGTGCGCTGGGGGAGTGCAGGAGGCAGGTGTGCGCTGGGCGAGGGGGAGTGCAGGAGGCAGGTGTGCGCTGGGGGGGTGCAGGGGGCAGGTGTGCGCTGGGCGGGGGAGTGCAGGGGGCAGGTGTGCACTGGGCAGGGGCGTGCAGGGGGCAGGTGTGCGCTGGGCGGGGGAGTGCAGGGGGCAGGTGTGCGCTGGGCGGGGGAGTGCAGGGGGCAGGTGTGCACTGGGGGGGTGCAGGGGCAGGTGTGCGCTGGGCGGGGGAGTGCAGGGGGCAGGTGTGCGCTGGGCAGGGGGGTGCAGGGGGCAGGTGTGCACTGGGCAGGGGGGCAGGGGGCAGGTGTGTGCTGGGCCGGGGAGTGCAGGGGGCAGGTGTGCGCTGGGCGGGGGGGGGGGGGGGGGGGCAGTGCAGGGAACAGGTGTGTGTTGGGCGGGGGGAGTGCAGGGGGCAGATGTGCGCTGGGCCGGGGGGAGTGCAGAGGGCAGGTGTGCGCTGGGGGTGTGCAGGGGGCAGGTGTACGCTCGGCCCGGCCTTGTCCAGGTGCCGCCTCTCTCCTTGCAGGCCCGCCCTCCCATGAGCCTTTGTCCCAGTGGGGTCCAGGCCGGACACAGCAGGGGGACCTGCTCCCTGGTCTCCCCTCACCTCCGGTCACCTGACCAAAGGGCACCAGGCCGTCCGCGGGAGAGGTGGCCACCCTCGGTGTCTGGAAGGAGGGTGTGAGCCCATGAGGGGCTGATGCTTACTGCTCGTAGGCCCCCAAATCCACAGGCCCCACAGCCTGGCCAGCTCCACCCCCTCCTCCAGCACCACCGGGGCCCTGCGGAGGGAGCCTCTTGGAAGGGATGGTCATGCAGTACGGAGAGCCCCTTCCACGCCGGGGTGAAGACGGCGAAAGCACAGCTCACAGAACAAGAAGTCTGTTCGCTTCATTCTAAGCAGCTCGAGGTAAGTTTTGGATTTTTTTTTTCTTTTGCTAAAAGCTTCGACTGCGGCAGAAACCTCACTTATAATTTTTCCCATCTATTTCTCCCGCACACACTTAACTAATTGCATTATATTCATTTTTCTAAAAAAAAAAAAAATCTCTACTTTCGCCTACACACAATTCAGAATTTAAAAGTTAGCAGCTCCTGAAAGGAGACTAAATTAGAACCCTTTCATTAACCGAGAAGTCACCTAAGGTACTGCCGTCCTCCAGAGCGGACGCCAGGCAGGAACGCAGGGGCTCGCTGGACGCCGAGCCCGCAGACGGACCTGAGACCCGGGCACACTGGAGCCTTCTCCGTTTCATTACAATGCGGCCGCCTGGCCCCGGTGCTGGAGTCTGACTGTCAGTGATGGGGGCATCACCACTGCCCTTACATTAGACCCTGCCAAGCACTGGTGTCAGCAGCCAAGGACGCAGCCATGCTGCCCCCCACCCCCACCGCACCCCCACCCCCACCGCTGTGCACCATTCGGGCACCGCTTACCAATCTCCCGTGCATTTCTGCACCCAATTACCTTCCCTTGGACCATTTTTTTTTAATTTAATATATTTTTGCTGATTTCAGAGAGGAAGGGGTCCTCTTTGGGGTCCTCGAGAATCGGTGAGCATGTAAAGAGCTCCTGAGACCCAAAAGTTTAAAAATGCTGCTACACATTTTCCTTGGGTTTGCTTTGGCGCGGGCCGTGCGCGTAGGCCTCACGCTGTATAAGCATGAGAAACTGGCTAGAACAGGATTAAAATGCAAAATGTACCACTGACCGGCCAGGGCTTTTGAGACGGCCCCTCGATTTGAACCCCAAATCCTCCTTTTTAGTCAACACGTTTATTGAGCACCTACTATGTGCGACCCCTCCTCCGCTCAGGTTCCTGTTCTCGGGGCACCTGTATTCTGGTGACGGCGCACGGGCAATAAACAGGCATAACAGGAGAGACACATCCGATAGCGAGACATACGACGACGGGAATGAAAACGGGGTGACGTGATTGGTGACACCTTAACCCGGGCGGGTCAGAGAGAACAGGTTGAGACATTCGAGCTGAGACCTGAAAGTCGAGATGGAGGCAGTCATGCAGAACAAGCGACGGAAGAGCCTTCCGGGCGAGCACCGGCTCGTACAGGGGCCCCGGGGCAGGAAGGGGCCGAGAGTCCGGGAAACACTGCCGGCCTGGGCCGGGGCAGGACGGGAGAGGAGGAAGGGGTCAGAGAAGAGAGAAGCTGGGATGAAAGCCTGCCTTTCTCCCCCGTGTGATGGGAAGGTCATAACCTTGACCAAGACACTTCCTCCTTCTGGGCCTCAGTTCCCCCATCTGCAGAATGGGGATCAGGAGGGCTTACCTCATGACACTGTGCTGGGGACTCAATGAGAAAAAGAGGACGAGGGGCTTCCTTAGCACCTAGGAAGCAGGACTGTTTGCTGTCACTCTAACCTGCTGTTTTTTTCTTTAATCCTAACGCAAGTATATTTTTCCCGCTGCTTTTTAGAGCGAGTGGAAGGGAGGGAGAAGGGGAGAGAGAACCATTGATGTGAGAGAGACACATCGATTGGCTACCTCCCACACGCACCCCGACCACGGCCGGGGATGGCACCTGCAACCCAGGTACGTGCCCTTGACCAGGAATTGAATCCTGGACCCTTCCGTCTGCAGGCCAGCGCTCTAACCACTGACCCAAACTGGCCAGGGCTAATCGGCTGTATTTTCTGCTCTCATAAACTACTGCTACTACACTTCTCACTGTCCAGTGAGATCAGCCCTAACCAGCAGGTCCGCGCGATCAGTGAACGTGGCCAAGGTCAGTGCCAACTCCGGCAGCACATTCTCTCCACTGTTCCTAGTAAAACTCCAAGCACCACACGCTGAGGAGGGATGACCGCTCAGCCCACACAGCCCCCTTGGCGGCGACCCTCAGTCACCACTTTTGCCCTCTGACCCCAGGTCATTCTGCTGAAAACTGCGGCCGATGAAAACCCAGCAGCCTCCCTGCTCTTTCCTGGCATTTCCGCATCACCTCCACCTCCTGGCAAACAGAGGGCCTGTGCCAAAGGCTTCTCATGCTGCTTTCCTCAACGCTGCTTTAAAAATGGCTTTTAAGTCCGGCCAGCGTGGCTCAGTGATTGAGCACCGACCTATGAACCAGGAGATCATGGTTCGATTCCCCGTCAGGACACATGCCCATGTGGTGGGTTCCATCCCCAGGAGGGGACGTGGAGAAGAACCGATCAATGATTCTCTCTCATCATTGATGTTTCTCTCTCTCTCTCTCTCTCTCTCCCTCTCCCTCTCCCTTTCTCTCTGAATCAATAAAAATGTATTTTTAAAAAAATGGTTTTTGGAAGAATCACATCAAAAGGCTTCCTTTAAAGAGAGCAAGGCTAGGCATGGAGACTTAAAAGCGCCTGGAGAGCCGAGAGCCGGAGGGAGCCGTCCCCAGCAGCCTGGCAAGACCTGGGGGCCAGAGCCGTCACCAGCACCAAAGGCACCACTTCGCTTTGAGGTCAGCAGCCCCCCGCGGGCAGCGCCTGGCAGACCGCAGGCCTTTCGGAGGGAAAACACGAGCGTGCCCAGAAGAAGGGAGAGCCGCCGGCCCTGGCTCAGGCTCCCGGCCAGGCCGAGGCCACGCCCTCCACAGCAGCACCCGCCGCCAGGCCCGGGTACATATATGGTCATGTGGCTGGAGACGCAGACAGAAAGCCCACTGCCTCCTGCGCTGACCATTCCAGCCAAGGGAACGGCCCCCGTGCAGGGGCTCGGCTCTGCCACCGGGCACGCGCATGGTTAACTCTGGAACTTCCTCTGAGCAGAGACTCGGAGATTTCGTCTTTATTTGCAAGGAGGAGGAGCCGCAGGGTTCTGAGCGGGACACCCGGCCGGCCCCCACCGTAACGACGGGCCTCCTTGTCCTGCAGCGGCCAATCAGACCGTCCCCAGACACACGGCGAGTCCCATCCAGAGATAATTCATTCTACTGCAGCCGCACTTCCCTGGGAGCCTAGAAAGTCACATTCTGCTTTCGTTTTCAGCCAGTCGGTCCCTAAGGACACGACCAGCAGCCTCCTGGGTGAGCAGGCCTCGGGGAGGCCGCTGCGTGCCCTGCAGGGCCGCTCTGGCGTAGCTGCTGCTCGTCAGAGACCCAAGAGCTGAACACACGAAAAGATAAACCCGCCGGCCTCGTCACAGACACGGCCGCTAAGGGACCCATCTCTGAAGCAGGCACAGCGTCCGCAGTTACTTCTCAGAGAAGCTGGTGCTCCTGCCTCGATCTCCGTGTCCCCTGCTCCTCAAGGCCGTCAGAAACGTGACGTTGGCCGGGTAGGGAGCCCACACCCCTCCTTTTATAGGTAGAAAAGCCAACAAAACAAAAACAAACTCTGAGTGAATCCTTGGAGGCCACACAGCCAATCAGGGGCCAGAGTTCGACCACGGGCCTCCAGAAAGCAAGGCTGATGCCTGGAGGCCGGGAGGCGGGCAGGCCATTTATTAAAAAGTGCAGGTCGGGCAACCTGAGGGTGCCCCTCTGCCCGCAGCCTGAACCACAGAAACCAAACACGGCGGCGAAACCAGCGCAGCCAGTTAGGTCACTGTCTCGGGGCAAGCAGAGCCTCGTGCGGTGTGGGAGACCCTCCACACGGCCTTCCCCACCTCGGGGCTCCTGACATCTGGGGGCGCATCACGCTTTGCTGTGGGGACACGTCCTGTGTTGCCTGAGGTTCAGCAGCATCCCTGGCCTCCACCCACGAGAGGCCAGGAGCACCCTCTCCCTTCAGTTGTGACAACAGGAAGGTCTCCAGGTACGGCCCAGGGTCCCCCTGGCGCCCCGCCCCCCAGGAGAACCGCTGTTCTGGGACATAGGTTTGCTCTGCTTTCCGAGCCTTTGTTATTCTGCAGCTCTCTGGCCCTGGCCCCGGGGGGCATTCTCACACCTTCTCCCCAGAGGAGCATACAGACCCACAGGTGTCCCCCCTCCGCCTGCACCCAAGAGGCCGACCCCGCTCAGGGGCCCCCACCCTGCGGTCAGGCCCGGCCACACATTTACAGCCTGAGAGCAACCTTGTTTCGCTACCGAACTCTCCCCTCCCAGCTCCCTGCCCCTCGTTAACAACCAACAGGCTCCCAGCCCAATGCCCACCGGAGAGCAACATCTCCAAAGCCACCCAAGGGGCTGGTCCACACATTTCTACACGGGCCCCCCTGGCTCTCCACGGCCCCACCTGGCTCTCCACGGCCCCCCTGGCTCCCCACGGCCCCACCTGGCTCTCCACGGGCCCCACCTGGCTCCCCACGGGCCCACCTGGCTCCCCACGGGCCCACCTGGCTCCCCACGGGCCCCACCTGACTCTCCACGGGCCCCACCTGGCTCTCCACGGCCGCCCCCCACCCCCGGCTCCCCACGGGCCCACCTGGCTCCCCACAGGCCCACCTGGCTCCCCACGGGCCCCACCTGGCTCTCCACGGGCCCCACCTGGCTCTCCACGGGCCCCCTGGCTCTCCACGGGCCCCCTGGCTCTCCACGGCCCCACCTGGCTCTCCACGGGCCCCACCTGGCTCTCCACGGGCCCCCTGGCTCTCCAGGGCAGAAGGGGTTTTTCAAAGCAATACTCCAGTCCAGTAAATATTTAATCATTAGGGGAATGACGCAAAAGAGTAGAGTCTCCGGAGGAGCAGCCTACAGCCTTCCAAGGCAGATGAAACATGTGGGTCAATGACTTCAGTCGACAAATACTTGGGGAGCACTTCCAATGTGCCAGGCCCGCTTGTGGGTTCAAAATGAAAAGGCCCACCAGGAAAATAGCTCTAAAGTGCCACAAAGTTTCCAACAACAGGAGATGTTCAAGTACCAGGAAAGGCTGCCCAGAAGAGGAAGCCCTGGGCTGGGGCTGGGAGGCCTTGGCAAGGAGGGCAGAGAGGGGTGGGGAAGAACACAGCAGGCGGACGGCGCGGAAAGCAGGGAGGCGGACCGGGAGCGCGCGCCCGCCGAGGCACAGAAGGGAACGTCCCGAAGCCTCGGCGTTGTATCAGCTTTTTCTGCTCAGGAACATGTGCCCGGGATGCTTCTGAGCTGTTTTTGCAAAACAAAATCGCTTCCCAGATAGAGCGCCTCCTGAAATGCAAATAAACGCCGAGGAACGTGGAGACGAGGGATGTTTTTTCTCACGTTCACCACTTTTCTGACGAGGAACATCATGGTCCGCAGGTTCTGCTGACGCGGCGGGTCATTAAACATTCTCAAACGTAACTTCCTCCAAGTGTCCAGCAGCAGGTTTATCTCTGTGACTGCACAACCCCACGGAGTTTCCACAGGGAGCGCTTGGCCTCATTCTACCTCTCTCTGAACATCCAATAAAAAGGTCCCCAAATGTGAGCAAGTCCCAGAGAGTCCTGCCAGAACCCCACGCACGCACCCCCCTGCCCCGAGGCGGGTGACTGAATCTGAGAGGATGCCAGGGGGAGTACAAAGGTCAGTTTTCACAGGTGACAGCCCGCCACCAAAACACGAGGTAACCATAGAAACAAGAGAGGCCCAGGGCAAGCCTCTTCCTGCAGGTCTTCTCATACTCCCACAGGTGTTCGAGTCCCCCCCGGGGACCTTCCTAATCGCGCAGGTTCTGACGCAGCGGAAGCTCAGGATGCTGGTCTGGTGACCACAGGAGTCACAGAGATGTAGGACGCTGTTTCTTACACCTGGGACTGCAACCCCGTCAGAAACTTCAGCCCAGTGTCCTGCTTGCGCCACAGAGAGAATGAATGAGGACGTCTGTTGCAATGGACACAGTTCTTTTAAAGTAGCTGAGCGATATCCTTGGATATTTTCTACTCTAGCCTACTTCATTTTAAAAAAATTCCACCACTAGCTGGTTTGGCTCAGTGGATAGAGTATCGGCCTGCGGACTGAAGGGTCCCAGGTTTGATTCTGGTCAAGGGCACATGCCTGGGTTGTGGGCTCGATCCCCAGTAGGGGGTGTGCAGGAGGCAGCGGACCAGTGATTCTCTCTCATCATGGATGTTTCTATCTCTCTCTCCCTCTTCCTTCCTCTCTGAAATCAATAAAAATAAATTTTTAAAAAAATAATAAATAAATAAATAAAATTCCACCCACCAAGGGACCACGTAACCGATGCCACAACCTCCTCCAGGGGTGCCAGGCAGCGTGAAAACCCCGGATGGAGAACAAAAGCAACTTCCTGCCGACCCGGGAGCACTCTGCGCCTTAGCTAAGACGGAGACCAAGCGGAAGAGACAGAGCACGTTGCTCAGGATTCCTTTTTAAAAGGCAGGGATGTGTCGACTGCCTTTTGGAAAAGCTTTCATTTAAAATGTACAGGTTGTGCCGAAACCGGTGTGGCTCAGTGGATAGAGCGTCGGCCTGTGGACTGAAGGGTCCCGGGTTCGATTCCGGTCAAGGGCATGTACCTTGGTTGCGGGCACATCCTCAGTGGGAGGTGTGCAGGAGGCAGCTGATCGATGTTTCTCTCTCATCGATGTTTCTAGCTCTCTATCCCTCTCCCTTCTTCTCTGTAAAATATCAATAAAATATATTTTAAAAAATAAATAAAATCTACAGGTTGTGCCCGGCCAGTGTGGCTCAGGGCTTGAGCATGACGACATCTATGACCCAGGAGGTCACGGTTCGATTCCCAGTCAGGGCACATGCCCAGCTCCATCCCCATGGGGCAGTGGTCGGCAAACTCATTAGTCAACAGAGCCAAATATCAACAGGACAACGATTGAAATTTCTTGTGAGAGCCACATTTTTTAAACTTAAACTAGATAGGTAGGTACTTTGTTATTAACTTAATTAGGGTACTCCTAAGCTGGCCTTTGCTCAAAACTCAAGGGGCCAAAGAGCCACATGTGGCTCGCGAGCTGCAGTTTGCCGACCACTGCCATAGGGGGTGTGCAGGAGGCAGCAGATCCATGATTCTCTCTCATCATTGATGTTCCTCTCTTTCTCTCTCTCTCTCTCCCCCTTCCTCTCTGAAATCAATAAAAATATGTATTTTTTTAAAAAAAACAGCAATCGCTTGTAATGTATCAACCTTACTTGAATCCTAATTCACACTGTGAAATATGTATTATACATTACTAGAGGCCCAGTGCACGAAATTCATGCATGGGGGGGGGGTCCCTCAGCCCAGTTTGCACCCTCTCCAATCCGGGACTCCTTGGGGGATGTCTGACTGCTGGTTTAGGCCTGATCCCGATTGCCCCTAACCACTCTGCCTGCTGGCCTGGTCGCCCCTAACTGCTCTCACCTGCCAGCCTGGTCGCACCTAACCGCTCTCCCTTGCTGGCCTGGTCGCCCCTAACCACTCTCCCCTGCCAGCCTGGTCACCCCTAACCGCCTCTGCCTCGGCCCCTGCTACCATGGCTTTGTCCAGAAGGACATCCGGAATATGTCTGGTCTAATTAGCATATTAGCCTTTTATTAGTAGAGATATGTATTTTTAAATATATAGATCAAGGAAGTGAAAAGACAGATTCAACTTCTCTCCCGCTGAAGTTTTGTGCGTTCTTGAGGTGGGTGATTATGTTTTTAGAAAAGAATCCCAATACTACAGAGACCTCCTAGCATACACATAAACTAGTACAGTGGTCGGCAAACTCATTAGTCAACAGAGCCAAATATCAACAGTACAACATTTGAAATTTCTTTTGAGAGCCGAAAACCGACTTCTGCGCATGGGCCACGAAGTTTCAATCGCACTGTACGTGCACGCCCGCCCGTGGTATTTTGTGGAAGAGCCACACTCAAGGGGCCAAAGAACCCCATGTGGCTCGCGAGCCGCAGTTTGCCGACCACTGAACTGGTATGTCTGGGATTTGCTTTGAAGTCACCCAAGATGAGAGTTGAGGACGCAAATGAAACAAGATCCGTCATGAACGAACCGTGGAGGGCAGTGACACGTAATGAGGGCTTCGCCATATATACCAGAATCTTGATGTTACAGACATTCCAAATGTCCTATAGCAAAGTTTGTTTCTTTTTAACTTTTTAAAAATGTTTTTATAGATTTCAGAGACAGAGAGGAAGGGAGAGGAAGAGAGAGAGAAACATCAATGAGCAAGAACCACAGATTGGTTGCCTCATGCACGCCCCCTACTGGGCTCAAGCCTGACACCCGAGCATGTGCCCCGACTGGGAATGGAACCTGTGCTCTCTTGGTGTACGGGACGATGCTCAACCAACGGAACTACACCGGCCAGGGCGTAAAGTTTTTCTTTCTTTCTTTTTTTTAAAATATATTTTATTGATTTTTTTACAG
This sequence comes from Plecotus auritus, assembly GCF_963455305.1. Classification (NCBI taxonomy): domain Eukaryota; kingdom Metazoa; phylum Chordata; class Mammalia; order Chiroptera; family Vespertilionidae; genus Plecotus; species Plecotus auritus. The sequence continues at coordinate 175,636,611 of NC_137773.1, read as the reverse complement.
AGAGGAAGAGAGAGGGATAAAGAGTTAGAAACATCGATGAGAGAGAAACATCGATCAGCTGCCTCCTGCACACCCCCTCACTGGGGATGTGCCCGCAACCAAGGTACATGCCCTTGACCGGAATCGAACCTGAGACCCTTCAGTCCACAGGCCGATGCTCTATCCACTGAGCCACACTGGCCGGGGCTAAAGTTTTTCTTTTAAGTGCAGGCCCTACCTACCTTCTAGCATTAGGTTACTTTGAAGAACAAGTGAGAAGTTCTGTATTTAAAGGAACGATTCCTGGACTTTATCCCTGTCATAAGATAGCTAACACCTGATATTGCTTTATCCTCCAATTTCGTTTTCTTAAAACAACAGCAGCAGCAGACACGGAATGAGGAAGCTGGGTCCTGTGACGGGGAGGGCACCTGAACGACGCGCTTATTCGGCCCTGTGACGCCATCCATGCATGCCATCACTCAAACGAAGCCCCAGCAAAGACAGAGCCGCCTCTGGAAAAGTGAAGACGCAGACGTCTGCCTGTCAACAGGAAAGACGTTCGAGATTCGGAGCAAAAGGCAAGGGGGGCCCGCGGGAAGCGCGGCAGGCGTCCCTGTTCGTGAAATAGAGACACACACACAACGCGTCCACGTCAACGTGGGGAGAGATTCGGAACCCGCATCGCGGACACTGGGGCTGGAGGTGACCGGTTTGGTGGCTTAGCTTTACTTCCTAAGGTTTCACTACAACTGAATAGGTGCCTTTTGTGCGGTCAGCGACAAAGCGCCTTCTTGTCTAAGTGTGTCCATGTGAAAGCGGTCGCTTCAGTTATCAGAAAGAACCACGTGTCTTGAACATCGTGTCCCTGAAGGGCGATGCTAGCTGGGGACCTCCTTGGGTAGCTCCTTAAGGTAAGGGGAGACAGACAGACAGGCAGGCAGACCCTGGGCGGACTGCAGGGCGCAGAAGGTTGCACTGAAGATAAATCCACAGGAATTTCGCTAGGTCCCGAGGAGGTGCTGTCCAAACCCCTGTAGGCTCACCTATTCATCAAGGACTCCTTCCCAACTGCAGTGAACAGCAGTGTCAGGCAAGCCAGGTGTTTAAGCAGACGGTCTAGAAATCTGGGTCGTTCCCCAGCCCCCCCAACCCCCATCAGGTTCCCGTCTGGCACGTGACCTTGACATCCTCACCAGTCTCTTCGGAGAGGACGGCACAGTGCGGTGATGCTGGGGACCACGCTGGGAACTCTGCGGGTGTTAGAAAACCTGGGGAAATAAATCCCTGCTCACCTGCAGAGCCCTGAAGGATCTGACCTTGACTCTCTCTCCCGTCTGCATGCCTCGCAGCGCCCTCAGCTGCAGCCACCCCGGCCTCCTGGACCTTCCCCAGTGGGTCATACCTGCTCCACCTCAGGGCCTTTGCACATGCTGCTCTGGCCCTTCGGAACATCCTTTCGCCCAGATATCTATGCAGCTAACCGCTCACTCCTTCAGCTCTCTGCTCCAAGGCACCACATTAGAGCCCTTCCCTGCCCGGCTGGTGTGGCTCAGTGGTTGAGTGTCGACCCATGAACCAGGAGGTCACAGTTCGATTCCCAGTCAGAGCACAAGCCCAGGTTTCGGGCTCGATCCCCAGTAGGGGGCGTGCAGGAGGCAGCCGATCAATGATTCTCTCTCATCGTTGATGTTTCTCTCTCTCCCTTCTCCCTTCCTCTCTGAAATCAATAAAAACATTAAGATACATTTTTTTACAAGACCCTCTCCCTGGCTCCTGATCCCCACCTGAGGACTCCTGTATCCCGTTCCCTGTGTTTGCTGCTGTGGTTGTCATTACCTGTTGGTGGGTGTTTTCGGGGTAGCTTACACACCCACAACATAAAATGTACCCTGGTGACCATGTTCAAGCGCGCAGTTCCGTGGCATTGAGTCCATGCGTGTTGTTGTACGACCATCCATCACACCACCCACCTCCGAATGTCTCCATCTTCCCAACATCAAACTCTCTACCCACAGAGCACCCCCCGCTCCCCACCAGCACCCCCTACTTTACTTTGTCTCTATGGGTCTCACTGCTCCAGGGACCGCATTGGAATGAGACGATACTTGTCCTTTTGTAATGGGCTGCTTTCACCTAGCTGACAGGGTGGGCAAACTTTTTGACTCGAGGGCCACAATGGGTTCTTAAACTGGACCGGTGGGCCGGAACAAAAGCATGGATGGAGTGTTTGTGTGAACTAATATAAATTCAAAGTAAAGGAGCGGAGGGGAGAGCAAGAGAACCGGATAGAACAGCCGGATCCGGCCCGCGGGCCATAGTTTGCCCACGGCTGACCTAGCACAATGCCCTCACGACGCCCCCATGTCGTGCACGTGTGGGAATGTCCTTCCTCCTGAAGGCTGAACAGTATACCACAGTACCTGTAAGGCCTCATTGGCTTATCCCTTCACATCCTGTGGGCACCTGGGCTGTTTCCGCATCTTGGCTACTGTGAATAACGCTGCTTTGAAAACGAGTGCACCAGTATCCGCTCAAGTCCCCACGAGTGGCATTGCTGGACCCTCTGGTCATTCTCTGTTTAATGTTTGGAGGGGCCCCCAGGTTGTTTTCCACAGCGACCGCACCGGTCTCCGCGCCCACCAACAGTGCACAGGGTCCCGCCTGCTCCACATCCTCGCCTGCGCGTGCCCTCCCTCCCCGCTTGCTCTGCCGCTTCCTCTCCGCAGCATTGACACCTGTTACAATCTAGCACAGGGGTCCTCAAACTTTTTAAACAGGGGGCCAGTTCACTGTCCCTCAGACCGTTGGAGGGCCGGACGATAGTTTAAAAAAAAAAAACTATGAACAAATTCCTATGCGCACTGCGGGCCCGGGACGAGTCGGCTGCTAAGCAGGACAGGCAGCGGCACCCGGTGGGCCGGATACATGTCCTCGGCGGGCTGCATGTGGCCCGCGGGCCGTAGTTTTTGGACGCCTGGGAGTCTAGCACTTGCTCACCTATGCTGCAGCCTCCCCCCATCCAGGTGTTCAGGGAGTGGGCCTCGCATGGCTGGGTCCCCAGCACGTACAACACACCCGGGCACAGAGAAAATGCTCAATGGAATCAACACCTGGACTGTAACCGCTTTAACAGGTATTAGAATCTCTTGAATAGATTTATCACACCAAATGCCTCAACCCTGTCCAGCTCGGGCAAGAACCCGGACAACCTGGTTGCCTCCGCGATGCGGCTCAGTGGGTCACGCGCCCCGTGTTTTCCTCCAGCTCATCCGCGTTAACCTCAGAGCCACAGACGCTCTGACAATTGGCAGGAAGAACAGAAATCGCGTCCGTCCCGTCTCGGACTTCAAACCTTCCCTGACTTCACCGAAAGAGCCGATTCAACACAGCAAAAGTGAACGGAAAAGTTGCAGGCGGCCCTAACCGGTGTGGCTCAGTGGATAGAGCGTCGGCCTGCGGACTGCAAGGTCCCGGGTTCGATTCCGGTCAAGGGCATGTACCTTGGTTGCAGGCGCATCCCCAGTGGGAGGTGTGCAGGAGGCAGCTGATGGATGTTTCTCTCTCATCGATGTTTCTAACTCTCTATCCCTCTCCCTTCCTCTCTGTAAAAAAATCAATAAATTATATTAATAAAAAAAAAAAAAAAAAGTCGCAGGCACTCTCAGTGCCCCAAGAGCCCGCGTGGCATGTGTTTATGTTAAAAGATCAAACCAACAGCAAACAAGACGGGACACTGCCTTTGTGCAGACTCCTTAATGAGTCCTAATGAGAGGGGCCCGGGGCAGCTTGACCTAGAAACCGAACGCCAGGCCTACTTTTATTCTCTGTGTGGGGTTTGCTTTTCTGCCGTTCCTGTGAGGTGTTTGTTGTTTCACATTGGTTTGCTGTTTTGTCGTCGTCGTTAATCCCCACTCGAGGATGTTTTTTAAATGGATTTTCTTCTTTCTTTTTTTTTAGAGAATGGAAGGGAGGGAGGGGGAGAGACAGAGAGAGAGAGAGAAACATTGATGGGAGAGAGACACACTGATTGGTTGCCTCCTGCATGTGCCCTCGGCCGACTGGGGCTGGGGGTCGAGCCTGCCACCGAGGTACGTGCCCTAGATTGGTATTGAACCTAAGACCCTTCAGCCAGAGGGCTGACACTCTAACTACTGAGCCAAACAGGCCAGGGCCGCATTGCCCTGCTTTTTAAGAGCAGCTCGTAAAGAAATCAGACCATTTTCATGAGATCATTATAAATGAGCAAAAAAGCCGTTCCATTTTTTCCTCTGGAAGTCGGCTGGGTATGTGCCACTGGATTAGAAGTTTCTTTCCTCTCTGTCTCGCTTTCATTCCCTGGTCTTCGTCCTTTGAGAATATTTTGAGGAACAAGGCACCAGATGTGCCTCGAGTTCACTTACTTCTCTCAGCAGCCAAGCCCAGCTCCTGTCCCGACAGAGAAGACGCCCGCTCCCCGCAGAGGGACCCCTTTGCTGAAAAGGGCAGCACCCTGCCGGCTCCAGCCACGTCCCCGGGCTCCGAGCGAGGCCAGGAGCAGTTCATTCAGAGCGTGACGCACTCTCCCTGCCCGACAGGCAGTCCTGATCGGGGCCTCTGCTCTGATGTGAATTATTCACAGAGCAGGCTGTGCTTTTAACACACGCACAGAAGAAAGGAAGAAAAAAGGGTTCTGCCCAACCGGCCACAAGGCAGACTGCAAGGAATATGAAAAGGTTTCGTCCTGGCCGGCGTGGCTCCGTGGCTGAGTGTCAACTTATGAACCAGGTCGTCACGGTTCGATTCCCGGTCAGGGTACTTGTCCAGGTGGCAGACTCGATCCCCAGTGTGGGGTGAGCAGGAGGCAGCCGATTAATGATTCTCTCATCATTGATGTTTCTATCTGTCTCTCTACCTTCCGTCTGAAATCAATAATATATATATATGTGTGTGTGTGTGTGTATATATATATTTAAACAAAAAAAGGTTTCCTATTCAGATGGGGACATGCCCGACTCCTTTCACCGGCTCAGAGGCCTGAATGGAGATGATCAAGGGGAGCTCAGGCAGGAGATGACCCTGAGGCTGGGGGTTCCCCATGGTCTGGCTTCTTTTCCTCTCGTCCCGGCTTTCAGCACTCAGCTTTCCTAAATGCACCGCACCCCTCCTCCAATACCCACCCTCTGCCATCCCCACACCTGCGGCCCCGCCATGTCCTTCCTACATCAGGGCACACGGTGCTCATTCCCCCTGGGTGGGACACAAGCAAGACTTATTTCAGCAACAGCAGTAAGTTCATTGCGTCTCCTAGCTTCTCCCTCCCCGCTCCCAACCGAGGTGCACGTGTGGGCACAGGACAGCCGCAGCCTGTGGGTACGGTTCCACCTGGCTCCCACCATGTGTGAGCACGCGATTCCACTCTCTGCACCTCAGGCCCTCCACCTGTACCTGCACCCCTGGGTTTCTGTGACAGCCAGTCCTGGGCCTGGCTCACACGTACTTCGTGTGTCGGCATTAGGGTCGCAGCCAGATGCAGAAGACTTGGGCAGGTTGCACGGGGTCTGCAGCCCACGTGGCGGAGGCGGGCGAGCTGAACCAGGCCTGGCCTCTGAGTGCCCCGCAGCGGGCCAGTCCCCGGAGCTCCCCGAAGGAACTGGCCCTCACACATCCGAATGCTCCAAGCCACCCGCGCCCCGAGGATCTTATCAGCAGGAAACAAGAGCCCTGGACGACCATAATGAAGTGTCTGGCTTTTCTTTTCTAATTAGAAAAGCCCCAAGATTGTAGCCCAGGGAACAGCTAAATATTTAGAATGTTAAAGAAGTTACTACGTCCCAACACACGCACACACACACACCCCCTTACCCTGTTGTTCACCCCGCTCCTGACCATCTCAGAAGGAAAAACTTTTGATGGCTGGATCTGCAGCAATGGGGACCCATGGAAACCTCTTTCTTAAAGTGCAGTCTGGCCATTTCGGGGGGCGGGGGGGCGGGATATAGGAGCTGCTTGTTTACAGATAAATGTGGCCCTCAGCTCCTACCCCACAGGCACCTCACAGCGGGGAACCTCAGATCCTGGACAGGCAGAGGGGGTTCACGCCCAGGGCTGGATGCCACCACCTTCTGCTTCAAGAAGTAACTTCCCTTTTTAAAGTTCTACCTCTTTCCATTTGGCGGCCGCCACTTTCATTTCGTGCAGTCCAGCCTACCCTGATTAAGCGCACGTTCACGGTAAGAAAAAAAGAAAGTGACTATTTTTGAACGAGAGAAGCCGTTCATTTTTGCTTCCACGTCTTGGCAGCCGAAGGCACTGCATCCCTCAGGATTTAAGTCATCAGCACGCTGCCTGGCGAGTTCCATTCCCAGTCCACCAACGGACGGACGCCCCTTCTTTTGCCCCCCGCGTCCCACCCCCCCCCCCACGCCCAGGGATGGCCTTTGCCCTCCTCTCCTGGACCTCCAGGCCGCTTCCATTCTGAGCCGCAGCCAAAAGCTGGGGGCAGACTGGCCCCTACGAATCACCTGCTCCCCGAAAGCCCTCCCCAGGGGCCAGGCCACGTTTTGGAGATTGAGCCACCACGGAGTTTCCTTTTCCTTCCCCTCCCCATCTCCATGGCTCCCTCGAGAGGACGTCAAGCAGGCTGAGGCCGAAAACTCATCATTGCCCGCAGCTTTCGCAGGCTTCCACACTCACCTGACGCGGGTCAGGCACTCCGCTGCCAAAACACGTCCAGCCAGGGGTGCGAGTCCTGCCCGCTGTGGTCAGTTCCTGGGGACTGAGAAGGAAGACTGCGTGTGAGACCTCAGGTGGTCCCGAGGGAAAAGCTCCAAGCCCCCACCTCCCACCTTCTTTAACCTCCTTCCTGGAGAGACCCCCTGCTCCCCCCCCCACCCCAGTTGACAGGCAGGTGGTGGGATCACGTGGGCGAAGAGTCCGGGTAACCTCGCGTACTCACTTCCAGGGTGCAGCCCACAAGCGAGGCTGGCACACCAAGTTGGCCCGCGCAGGGGCTGGGACTAAGGGAAGTGTTCGGCGGCACCCACAGCACTAGTTTCCCGTGGGGAGGCCGAGGGTCAGAAACCCGCATCCCGCCCCCCCCCCCCCCGCTCGTCCACACTTCATCCCGCCCCGCTCCCCGTTTTATACCCCCCCCAACACACACACACACACACACACACACACACACACACGCACGACTCTCCCAACTGTGCGGCTCAAGCAAGGGTTACGTTTTGAGAAAGATGGTTTCCTTGAGCGGACTCCACATATGACACCCCCACAACCACCACCCGCCTCCCCCCCAAAAAACAACCTATTTCCTGCAGCTGCTGCAACAGTTTCCAACTCAGGGGAATTCTATTCCAGCCCAGACAGGGTCGCCCTCAAAGCGACTCACTGGAGTCAAAATGTTTTTAACCGCAAATGAACACCCCCACCCCCACCCCCCCAAAAAAAGGCCCGCAGTAAAAGAACCCACAAATGCCTGCAAGTGCTTGCAAATCCACCAAGAACTCCCAGAGCGGCGCAAAAACTTGTGCGTCCTGGGGACAGTCCAACTCCCCGCGCCCTCGGCCCGGCCCCAGCCGCTACCTTGCTGCCCGGGGAGCCACGCCGGTTTGGGGGCGCAGGGCGAGGAGCGGGGTCAGCAGCCGCCGGGTAATCCCATGCTCGCGAAGCGGGAGCTCGTTCCGTTAGGACAGAAGCGGAACACCCACACCTCCTCTCGGCGTGGCTTTCTCTCTCCACCCTCTCCCTGCCTCCTCCTCCTCCACCTCCTCCTCCTCCTCTCCTCCCACCCGGCGAGCCCGAGGAAGCGCCTCAGCAGCACAGCCACATGGTTACTGCACTTTGAAGCGGCTCCCCAGAGCCTTATATAGACCGGGAGGCTCCCTGGGCAATGTAGTCCGAGGCCGGGGTCGCGGAGGCCCTGGGGCGACAGGACGGACTACAAGTCCCAGAATCCCCGGCGCCGCGGGCGGGGCTCTAAATAGATGCGCGGGCGGGGAGGGGCGTCCTGCGGGGTATCCAGGGTCCGCACTCGGGTCCTCGCCCGGAGCTGGCTGGGCTTGGAGCCTGCCACCCAAAGCCACCCCTGGAGGGCGCCCCCACCCTTTGGGGACCCTCCTCCGGCTGGCCTCCGACCCGTGCTTCCAGGTACCGCTGGGAGCGGGGGACGCGAGCAGCTCGGGTTTCTGCTTTGGGAAGTTTTTACCGCCTGGAACCCTCCCTCCCCGCGCCGGGCGTGCGAGCCAAGAATGTCAGAAATCCAGGGCATAGAAACGCCAGTGTTTGCGGTCAGGGATTAAAGCCGCGAGGTTGTCTCTGTTTAATCAGCTCGGGTTTGCACAGAAAATGAAGTCTGAGCGCGACGGAACCCGCAAAAGGGGGGTGGGGGTGGGGAAGGGCGCGGGCTAGCGGCTCGAGGGCGCTTTCGTGAACCGAACTGCGTGCGCTTTCTCGCCCCGCGGAGTGGGACTCTCCCTCCCGGGCACAAGTAGAGGAGCTGTGTTGTCACTTGCCAGCGCTGAGGTCGGGGGGAGGGGAGATTGGGGTGCACAAAACAAATACAGACCGCGACCTCGGCCTGACCCTGCTTCCAGCAGCCCCTCTGCTCCCGGGAGCTGTAAATGCTTAAATAAGTAAACCGCAGCAAACCAGGAAAAAACAGGGCTTCGGAGGGAGCGCGGCCACAGAGGTGCGCGTCCAGGCGGGGCGCCCTCGCTCGGCTCCGCCGGGCGTCCGGGCCAGTGGGTTTCAGCGCTTCGCCAGGAAGGGCCTGGGCTCAGGCTTTGGGACGGAGGGCAAGGGCTACGACGCTCCGAGGCATCAGCCGGCTGCCCCTCCTTCCTCAGACGACGTGCATTCATTCCACAAACGTTTCCTTGAATGCCTACTGGGTGCCAGGCACTGTGCCAGGCGCTGGGGCGTGATGGTGAGCCAAGATACATCCCAGCATCGCCGGCAGGCCCTGCCTGCGCCACGTGGATCTGCTCTGACAACAACAGTCATCATTATAGTCGGGGAGACTGATGTTACTGAGCCCGGACCAGATGCACGTTCATGCGTCAGAGTCGCTGCGTTTTTGCAACCTTTCGGCACAGTCTTTTTTTTTTTTTTTTTTAACATAGTTTATTGATTTTTTACAGAGTGGAAGGGAGAGGGATAGAGAGTCAGAAACATTGATGAGAAACATCCATCAGCTGCCTCCTGCACACTCCCCACTGGGCATGTGCCCACAACCAAGGTACATGCCCTTGACCGGAATCGAACCTGGGACCCTTTCATCCACAGGCTGACGCTCTATCCACTGAGCCACACCGGTCAGGGCTGAGCACAGTCTTTAGCCTTGTTTGGTGGCCGCACAGCCGCGGGCGCAGGAAAACCAGGTGATTTCCCAAGGTGACGGCGCTAAGTAGTGCAGCCTGGATTCCACTCCCGCCTCGGAACAAGTCCTGGTCTTCGGGGAAATCCTGGCGCTTTCCGGAGCAGCCTCCGAGCCCGTGGGCAACTCATTTTTATCTCTTTGCCCCACTTTTGCCATCGGAGGAGAAAACCCTGTGAATTCGCCTGCTTTCCACCAGCACGGCTGGATGTGCAGTCAGCAGCCTTGTAAACGTCCGGAGTAAATTAGGGGAGCAGACTATTACCGACAGAATGCCAAGATTAATCCTAACAGCTGCCTTTATCGGCTACATGCCCGGTGCCCGGGATTAATCTAAGCTCTTTATGTACATTATCTCATCAAATCCTATTAAGGAATCATTTTTTTGCTTATGGGAAACTGAGGCACAGAGACGTTAAGCAACTTCCCCCCAAGTCATATAGGGGGTGGGCTCTCTGGCTCCCAAACCCTGGATCTTCACCACCACCCCAAACAGCCTTCCGATGTAAGCATTTGCATAGGATGGGTCTGCTCAGGCGTTTAATACCCGTCCGGGAATGGGCACAGCTCTGAAGGGGGCGGAGTTTGTGTCTATTGCATGCACTTTGCTCCTCCGCTCTTTCTGCACCGTATCTGGGCTATCTGGCCTCTGCCCAATGCCTCTCCCCACCATCAAGAAACTCCCCCATCGTGGCAGGCCGGTGTGGCTCAGTGGTTGAGCGTCAGTCTATGAACCAGGAGGTCGCGGCTCTATTCCTGGTCAGGGCACATGCCCAGGGTGTGAGCTCCATTCCCAGTGTAGGGTGTGCAGGAGGCAGCCCATCAATGATTCTCTCTCATCAGTGATGTTTCTCTCTCTCTCCCTTCATCTCTGAAATCAATAAAAATATGTTTTAAAAAAATTCCACCAGCATGAAACAACAAAGGAGTCCACACCTTCTCCATCCGTCCCCTCCTCCTCCCCCCCCCCCATGAAAACAAAACATTTCTAAAGGGTTTTTGGCTCTACTTTTCAAATTCAACAAGTCAGTCTATGCTAATATAACTGGTAAAGACTTGAGGGTAGCCCTAGCTGGTTTGGCTCTGGATAGAGCGTTGGCCTGTGGACTGAAGGGTCCCAGGTTCGATTCCGGTCAAGGGCATGTACCTTGGTTGTGGGCACATCCCCAGTAGGAGGTGTGCAGGAGGCAGCTGATCAATGTTTCTCTCTCATCGATGTTTCTAACTCTCTACCCCTCTCCCTTCCTCTCTGTAAAAAAATCAATAAAATATATTTAAAAAAAAGACTTGAGGGTAATTATTTCATTTGTTTCTTACTCAGATGGAATTTTGATGTGGGTTTTCCAAAGGAAGCTTGGTCTTGTTGGAGAGCTGGGTCGGGTGACTTTCCTCCTCAACGTGCAGCGAATGCTGGACCCTTAACTGCTTGAGCCACCGCCTTCTCTCCACGACCGCCAGGCAGGGACCATGCTTCATTCAGGCTAGTATATACCCTGCCTCCCCAATCCAGCAGCTTCCATCCTCTGTCCGTGCATTTTACTAGATATGTGGGAAAAGTGTTCAAAAACGTGTGTTAAGCCGTGGCCAGTGTGGCTCAGTTGGTTGAGCGTCATCCATGCACCAAAAGGTTGCCAGTTCTATTCCCTACCAGGGCATATTGATGGACTTTTCTCTCTTATATCAATGTTTCTCCCCCTCCCTTCCTCTCTAAAGTCAATAAAAACATTTTTATTTTTAATAAACATATTTTATTGATTTTTTACAGAGAGGAAGGGAGAGGGATAGAGAGTTAAAAACATCGATGAGAAACATCGATTCAGCTGCCTCCTGCACACCTCCTACTGGGGATGTGCCTGCAACCAAAGTACATGCCCTTGACCCAAATCGAACCTGGGACCCTTGAGTCCACAGGCTGACGCTCTATCCACCGAGCCAAACCAGTCAGGGCCGTAAAAACATGGTTAAAGTGTTTTAACAGGTGGCTCACACCTATGGCAGGTGAGATGAACATTTGTGAGCACACAAGTCTAGGCCATGGTTCCCTCCACCGTGTGGGTGAATGGTTCTGTTCAACGTTTGCAACTGGTCTCAGGTCCGAGCTGCTATGAGGCCACTAGAAAGAAGGGTTGCTCACTTCTCTGTGAACATGAGGGGCTCTCTATGATGACGTGTGATTGGTGATGAGGTATGTCATAAAAAAGGGCCACTGCCCAACTCACTCCCCATTCCCAGTAGAGGAAGGTGGGTTTCTTCTCCTTCATGCTACTTTTTTTTTTCTCCTGGAAAAATGTTCTAGACCTGTGCTTTCCAATACACTAGCCCAGTGGTCGGCAAACCGCGGCTCGCGAGCCACATGCGGCTCTTTGGCCCCTTGAGTGTGGCTCTTCCACAAAATACCACGGCCTGGGCGAGTCTATTTTGAAGAAGTGGCATTAGAAGAAGTTTAAGTTTAAAAAATGGCTCTCAAAAGGAATGTCAATCATTGTCCTGTTGATATTTGGCTCGGTTGACTAATGAGTTTGCCGACCACTGGCCTAGCCACTAGCCATTTAGGCGCTTACGACACAGCTAGTTGTGAGAGCTGAAACAGGTGTGAAATACATGTTGGATTTCCAAGGCAGTAAAAGCAAACTATCTCATTAGTAGTTTTTATATTGCTCACACGTTGCAATGATGCTGCTTTGGATACGTTAAGCAGAGTCAGTCCTCCAGCTCTTCCCTCTTGGTCTTTAGCACGTAGCCGTGGAGGGATGGAGTCAGCCCTTTTTGAGGATCATATCAAACCCAAGGACATCAACCACAGTACAACACAGATGCTCCAAATGTCAGCACCAGTTCCCGGAGTTCCTTAGACCAACCCACCCTCCCCCAGGCCCCGCCTCCAAATTCACAGACACTCCCAGGCGACCAGGCTACCTTTCAGCTGCATCTTTCTGTGATATTGTCTCCAAACAGATAAGCTCCTTGGAGACGGGGACCACGTCCTGCATTTTCGCACCCTTTGTAAGCATGTAGCTCAGCTCTGGATACAAAGCAGCTGCTTGGCGTTGACTGGCTCGTTGACTGTTGGAACCAGAAGGGTGGCCAGAAGGAAGGAACCAGAGCCCTCCCCGAGATGGAGGAGCGTGCAGTTGGTATTTGCCCAAGAGCAGGAGAGAGGCCAGGTTGGTGTGGAGCTAGGAAAAGTCTGATGTTTTCCCTGAGCCCCGGCGCTGGGCATCCTTTGTGGCTGAGAGAAGGCAGGAACACGAAGAGGCCCTATATTCCTTGTCCTGTGTCTGGATTGAGAAGAGACTGCTGGTCAGGAACCGTGCACATGGAGGGAACATGGACAAATGGTCCGTGATTTAAGATCTGGAAGCCAGCATAGTGGCTACCACAGAAAAATACAAAAATTAAACAGCTACTGCCACTGTATGCTGTATAGGAGTGACCCCTACACCATCTCTGATCGTTGCCGACCTTGTGTAGGGCCATGCAGCAAACAAAGAACCCTGTGACTTTCTTACACATTTTTTTCCTGTGAGCCACGCAGAACTAGGGGTTTGTTATCAACTCGGACATCCCCCCCAGCCCCCCGCCCCCCATCGCCTGCCTCACATCTGGGGGACTCCCATCTGACATTGCTTTGCAGCAGAGTGAGATCTGGGCACTTGAGGAAATCTTGGGAACAGCCTTAGTATCTTATCTTAGTGTTTGAAAGGAAAGGAAATCTGTCAAAAGAAAAACAGAAAGCTCTTCTTTACAGATGAATTTGGCTAATACATGTGGAAAGAATAATAAAATTAGAAACATCGCCATTTTTCAGCTTCCAGTGTAATAATTTTTATTTAAACAAAGATATCAATAGATGCCCAAGTCCCCGGGCCAAAGGTTGATGTGAACAGGATACGCATATGGTCCCCCAAATCACCCCCCACACAACCCACTAACTGTGAAGGGGAAAATGGACCTTGACGATGAAGAAGTATAGCAGTCTCGCATGTAAACTTCCCACAATGATACCAGAGCCATCAGACACTATTGCATCCTAACTCTAGGATATACACAGTATCACGTCTGACGTGATTTTGCCAGCAGTGTTTGAGGACACAATCAATCAAACCTAGAATGTGGGACCTTAGCCCAAGACCCTTGGCCTAGACCAGTGGTCAGCAAACTGCGGCTCGTGAGCCACATGCGGCTCGCGAGCCGCGGTTTGCCGCTAGGTTGACTAATGAGTTTGCCGACCACTGGCCTAGACCTTCTAATACATCGGTGTCATGAGAGAGAGAGAGACAAAAAAAAGGCAAGAGGACTGTCTAGATTTAAAAAGATTAAAGCAACTGTAACTTCCTAAATGTAACATGTGACCCTTGATTGGATCCTGGGTTGAAAGAAAAATAAAAAACAAATTGAAGGAAGACATTTTTTAGCGACTGGAAAAGTTTGAATCTAGACTATCTATTAAGGAAAACTGTGGGATTATTTTCGTAGGCTTCGTGATAATGGCTTCGTGGTTTGACGTAGGAGAAGGCCCTGGGCATTCGGAGACAAGCCCTAAAGTGATTAGATGTGGAATCTCATTGCGTCTGGAACTCCCTCTCAAAAATGCATGCCTATTTAATACCAAAAAATTACACGTGTCTGTACTCACACTTACCTCTTGTATTTTAAAAAAAAGGTCTAAAATCTTGCCATATGAATAAATATCTCTATGACCATTTTATGATCATTTCACAATTACGTTGGAAAATTACTTTATGCCCTTGAAGGTGAAAGTTGAGTGCAATAACTTATTTAGAAATCTGGCTTTGCAGAAGTTCACTTGGTTTGAGAAGTAGGGTGAGAAGCTGCTATTAGAAAATCTTTGCATGGTGTTTGCTTCCCTTGCTGAAAAAAGGAGGAAGAGGAGGAGGAGGAAGAGATTCTAACCCCAAACCAATATAAGAAAGCAGTTTCTCAGATCAAATTGAACGTTCTAGGGAAAAAGCAAAACCAGTAGTTACTACAACTGGGCGGCTTTTGTGCGAAGGGTCTCCAGGGTAGGAGTCGTGCTGATTGTTGCAATATATCCCTGCGGATCTTTTCGGGTCAACCAGCAAGGCCCAGGGAATGCTGCCTGAGAAAAGGGGAGTGGAACACGAGAGAATCCTCACAGGCTTCACCGCCACTTCTCCTGGGAAGGGTACCCAAGGATCAGTAGACCTGGGCAGGAAAGCAGACGCCCAGGTCTACTTCATTCAGCTGCCAATCAAGCAGAGGCGCCGCCTTTTCACTTCCGGGCTGTGTCAGAGTGTCCAGACTCAAGCAAAGGACCTGCTTCCTCTGTTCCTCACATCACTTTGTTCCCAGATTTAAAGTAGGGTTTCCCTGTAACTGCAGTCGTAGGTTCTGGGTGGCCCGTATCCCGAGCTCAACACGGATGGAGAGCTGAAGGCCCATCCTTCCCAAAGCAGATCCGTTGGGTCCGCCCAGGGAAGAGGGTCTGGAGGAGCAGGGGGTGTGATAGAGGAATCTACGTAGGAACGTTGTTTTGTGTGTTTTTAAAAATATATTTTTTTATTGATTTCAGAGAGGAAGGGAAGGGGAGAGAGAGAAACACCAATGAGAGAGGATCATGGATCGGCTGCCTCCTGCACGCCCTCTAGTGGGGACCAAGCCCACAACCCAGGCATGTGCCCTTGACTGGGAATCAAACTGTGATCTCCGGGTTCATAGATGGAGGCTCAACCACTGAGCCACACCCACCCGGCTCCAGGAACATTTTCTTGGCGCCCTAAGTGCCTGGCTGCAAACATTGGTAATTGCTGGGTACTTACCCCCTCTACCAGGCGTGGAGTTGGGCACCGGGGGAATGGCAGAGGCCGTGTAGAACGCAGCAGGCTTTCCTGTCGGCCTTTTTCTTCATCTGGACCTCCTTCCGGAGGAATGTCACACGTGGTGTTTGGAGGGAGGAAACAGAGGCAGACACGGCAGGTTTGCAGTCACAGGCTATAGTCCTCAGCTGGCCCTTCACCAGCCTCGCTCATTGCTGCTTCTTCCCAGTAATCGTTGGCAGGCCTAGCAGCGGGGGCCTCGGGACATGGCCACGGCGCTGTCCAGGTCCTCTGGTCGCCCTCCAGTCCTTGCCTGCCACCCAGGCACCTGACGCTCCATGCGGGAACACTGCTCCGTCGCAGGCTCACATGATGAGGACGATGCTTGGCCACTGACCACGAAAGAGCTAGCGGAGGAGGGAAATGGCTTGTGCTGCATGGCTTCTCTCCTCACGCCATTTTACTTACATTGTGACAGTGGTGCCCTTTAGGAGGAGAAAAGGAGGAAGTAGAAAGCATATTAGTACTTTCTAGGCAGTCTAAGCCTCACTCCAACCTGAAATGCTTGAGAAACAGATGGAAGTGCCCCCCCGCTCCGGGAGCAAATGAGCCCTTCTGTGAAAATCAGTGTTCCTTAGGGAAAAGTTAAATAGGCATATAGTACTCATATCATCTATCTATCTATCTATCTGTCTGTCTATCTGTCTATCTATCTCTATCATCTGTCTATCTACCTATCTCTATCATCTATCTATCTATCTATCTATCTATCCATCCATCCATCCATCCATCCATCCATCTGCCTAAGCAACCATTACGAAAAAACAACCATAATGACCGGAACAACTGGTTGCTATGACGCACACTGACCACCAGGGGGGCAGAGATGCTCAACGCAGAAGCTGCCCCCTGGTGGTCAGTACTTGCACAGCGGGAGCGCCACTCAGCCAGAAGCCGGGCTCACGGCTGGCGAGCGCAGTGGTGGTGGTGGCGGAGCCTCTCCTGCCTCAGCAGCGCTAAGGAGCGAGCAGGCGGGCGGTAAGGAGCAAGCAGGCAGGTGGTTTGGAGCAAGAGGTCCTGGATTGCGAGAGGGATGTCTGACTCCCGGTTTAGGCCTGATTGGGCCTAAATTGGAAGTTGGACATCTCCCGAGGGGTCTTGGATTTTGAGAGGGCGCAGGCTGGGCTGAGGCCCTCCTTTCCTCCCCTGCATGAATTTCGTGCATCGGGCCTCTAGTTAAAAAATAAATAAGTATATTTAAAAGGGAAATATTATTTCTACAAGAATCACACGCATAGGAGAAGCAAGTTTCTGAATATCCTGTTTTATCCCTGAAAGAACAAGTGTTATAACGAGGCTCAACGAAAAGATTTCCACGTCATAAGTAACTAGAGGCGGGCTTTCCAAGAGCCAGTTCGGGTAAGTATCCGCTACGTGTGGGAAACGTGTGCGTTACGGAATAATCCCTTGGCCTTCAGAACAAGTAGCATGTTTATCTGGTTTTGGGAAAGTTCACTTGTGTTATATTCTGACCCCAAATCAGTGTGAGAAAGTAGGTTTTCAGATTAAATTAGCCTTCCTTTCTCTTCCACTTAATTTATTTTCAGGGCACGATCGCAAGGGAAGAGACACCAATATTAAAAATAACAGGGAAAAAAGACGTCTGGTAACGCTATATTGGAACAGTGTTCTGGAGCAAGAGCGTGGCCCTTGAGGACATGTCAGTCCATCCACTACAAAGCAAAGGGAGAAGAAAAACCCCACTTCCGTGTGTTTTGTGGAATAACGCAACCAGCAAGTAATTCCATGTTGATTCATTGCAGCCAGTAAATTAGGAATCTTAACTGTGTGTCGCTCTTTCGCTTAAAATGTAGCAGAAGAAGCACGATCTTGGGGACATGAGGAAACAGTAGACTTGGCCTCTGAGTCTACCTCTGAGGGAAAGAAAGCGTGGATTTCTACCGTCCCCCGCGGGGAAGGAGCCTGCTCAGGAAGCACAGGAACGCCACGCAGAGGATGGCACACTCTGCAGGAGACCTGCCCTTGGCAAACATTGGCGTCCGTAAAGCACACGGCAGCCGAGAGCTGGCAGAGTTAAGTTGAACAGAGGGCATGGGTGGCTTTCAGAATAATTTCCAGAGCTGTGTTCTTTGAGTCCATGGTCCTCCAGCTCCTCCCCCAGTTCCTGGCACCTGGAGGACACGTAATAAATATTTATTATACAGACCCCCATGCAGTCAACATACTCCCAGCATCTTTATATACATTTGCTATCTGGGCTGCTAACGGTTAAGTGATAATGGAGGTCCCTGAAGTGCTGTAAATAAACTAAATAGCCCTCATTATTTACTATTGAAATTTATATATATATATATATATATATATATATATATACTAGAGGCCCATTGCATGAAGATTCGTGCAATAGGCCTTCCTTCCCCTGGCTGTCGGCATCGGTTTTCCTCCGACAGCCAGGACCCAGGCCTTCGCTCTGGCTGCCGCCTTCCGTCTTCGCTCCAGCTGGAGCGCCATTCCTGTAGCTCCCTCCGCCCCCCGCCTTCCCCCTCATAGCAGGCGTGCTACCCCGCCTGGCCACTCCAAGCCTGCATGGGTGCTACCCAGAGGCCCGAAGCCGCTGGGGAACAGGGCCGCCTCCATCTTTGTCAGGTTAATTTGCATACTCACTCCTGATTGGCTGGTGGGTGTCGCAAAGTGATGGTCAATTTGCATATTGCTCTTTTATTAGTGTAGATATATATACATCTACACTAATAAAAGGGTGATATGCTAATTAGACCGGATAGACCTGACGTCTTCCAGACATCCTTCTAGACAGAGCCGCGGTGGCTGCAAGGGCCAAGGAGGACCAGCAGCCTCTGCAGCTGTGAGGGCCGAGGAGGGCTGGCAGCTGGCAGTGGCAGCAGCAGCAGCAGCAGCGGGGTGATGGGGACAGCGCCTTCCCCTGATCAGCCTGGTCGCCTCTTGCAGAGGGAGGCCAGACTGCGGCTTAGGCCCACTCCCCGCAGGGAGTGGCCTTAAGCCGTCAGTAGGACATCCCCTGAGGGCTCCCAGACTGTGAGAGGGGGCAGGCCAGTCTATGTACAATAATAAAAGTGTACTGTGCTAATTAGACCGGACGTCCTTCCAGACAAAGCCGGGGCTGCAAGGGAAGCCCGGATCCCTGGTACCTGCTGGCAGCCAGAGGGAAGCCTGGGTCCCGGGTGCCGGAGGGAAGCCGGTGCGGGCAGCCGGGGGAAGGAAGACCTACTCTTGCACGAATTTCATGCATCGGGCCTCTAGTGTGTATATATATATATAGAGAGAAATGTATTCATTAAAAATCTTTTTATCACGAGGTAGCCGGTACTAACTAGTAAGTTATCTGCATGCTGGACAAGCCAGTGCTCAGCAGCCCACCACGCCTGCAAACAGCGGGGAGCGAAGTGCCCACGTTTTCCCGCTCCTGGGCTCTCCCGGGGGTGCTGGGCACTGGGGAACATGGGGCTGCCCAAGAAAAGTAAACGCAGACATCCACATAAAGCGGCACGGATGTTTACCGCCGCCTCATTCAAAACAGGCGGGACACGGCCACAGCCCAGTGTCCACCAACTGATGAGCAGATACACGAAATGCGGGCTCTGACTCCATTGACAGGAAATGTCTGGAATGGACAACTCTGCCGAGACAGGAAGGAGGTCAGCGTTTGCCCAGGGCCAGCGGGGACTGGGTGCTGGGGGGCCGTGGGGTGACCACTAGAAGGTTTGGGATGTCTTGATTGAGGGAATGAGAAGGATTTTAATCTTTTTTAAAAAATATATTTTATTGATTTTTTTACCGAGAGGAAGGGAGAGGGATAGAGAGTTAGAAACATCGATGAGAGAGAAACATCCATCAGCTGCCTCCTGCACACCCCCCACTGGGGATGTGCCCGCAACCAAGGTACGTGCCCTTCACCAGAATCGAACCTGGGACCCTTGAGTCCGCAGGCCGACGCTCTATCCACTGAGCCACACCAGTTAGGGCAATGAAAAGGATTTTGATGATGATGGAACATCTCTGATTATTCAAAAATAAAGTGAAATTGTACACTGTAAGTGGGTGAATTATATGCTATGTGAATTATTCCTCCATAAAGCCGTTAAAAGGAAAAAAAAAAAAAAAAGCGCTACCCTTGGATCCTAGGACCTGCCACTTCCGAGCTCTGTAGATTACTTCTCTGAAAGGGACCGATGCAGAGTCTCTCTCCCCCCCCCCCCCCCCCCCGCGGGGCGGCTGCTGTAAAGATGAACACTACGGCCTGTTCATGGTTAGTGTAACCATACTGCTTGCGGGAGCAGCGCTCCAGGAGCTGGCGAAGGGAGCTATTTACGACACGCAGTCCTTCTGTTGCAAGGGAAATGGTGAAAAAGGCTACCCGAGAGGGAACATTTCAGAAACGAGGGATCTGGTCCGAGCCTGCCTTTGCTGCTGCGGGACCGGACACCTAGAGTACAGGTCCTCCCGGAACCATAGCTGCCTGAGGCCCTGCGGGTGGGGCAGCCTTCCCACCCCGGCTGGTGATGGCGGGGACCTCAGGTCTCCCACGCTGCCGCCACTAACCGAACCTAGCAGCCTGTCCACTGTTCTCTTACCCAGCCCTGTGTTATTGTGATTTTTTTTTTAAAGAAACAGAAGGCACATTGAAGTCCTTTATTACATATTTTTATTATACACATGTTCCTAAATAAATGACATTAAATCCACTACTGACTACAGTGGGGTAGTCCACTGCGTTACTGACTAGCCCAGCCGTGGGCAAACTACAGCCCGTGGGCCGGATCCGGCCCGTTCGGCTGTTCTATCCGGCCCGCGGAGCCGAAAGAGCGGAGGGTTCTCTTGCTCTCCCCTCCGCTCCTTCACCAGCAGCAGTGTTAACATGGCAACGTCGGGAAACACGGCCCCAGCTCCTTCTTCTGAGTGGGCGGATTTATATCCCCATTCAGTAGAAGGAACAACCTCTCCATCTTCCAGAGGCTCCTTGTAATGCCCGCAGACGCGTCCCCCGACATCACCCTGGGAATGCGGAGACACGTTATCGTGGTGATGGAGGGAGACACGCCCCTGGAGAGCACAGGATCAGAGCATTAGCTAAAAAGGAGACCAACAACACTGTTCCCACTGAAGTTGATGTTTTAAAGACCAAAAACCTTTCAACACAGTCTACATTGCCATCTACATCTACGTCCCGGGCATCATTTGGAAGTTGCACTAAAGAAAATGTTTAATTTACTGTTTACACACTTTGTTCTTTTCTATTTGTTTTAGTTTTAAATTATTTAATTATATTTAAGTTTAATTTGAAAGGCTTTTGTACCTTTCCTTTGTTAGGCAATTTTATTTTGCCTTTGCCATCTTCAATATAAGGTCTGTTATTGTGCTATGATTCCTCCATTTTTTGAAGTTTCAAATTATAATAATTAGTGTTTACATTCTTCTTGTTAAAATGTTTGAAATGAATAAAACTATTGAAATTAAAAAAAAAGACCGTACCCTTTTATGTAATGATGTTTACTTTGAATTTATATTAGTTTACACAAACACTCCATCCATGCTTTTGTTCCGGCCCTCCGGTCCAGTTTAAGAACCCATTGTGGCCCTCGAGTCAAAAAGTTTGCCCACCCCTGGACCAGCCCATCTGTAACTGGACAATCCAGGGGTCTGTGCTGCCTGTCTACTGGAGCTGATGAAGCAGAGACAGGGTTGGATCATTTGAGTGTTTATTCCAGTCCTGCGGGCAGCATGGGAGAGCAGGATTGGAATAAACATGGGAGAGCAGCGGGTCATCCACAAAAATCTGCTCTGCATTCCCATTAGCCAGCTGCTTATATTGGGTAGAAGGACAGAGATGACACGGGGAAGTAGGCAAAGGGTAGGCCAATGGGCAGTTTACAGGTAAGGGGGGCTGGGGATTTGCACAGGCCTGGGGGTGTGCAAAGGCTGGGAACCTCCAAAGGGCTGGTGGCTCTGGTTTCTGCAGCAAGGTGGCTAGTCTTCCCATGATAATAGGCAGCTCCTGGATGGGGAGGATGGGCTGCATTTCCAGGTGAGCTCCCAGCTGCCAGCCAGGTTAGAAAGTGCCTTCTTTAATCAGAACAAACCAATCCCGGTTAACAGAGCAGGATTCATATTTCTTGCCATTCTAGCTGGTCCCCAACATCCTATGTCTGCCCCTGACACATCCACATGGCCAAGTTCACCAGAGACGCCTTCTCATGGGGAATCATTAGAACGTCCTGGTTTCCCCGTAGCCGGCCCGCCCTGAGGTTGCTGTGACCCGGAGAAAGAACGCCCCCATCCAGGACAATGGAGGCACTCCGGGTGACTTACATTGTTTCACATGATTGTGATACCAATTATCCCAGACCCGGGAGGGAAAAAACCCTCCAAACCAGTACTTTTGTCAGATTTCCCAGAGGGCCGAGCGTGGCACCGTTCCTTTTCCTTTTCTGCAATTATTTTCCAATTAATCTGCTCCTGGCCCAGTTTGCGTTTATTCATTTCTGGAGCCATTGCATCACACCCAAGTGAGTTTCCTCTTTCTATTGTTAGCCAAAATTTCTCAAAAGACTTTAAAACTTTCTGCTTCCTTTTCACTCGGTTCCGTGGGGGAAGCATGTTATTCAGACTCTTGCCTCCGGGAGACCTCCTCCGAGTTGCCAAGTAGAATGCTATTCCGTGGGTGGGAGACATGGAGGAGTTTTGGCAGGTGTGGGAGATGGTTTCTGAGGCGACATTGATCGCCTCGGGGGTCTTTCCTGTCACACTTAGTAACCTGCCCTAAGTCATCAGCAGTCATGGTTAAACACAACACATCATACTAGAAACCGTGTGGAGGCTTTACTATGAGCTGCGTGCCTTACACAGATCATCCTATGCAACCTCATCACAGCCCTAAGAGAGGGTTTTAGGATGATCGATGAAGAAAGCAAAGAATTCCAAAGTTTCAGTAAGTTGCCTGAGATCATTCCACTGTGAGCAGCAAAGACCGCCCGAGTCCCCAGCCCTCGCTCACTATGCCATGCTTCTCAGCCCCGTCGGCATCATTTGGGAAATTTTAGGCCAATTCTTTTTTTTTAAAATATATTTTATTGATTTTTACAGAGAGGAAGGGAGAGGGATAGAGAGTTAGAAACATCGATGAGAGAGAAACATGGATCAGCTGCCTCCTGCACACCTCCTACTGGGGATGTGCCCACAACCAAGGTACATACCCTTGGCCGGAATTGAACTTGGGACCCTTGAGTCTGCAGGCCGATGCTCTATCCACTGAGCCAAACCGGTTAGGTCGAGAGGCCGATTCTTGAGCTGCCCCCCAGATCTACTGAACCAGACACTTAGGGAACAAGGCC
This sequence comes from Plecotus auritus, assembly GCF_963455305.1. NCBI lineage: Eukaryota > Metazoa > Chordata > Mammalia > Chiroptera > Vespertilionidae > Plecotus > Plecotus auritus. The sequence goes on along the minus strand of NC_137773.1, from coordinate 175,614,082 downwards.
CTCTGGGGTTCCGAAGCCCTGTAGGCCCGAAGTCATTGAAGGCATCAGCGGCTGTGGTTAGGGAACCGGGAAGTCTAGCTGGGACACGACTCCGGGCCCTTGGGACTGCCTGGCAGGGACCCGTGGCTTCCTGTCCCTCAGGAGGGCTGCGGAGTCCGCGGTTCCAGGGGCCCTCGAGACCTCCAGGGGCTGAACTCCCGGAACAGCCCACCCTCCGGATTTCAGAAACAATACAATGGGATGGACATGCGTCTCAGGGTCAACGTGATACATGATCATACCAACCAGCGTTTCTTCCCCTTCTTACGGTTACCTCCCGGATCTCCATCAAATGCTATTATGAAGTCGGCGAGATAGGACACTCGGCTCCGAGAAGCTCAGTGACTAGTCCAGGGGTCCTCAAACTACGGCCCGCGGGCCACATGCGGCCCGCCGAGGACATGTATCCGGCCCGCCGAGTGCCGCTGCCTGTCCTGCTTAGCAGCCGACGCGTCCCGGGCCCGCAGTGCGCATAGGAATTTGTTCATAGTTTTTTTTTTTAACTATAGTCCGGCCCTCCAACGGTCTGAGGGACAATGAACTGGCCCCCTGTTTAAAAAGTTTGAGGACCCCTGGTAGACCTACAGTCTCCCCCAGAGCCCTGGGACCCAAAGCCCAGCCTTTCCCTCTAACCCAGCCGTGGGCAAACTACGGCCCGCGGGCCGGATCCGGCCCGTTCGGCTGTTCTATCCGGCCCGCGGAGCCGAAAGAGCGGAGGGTTCTCTTGCTCTCCCCTCCGCTCCTTCACCAGCAGCAGTGTTAACATGGCAGCGTCGGGAAACTCGGCCCCAGCTCCTTCTTCTGAGTGGGCAGATTCAGTAGAAGGAACAACCTCTCCATCTTCCAGAGGCTCCTTGTAATGCCCGCGGACCGTCCCCCGACATCACCCTGGGAATGCGCAGACACGTTATCATGGTGATGTAGGGAGACACGCCCCTGGAGAGCACAGGATCAGAGCATTAGCTAAAAAGGAGACCAACAACACTGTTCCCACTGAAGTTGATGTTTTAAAGACCAAAAACCTTTCAACCCAGTCTACATTGCCATCTACATCTACGTCCCGGGCATAATTTGGAAGTTGCACTAAAGAAAATGTTTAATTTACTGTTTACACATTTTGTTCTTTTCTATTTGTTTTAGTTTTAAATTATTTAATTATATTTAAGTTTAATTTGAAAGGCTTTTGTACCTTTCCTTTGTTAGGCAATTTTATTTTGCCTTTGCCATCTTCAATATAAGGTCTGTTATTGTGCTATGATTCCTCCATTTTTTGAAGTTTCAAATTATAATAATTAGTGTTTACATTCTTCTTGTTAAAATGTTTGAAATGAATAAAACTATTGAAATTTTAAAAAAAGACCGTACCCTTTTATGTAATGATGTTTACTTTGAATTTATATTAGTTCACACAAACACTCCATCCATGCTTTTGTTCCGGCTCTCCGGTCCAGAGTAAGAACCCATTGTGGCCCTCGAGTCAAAAAGTTTGCCCACCCCTGCCCTAACCCCAGACTCTGTCAGAGCAGGCAAGGCTGCGCAAGTGATAGCTTTAACCTTCCCAGAAAAGGGTTCCTTCCTCCCTGGTAACCCAGCCTCCGGCCACAGACTCCAGGGGAGCCAGGGCGACTACAGGGCCTGGGCGTTTCCCTTCTAGGGTTGTGTGAAGCCTGAAAGTGTAGCGGCGGATCCTTGTACCTTCCGAACGTCCGCAGGCGCTGATGTGTGTCCTAGGCAGCTTCCTTGGCGAATGCACTGCCTTGATGGCCACATCTTGACGCTTCATTTCCACCAAAGTAAATGGATCCTAAAGGTAAAGCTGCTATTGCGTGAGCGCCTGGAATGTAAATACCTACACTAATGTGACAGACGTATTACACTGCGTTTCCCCTTTGCAATGGAGCACTCCTTCCTGGAAAAGTGGGGAATCGTTCTTCTCCCTCTTTTCCTGTGACCTCACGCGCCGTGAAAGCGAGGCCTTGAGCGAGCCAGCACTGCGATTTCTTTGATATTCCGCCCTCCCTCTCCAGAGGCGCGAGAAGCACCTTGCACTTGCTCTGCATCTCTTTTGGTGCCATTCTGGCTTCTTCTCATCTTTCTCTCTGATCGCCGCGGTTCAGGAACATCAGGAAGACAACTGGGTGGAAAGTTTGGAGAAGGAAGAGTACAGGTTGTGCTGGAGATGTCCATCCCGGCGCTGGTCCTGCCCCCCGCGTTGCTAAGAGAACCAAGCCCTGGCCAGCACAGGTGCAGAGGGGCGGCCACAGTGGAGTTTTAACCCAGGGTCCAGGCAGGGGTGGGCAAACTTTTTGACTCGAGGGCCACAATGGGTTCTTAAACTGGACCGGAGGGCCGGAACAAAAGCATGGATGGAGTGTTTGTGTGAACTAATATAAATTCAAAGTAAAGGAGCGGAGGGGAGAGCAAGAGAACCGGATAGAACAGCCGGATCCGGCCCGCGGGCTGTAGTTTGCCCAAGGCTGGTCCAGAGGAACAGCCAGCTGCCATCGGGGAACTTGTTAGAAATGCAAATTCTCGGGCCCGCCCCAGACCCGCTGAATGGCAGGCAGGTTCACCAATCATTGTGGATGCGCAGCCAGTTTTGTTTTTGTTTTTGTTTTTGTTATTTTTTTGTTTTTGCCTGAACTGCTAATCACAGCTGATTGGAACAGAGAGGACTCAAGTGCAGCTACGCTATAGGCTGCCCGTGGGGGGCGGGGTGTGAGACGGAAGAGCCGGGTGGGCGGGGCTTCCCCTTAGTGACACCCGCAAGGGAAACAGTGGGGTCTGGGGTGTTCGCTGCACCGGAACGCGGCGTGAGGCTGCGCCGGAGTGTGCGAGCCACAGAGGGTCATGGGCGACCCGGGAACAGGAACTGTGCTGTGCCTAAGCGGAAGCTGTGAAGCAGAACTACAAAAAAGTCATCGAGAAGACCGCGAGGAAGGCGAAGCAAGGGGCAGGGAAGGACCACGGGTGCGGGGCGACAGGCCCTGGGAGGTGGCAGTGAACACGGAGCTCCACGCAGACCCAGAGCACCTGCTGGGCCTCTCGGGTTCTGGTTCTGCTGCTGGCTGCGCCCCAGCCCCTTCGGAGATAGGACTGTTCCGTTTTCTGCAGCTCCTGTTCTGTGTCCTTAACACGTGTTTCTTCTGGGCATTTTCTTCCAGGATCCTCCAGCCCCTCTTCTTGGCATTTTCAAGGAGGGAGAGAAGACCAAACCATCCCAGCAAGAAAAGGAGAGAAAAAGCAAACGAAAATTAAATGAAACGTTCTCCCTCTAAGTTTCCCTCATTGGCTGCAGCACAAACTAGCAAAACTAAGAAGCCTAGCCCTGGCTGGTGTGGCTCAGTGGGTAGAGCCTCGGCCCACAGATTGAAGGGTCCCAGGTTCGATTCCGGTCAAGGGCATGTACCTTGGTTGCGGGCACATCCCCAGTGGGGGGTGTGCAGGAGGCAGCTGATCGATGTTTCTCTCTCATCGATGTTTCTAACTCTCCATCTCCCTTCCTCTTTGTAAAAAAACAAACAAACAAACAAAAACTAAGAAGCCTAAATGAAAAGGCTTTCAATCAGGTGACTTCAAGGACTCTGACCAAGGCCTCATGAGGGAAACTGCCGCTCGGGACTTCCCACTTTTGCTGTCTAAATACCCAAGGGATAGTGTCCAATTGTCTTTAAAAATGCATTGACATGCTCATTTTATATATCAAATAGGTTGATAATTGTAATAGTCATAACTAATAATTTTGAGCTATTCCTAGATGCCAAGCAATGTTCGAAGTAGTTTACATTTTAAAGAAGATTTTTCATGTCCTTTTCACAAGGACTAGAATTTTCATCTGTTTGTTCCCTGCTGTTCCCTCCGTGCCTCGAATCGTGCTCCGCAACACTCTCCTCAATAAACACTTGTTGACTGAATTCAAATGGATCTTCGCAAACCCTTGCATGGAGATGCTGTTCCATGCATGGATCAGTCCCTCCTGGCATGAAGATGGGGCGTCACAGCCTAAATGTCTGCATGAGCTGCATACTGCCAGGCAGGCAGCAAGCTTCTGCTGGGACAAAGGCCCTGCCCTCCAGGGTCGGTCTAACAAATGTTCTAAGCACTGTTATCTGAGGAATGTTGATGTTCAGATGTTGTCTTTTCACAGTCTGAAGGTTTTTATTCTTTCGATCATTCATTCGGTCATTCAACAAATATTTGTGGAGCATGTATGCATACCTCGCCTTGTTGTAGGCTCGGAGGATATAGCATTGAATGCTAAAATGCTGTACCTGCCCCCATAGAGAGATATGAGACCCAGTGCGGCGGGGTTTAAATCTCATTTTTGACCTTGGGCAAGTCACTTAATTGCTCTGCGTACCCAATATTACAGGGTCGTTGTGAGGGCTAAATGAACTTTCAAAGAGTGAAGTGCTTATCGTGGTGCCTGGCCCATGGCGAGTGCTAAGTAAATTTGATCACAATTTTTTCAGCCAAGAAATAATAACGGGGCGCATAGTCTGTGGAAGGCCAGGAGGATTTTTGTGGGGTTTTGTCATGTTTCTACGTCAGCAGAGCCCAGGAGGAGCGTGGCCAAAATGAAGGGGCTGGAGAGAGGTGGCGAGCAGGTAGGAAAGTCACGTCCAAGGCGCGTCAGCCCGCGGGACCGGCCCCTTTAAGGAGGGCGGAGCCACGTGACCCACAAAATCACGTGGCGCACGGGACAACATGGCTGCGCCCGCGCTGGGGTCGGCCGGTGGGCGCCGCGCCGCGCTCGGGCTGGTGGTCCTGCTGCCGATGCTCGCGCTGCCGGGCGGGGCGGCGGCGGGCGCGGAGGTCGGGACGGGCGCTGGCACGGCGTCCCTCGCTGGCTCGTGCGGCTGCGGCGCCCCCCAGCGGCCCGGGGTCCCCGGCAGCGCGGCGGCCGCGCACCGCTACTCTCGGGAGGCGAACGCGCCAGGCCCGGGTTCTGCCCCGCGGCCTCCCGCGCCTGCCAAGGTGCTCTCTCGATCCCGGGCGGCGTGTGGGGTCCACGGTTCTGCGGGCAGGAGCAGGCGGGGGGCGGGGAAAGGTGGCCGCCACACCCACGTCGTTCCTCCAGGTCGGGCTCCAGGCGGCGTCCTCGCTGCTCCGGGTCTGCGCGCAGCTTCGGGGGATTTACTTGGAGGCCAGCTGCCCCTCATCCTCCCCACCCCCTGTTTCCCGCCCCTTTCCCTGTCTCAGTAAGGAATACTCAGAATTTTAAGTCACGGGGTTGGGGTCTAAGGGCTGGTTCCTCCCTCGTGGACTGAAGGAATCCGGCCTCCGCGTCCCTGACTTGATCGCCCGCTGGTGGGTCGGATCTTGCAGAAGCCTGCGGGCCAGGACCTGCTGTCCCGGTGTCCCCGGCACTGCAGCGCGTGGGCAGGGCAGGGCTCGTCAACAGCAGCCGCTCTCTTGGCCGGTTCACGGCTGATGAGCACTGAGGTTGTTTATCTTTCTGTTACAAACAGAGCTGTCAGAAACCGCATCCGGGACAGGAGCCTGGCTTTGCAGGAAGTTCGGCAGAGCTTCAGGGTGTGGGGAATGGATGAGTGAGTGGAGGGTCGAGAGCTCTTAGGAGCAAGGAGTGTGAGGCCAGACAGGAAGGCCAATGGTGAGGCAACTGCAGTGTCTGGGGTTAAAGGAGCGGGGAGGTCCTAACCGGTTTGGCTCAGTGGAAAGAGGGTCGGCCTGCGGACTGAAAGGTCCCAGGTTCGATTCCGGTCAAGGGCCTGGTTGTGGGCACATCCCCCCAGTAAGGGGTGTGTAGGAGGCAGCGGGTTGATGTTTCTAACTCTCTATCCCTCTCCCTCCTCTCTGTAAAAAAATCAATAAGATATATTAAAGGCGGGGGGAGGCCGGAGGGATGGAGGTTTGGGAGACCCAGCAGGACTGGTGACCTCTGTTGTTGGGATCAGGGGACGGGAGTCGTCAAGCCTGATTTCTGAAGACAAGTAATAGGACATTTATGACCCACATGTCTTAAGTGAACATAGTTCCGTGTTCATTGGGACACGCAGGCACGGAATTGAAGGCAGCCGCTAGCGAAGACAGTGGGTGGGAATACGAAGCAGGAACCCGTGGTTGTTGATAATGGGAACCAAGGAGTTGCAATTAGGAAATAATTGGGACAAGGGCATGGGGACGAGACATGGCCCCTTAGGCTCTTTAGATTTTCCATCCCAGCGACTTAAGACATTTCCATTCTCATGGGAGGCCCACACTCATGCCGTGGGTTTTTAAAGACATTACGTCTGGCATTTTTACATTTGCTTTTAACAATAATTCAAAAGAAACTAGAGGGTGCTGAAGGATAAAAGCCCACACATGTTGAAGTGGAATGCTCTCCATGACTCTGCACTCCAGTCATTGGCCGGCTGGGGCTGTAGCCAGACCCGCTTCCACGGCAGACCCTCGCGTTTATGTGTAGAGCTTTGACCAAAGAAACCCCTTTTCTAAAGAGTTTGCGTTGGTTGTGACTGGTCCTTCCGTTTCCTCGGTGTACTGGACAGTGATTTCCGCCTGTGGGGTTTGCTCCATCCGGGGTGGTCACTGTGTGCCGGGCGCCTTCCCCCCACACTGCAGATGGTCTCCATCCCCGCCGGCGTGTTTACGATGGGCACGGATGACCCTCAGATCAAGCAGGACGGGGAGGCACCCGCCAGGAGAGTCACCGTGGATGCCTTCTACATGGACGCCTACGAAGTCAGTAACGCGGACTTCGAGAGGTTCGTGAACGCCACCGGCTACCTGACCGAGGTAACGGGTCAGGGTGGGGAGGGACAGCTTGCTCCCACCACATTTCCTGTGGGCCCAGCCCTGTGCCAAGCACTTTGCATACATAGCGTCTAATTTAATTCTAGCAACTCCGTGCGGTAGGTCACCTTTTAGGTAGCAAGCTGAGTGGCTTGCCCTGAGTCGCAGGCTGGTTGGTGGGGAGCTGCGATGCCAGCGTGGCCCGTGTGGCCCGGGGCCTGTGCCCTTTGCTGTTCTGTATCGTGTTAGTGCTTCAATATGCCTGGCAGTGCCACTGCCCACTGGGCCTTTGGGGATAACGGGCCACATGTAAAGGCCACTTTTCCCGCTCAGGAAATTGCATTTTGGTTTTTTCCAGAAACCTGTTTCCCAAGAGACAGGTGCTGAAAGGCAGCTTTGCGTTTTCCTGGTTGTGTTCCAATGCCTGTGACTCGTAGGCGACCCCGTGGTAGGCAGGGCCGGCCGCCTGCTGTGGTCTCTGGACCAGGAAGCCAGGTTCTGAGCGGGTGTGTCCTGACTGGAGGAGGGACGGAGGCTGTCCAGTGCAGGGTTACTGTGAGTGTCTCAATTGTGCTGGTCCTATAAGCTGCTGTTTTTCCTGCTCTCTCAGCACCGGACGCCACCCCAGCCCTCCGTGTGTGCAGTCCCTGTCTTTTTTTCTCTCCTTAATTAAAAATAACTTGACAGCGAAGCAGCGTGCAGGTTCGGCTTCCCGTTGCTCTGTTTCTTGGGCATTCCCTACAATGGGCAGAGCGCTTGTGTCTTTCCCTGCCTCTTGGTGGAAGCAGAGACCCCGTTCTCCCGTGTCCTGAGGATGCTCTCGCCAGGTTCATCAACAGTCCGATGAAGTTAGCAGGCGACTCCCAGGGACGGAAGCTTAGTCCAGGGTTCTCCGTGAAGATGGGAGGCGCAGAATTTAGGGCAGCCAGAACCCCGGATGGGGAAGTTACACCTGCGTTTTTCCTACCCTCTAACTGGGATCTCGCATTTCCTTCAGTTATGGGGCAGACAACCAACCTCAGTAGTAGTAGCACCTGTGATTCTGTCGCGCACAGAAAGCAGACACTGTGTCTCATTGTTGCTGTTACAGACATCGTGTCATGGTTCGCTTTCGTCCCCTCCTTAGAAATGATGACCATTGTACCTGCCACGGGATTGTATTTAATATATTAATACAGAGCACATATGTACTCCTGTGGCGCAAATTTGATGAAGACTCTGATAGAACTAGTTTCTTGGTAATCGTGTTGATTTTACTTTATCCACTCAAACATGTCATCCTGAGAAGGGGTCCTGTCAGCTTCCCTCTGCCCGAGGGGTCCAGATGCAAGGACGGCTAAGGACTGTTCTGGACGCAGCGCCTCCTGGTTTGGCCACGTCACAGTTTCTTTGTCCCCCCACTTCGCTTCCCAGCCCCCCTCCTGCTCTCGTGGCTGCTCTTGCTTCTTTTCCTGGACGACTCGCCCCTCTTTCTCAGCGCAGGGGCCCGTGTTTCCCCCTTCCTGGAGTTTCCTGGCCCCGCGCCCGCCCCTGTTGTGTGTGGCTGGCTGCCTCTCATCCGTGAGTCATCTCGGCTTACACGTCCCCTCGGAGGCCCCTCTGCTCAGTCCGCGGAAGGAGCCTTTCTCGCTCCTCTTTGCCTTACAAGGTCAAGTCAAGTCGTCACTATTTTCTTGCTTTCTTCACTTGGCTTGGTTTTTGTCTGTGCCCCCATGTGAGCATGATGAGGGCGGGGCCACGCCTCTAATACTGACCTTGAGCTCTGTCATCCAGTCCAAAGCTGGCACCTGGTGGGCGTTCCACAGGTGTTGGGTGAAGGCTTAGGTATGCAGGCACTGGTAGGTGTTGGATAGGTGTTGGGTGAAGGCTTAGGTACGCAGGCACCTGGTGGGTGTTGGATAGGTGTTGGGTGAAGGCTTAGGTACGCAGGCACCTGGTGGGTGTTGGATAGGTGTTGGGTGAAGGCTTAGGTACGCAGGCATTGGTAGGTGTTGGATAGGTGTTGGATGAAGGTTTAGGTACGCAGGCACTGGTAGGTGTTGGATAGGTGTTGGGTGAAGGCTTAGGTACGCAGGCACTGGTAGGTGTTGGGTGAAGGCTTAGGTACACAGGCACTGGTAGGTGTTGGATAGGTGTTGGGTGAAGGCTTAGGTACGCAGGCACTGGTAGGTGTTGGATAGGTGTTGGGTGAAGGCTTAGGTACGCAGGCACCTGGTGGGTGTTGGATAGGTGTTGGGTGAAGGCTTAGGTACGCAGGCACCTGGTGGGTGTTGGATAGGTGTTGGGTGAAGGCTTAGGTACGCAGGCACCTGGTGGGTGTTGGATAGGTGTTGGGTGAAGGCTTAGGTACGCAGGCCCTGGTAGGTGTTGGATAGGTGTTGGGTGAAGGCTTAGGTACGCAGGCACTGGTAGGTGTTGGATAGGTGTTGGATAGGTGTTGGGTGAAGGCTTAGGTACGCAGGCACCTGGTGGGTGTTGGATAGGTGTTGGGTGAAGGCTTAGGTACACAGGCACTGGTAGGTGTTGGATAGGTGTTGGATGAAGGCTTAGGTACGCAGGCACTGGTAGGTGTTGGATAGGTGTTGGGTGAAGGCTTAGGTACGCAGGCACTGGTAGGTGTTGGATAGGTGTTGGGTGAAGGCTTAGGTACACAGGTACTGCTAGGTGTTGGATAGGTGTTGGGTGAAGGCTTAGGTACGCAGGCACTGGTAGGTGTTGGATAGGTGTTGGGTGAAGGCTTAGGTACGCAGGCACTGGTAGGTGTTGGATAGGTGTTGGATGAAGGTTTAGGTACGCAGGCCCTGGTAGGTGTTGGGTAGGTGTTGGGTGAAGGCTTAGGTACGCAGGCACCTGGTAGGTGTTGATGAAGGTTTAGGTGCGCAGGCTTATTGGGACCACAGAACCCAGGAGGAAGAGTGGGGGTTAAGAAAAGGTGATGGGAAGAGTCCTTTAGGAGAAGGAGTTCGAGGTACTCGTCAGGCCTGAAATGCAGGGACAGGGACCCAGGAGGCAGGCGATGTCTCGTGAGGACAGGACTGGCCTGGGGTAGAGATGTGAGAGGCATTGCGTGCTTTCCTTCATTAAAGCGATGACCTTGGGAGTTTGTCCCTCTGAACGTGGTGGGTCCCAGAGTGTGGTCTCCTGGACAGAGACCGGCAGCTGACCTGTTCTCGTGCAGGTTCCTGGCCTCACCCAGACCTCCAGAGCCAGTCTTTGTAACAAGCCGGCCTGGCCTTCTCGACGGCACGGAGCCCGAGAGGCTGTGGGGACAGAGCGCAGGGCCGGGCAGGGCCTGGGAGCCGCGGTGTTGGGGCTGGAGGAAGAGCCTGTGTGTTCAGGAGATAAGCAGGAAGAGTGGGAACGGAGGAGCAAACCCGGGATTCGAGGGTCACGAAGAGCCAGGCCGGTGTGTGCCTGCAGAGAGGGTCACGTGCACGGAGTGAGCGGGTGGATGAGGACCCAGACAGCGGTGGTAACTACGCATCGTTAAATATGGACTCCATCCGTGCTTGGCCCTTGTCGGCACAGTGGACACCTCCGTGGGTTAGAATGTGCCAGGGCGTTAGCAAAGTGCCCTTTAATGCTCTCAGCTGGATCTGGGAAGAACAAGGACGGGTTGATGGTGAAATCACACATGAAAAGGGGCCAGTATGTCGTAAACCACCTGAAATACTGCGGGTTGGCTTTCCGCCACCAGGAGCAGTTACCTTCCCAAAGCCAACCTCCCCGGCGGCATTCGTATCAGCCGCAGAGCCTGACGGGATGGGCTCTGAGTGACAGTCACCTGCAGGTAGGAAGCCAGGTGCTTCAGGCCATTCCTGTTTCCCCTGGGAAGTCAGGCGAGACCTCAGTGTACTGGACCAGAGAAATGGCCCGTGTGGCACGCGTGACCACAGCCCTCCCGGGTCCTGTCCCTTTTCCCGCAGGCCGAGAAGTTCGGCGACTCCTTCGTCTTCGAAGGCCTGCTGAGCGAGCAGGTGAAGGCCAGCATCCAGCAGGCAGTGAGTACCTGAGCGGCTCTCGCGTGTCAGCGGCCCCGCCGTGGCCCCGGCTGTCCAGCAGCCAGCGGCCGTCCTGGGGCGGTGAGCGGCGCTGCCCTGAGCCCGCGCACAGGGGCTTCGCAGCTCTTGGCCTTGGAGCGCCCTGCGGTTCGTGCCTGCTCGTGTCTGCCATCTCGCGGGTCTGTGCTTTGCCGTCTCCTAGGGATGGACGTGAGCGTGGCTCCCTCTGGTTGAAGGGTTGCTCTCTGGCTGAAATGCGGTCTGTTTTAGAGATGCCCATGTTCTGCCAGGGCTGTGCTGCCCTGAGCACTGGGCACAGAGGTCCCTCCCTGGCCTCAGCCTCCAAGTCCAGGGATGCAGCAGCACAGACCCGGCACCCAGTGTACTGTGTTTCTTTCACCTGATTGATGATTATTTCCTATCAAATATGTTAGAAACAAAACGGATAGCACATGCATCCTCTGTTAAAAAGATTCAGAAGCATAAGAGTGTCCGGCACCCCTGGCGCCACAGTGACAGCTGAGACAGTCTCAGCGGGGACGCCGCAGGCAGGCGCTGCGGAGGGGGCGGCGAGGACGGGGCTCCGGGAAGCGAGTGGATCGGCTGTCAGGGAGGGCCTGGGGGAGAAGGAGGCCCTGGAGGAGGGAGCCTTGCAGGCGGGCAGGGATGCGTTGGGATCACCTGAGGCCAAGCACCTGGCAGGGCCTGCCTGGCCCCAGCTCAGACCAGACCTTCGCCGTGTGTGGTCAGCTCGGCTTGCCCTGGGACATCCACCCGAAATGCCCTCTGTCTCACATGCCAGACTTAGGTTCCTCCACCTGCTGGTTCTGATGGCTCCCGTGCCTGCCTCTCCTGAGTTTATCTCCCTTACATGATGTGGGGGTCGGTCCAAGTGCCCGTCCCTTTGCCAGGTCTGCCCGGGACGGGGCGCTGTGGCCCTCAGGCCACTGAGGGAGTCCTTGTCAGGCTTGAAGGCACCGGGGATCCTCTGTGGGAGCGCGTGGTGTTGAAAGCTGCCGGCTCCGACCTGGCATGACCCGTCCAGGTGGGAGAGCGCGCCTGGGCCTGGGGTGAGGCGGGGTCACAGTGAGCTGCTCGGGAGGCCCGGGCTGGCCGATTGGATGAGATAAGCAGGGAGCCCGTGCCACGGCCGTGTCTTGTGTCTGCCTTTGAAAAGAGCAGTTGTCGCCTGACCTGGGAGTCGCTGTGTGGCGTCTGCCCAGGAAGCAGGAAGCGCGATAGCCCTGGAGGCGAGGGCCCGATGGGACAGGATAACGGGGCCTGCCGCGTCCCAGAGGCGCAGCTCTGAACCCTGTTCACGTGTCCTCGGGTGCCCTTTCCAGTCCCCGGCCCTCTGGGTCTGACTTGGGGGAAGAAATAACATCGGCCTGACATCGCTCCCTCCAAACCTCGGCGAGGGTCCACCCAGGAGCAGGCGGCGTGCCCAGGGCACAGCGGCTCTAAGAAATGGGTTCTTAGCGTGGATGGGCCAACACTCGAACCCATCTAGCGTGGATGGGCCTTTCCACCTGGCCACAGCCTTCCCGGAGCGGAGGAGGCAGCCTCAGCGCCGGGGTGTGTGTGTGTGTGTGTGTGTGTGTGTGTGTGTGTGTGTGCAGGTGGCACGCTAGGTCCACCACAGACCCGTGTGAAACATGGGCCAGGCCGAGTCTCTCCCTACACAAGGGCCCCAGTCAGAGACTCTGTAAAGTTGGGGTTTGTCCAGGAGAGGTCAGCAGGGCGGGGAGGGCTGGGAGCCATGGCAACCTCAGGAACAGGTGTGTGGTCATGATGTCTGCGGGGGCTGCGGCGGGCAGTGCTGACCCCGCGTGCTGTACGGTCTGAGCGACTCCGCTGTGGAGATGCATTCACTCAGAGTCTTCATTCCCGTGCCCGGGGAGGCGCTGTTGGCATGGAGACCGCGGCGCGTTGGGGCGCGTGCTGAGCCGTTCCTGCGGCCTCGCTGCTCACCTGGCTCCTCCCGTTGCTTTGAGGTGGCGGCTGCTCCCTGGTGGTTACCTGTGAAAGGCGCCAGCTGGCGGCACCCAGAGGGGCCCGACTCGACTGTCCTGCACAGGTGAGGGCTGCTCCCCACGACGCGTTTCGGTCCCGGCAGAGCCTGCTGCTGCGAGGCCGTGTGCAGCTCACCTGCCGGGGCAGGCGGGCGGGCGGGGGACTCGGACTGGCTTGTGGGGACGAAGCGGCAGGCAATAGCATGTTCTGTGCGGACCCAGACACTGCAGCTCTCAGGAGGCTCTGAGGTGGCCTCCCTCCTCCCTCACGCGTCCTGCAAAAGGCGCCCCCTTGGACGGGCCAGCCACCCGCCTCACGCTGCCCGCGGCTCCTCTCCGAGGGGGCGGTGGGAGCACTGTCTGCGGAGGAGCAGTGTCCGGCCAGGTGGCCGCTGTGCACGCTCAGCCTTGGCTCAGGGCTCCTGTCTCCCCCCCCCCCCTCGTCTGGGGCTGACACACTTTGGAGCCACCAGCTGACTGAAACCCGCGAGCGGGGCGCCAGCACGTCTCGGGGCTCGGAGGTAATTATCTCCGCAGAAGTGGAGCAGGCTGAGCCCAGGGCGGGTCTGGGTCAGGGTGGCAGCTCGAGGCCAAGGACACTGCTCCCGTGGCCCACATTCCTGGTGATTGCCCGCGTGGCCGGGGCCGGGCGTACGTGGAGCTCGCATGGGGCGTAGCCCCTGGACGAGGGGCAGGAGGCCTTCGGAGCCCGGGGTGGCAGCCTCCACAGGGGACAGCTGGGAGGCACAAGCACGCAGGACCTGGGTCTCTCAGGGTGACTGCCCGCTGAGCCCCCAGGAAGCATCCGTCTTGAACTTAACAGTAGAAGAAAGAGCTGAGGGAGAAAGAAACCCACAGGGGATGGGTTTTACCCAGAATCCATCCTCTGAGAAGAGGGCATCTCTCTCTCTCTCTTTTTTTTAAATCTTTTTATTGATTTCAGAGGGAGAGAGAGATAGAAGCATCAATGATGAGAGAGAATCATGGTCGGCTGCTTCCTGCACGCCCCACACTGGGGATTGAACCCGCAACCCAGGCACGTGCCCTGACCGGGAATCGAACCGTGACCTCCTGGTTCCTAGGTCGACGCTCAACCGCTGAGCCACGCTGGCCGGTGAAAAGTGCATCTCTTACCAGCTCCACGTGCAGTGACTGGCACTAATGGGCACTCAGCAAGCATTTGTTGAAGAATGGGGTCGGGGTATGTTCCCGCAGGGAGTTAGGGATGTACAGGGAGTTAGGGATGTACAGGGAGTCAGGGATGTACAGGGAGTCAGGGATGTACAGGGAGTCAGGGATGTACAGGGGGTCAGGGATGTACAGGGGGTCAGGGATGTACAGGGGGTCAGGGATGTACAGGGGGTCAGGGATGTACAGGGGGTCAGGGATGTACAGGGGGTCAGGGATGTACAGGGGGTCAGGGATGTACAGGGGGTCAGGGATGTACAGGGGGTCAGGGATGTACAGGGGGTCAGGGATGTACAGGGGGTCAGGGATGTACAGGGGGTCAGGGATGTACAGGGGGTCAGGGATGTACAGGGGGTCAGGGATGTACGGGGAGTCAGAGATGTACGGGGAGTCAGGGATGTACGGGGAGTCAGGGATGTACGGGGGGTTAGGGATGTACGGGGGGTTAGGGATGTACGGGGGGTTAGGGATGCACGGGGGGTCAGGGATGCACAGGGAGTCAGGGATGCACAGGGAGTCAGGGATGCACAGGGAGTCAGGGATGCACAGGGAGTCAGGGATGTACAGGGAGTCAGGGATGTACAGGGAGTTAGGGATGTACAGGGAGTTAGGGATGCACAGGAATTGACTAGGAGTGCGCAGGCCACTCGAAACAGCGCCCAGGAGTGTCTGTGTCCCTGTCTTCTCAGACTTCCTTCCCTTTGACCCTCTGCACCCTTAGAAAATACAAGGACTTGGACTCCAGAGTGGGGCAGCCAGCTGCTGCCCTGCAGCAGACACAGGGAGAGCAGGTGTGGCGGGCTGGGGTCCTAGTGCCCAGGATAGGCCTGTGGGAGGGGCGGGTGGGTGGTGGAGCTAAGACTATGTGGGCCCATGGAGTCCCGGCCAATCCCGCAGGGGATCGGGGTACACAGACCCACAGGATTGCTGCAGAGGCTGGAATGGCTGGGCCTCATGCCCCTGCCCTGGCTAGCACTTGGTGGCTCTGAGCTGGCTCAGGCAGCTGTGGGAACCCTAACGGGGCTGAGAGCACCCTGCAGTGGGAGCACCCCTTCCTTAGAGGGGGGCTGGGTGTCTCTCCACACCCACCGTCCAAGTGAGGCTCCGTGGGGTCCGGGCGAGCCCGCACAGTGAAGAAATGATCGTACTTCTAAGAGGAAGCTGGGAGCTGGGGAGTCAGAACCCCATGGGGTGGGGGCCGGCTTGCTTGGGGACCAGGACCGTGTCAGTGTCGGGCGCGGAGGGGACTGGGCTTTGCTGAGCTGGTCTGTGCCCTGCAGTTCACTCCCTCCTCGCTCGCCGTCCCCAGGCCAGACCACCCGGTCCTGCATGTCTCCTGGAACGACGCGGCGGCCTACTGCGCGTGGGCCGGGAAGCGCCTGCCCACGGAGGCCGAGTGGGAGTACAGCTGCCGGGGGGGCCTGCACGACAGGTATGGCCCGTCTTGCCCAAACAGGTGCTGGCTTCTTCCAGGTCTGGGACTGGTTCTGGTTCGAGAGCCGCTCTCCACCCAGGCTTCCGTCCCGGGCTTGCCTCGTGCCCCCGAAGTTGCTGCGACGTGACCCGTGGTCAGCAGGTGTGGGGCGGGCGGCTCCTGCGTCCATGGCGCCCGCAGGCAGGGCTGGTGTGGCACTGGCCTCCCAGGGCTCGTGGCCGCGGCCGCCAGCGTTTCTTACTCGGGCTTCTCTGGAAGCAGCATTTCTCTGCTGCAGGAGCCGAGAGCCGTGAAACTCGCTGTGGGAAAGGCTCCTAGAGCCGCGAGGCCGCTCTAAAGCGTGCGGCCACGGTGCCGGTGTTGCCCTGGGGTCCAGCCCGGGTCCCCTCCCAGCCTCCCGCGGGTCCCCTAGGTCCAGGGGGCTTCCAGGGAGCACCCAGGCAGACAGGTGTGGGACCTGGATGCGAACTAGCTGTGCGGAAGTTACAAAACCCTGAGTAGAAGCTTTGCTCATTTTTGTACATTTAGGATTTAAAATCATGTCGCTCACTCAGAGCACGTGAACGGTGTTCCCTTTCACTGCATCCCTGCTGGCCACGTGGCCGGCTGAGGCCTGTGGGCTGGCTGACACCCGTGGGCTGGGCTGAGGCCTGTGGGCTGGCTGACACCCGTGGGCTGGGCTGAGGCCTGTGGGGCACCTGATCCTGGTGACCGGGCTGAGGCCTGTGGGGCACCTGATCCTGGTGACCGGGCTGAGGCCTGTGGGGCACCTGATCCTGGTGGCCGGGCTGAGGCCTGTGGGGCACCTGGTGCCGGTGGCCGGCTGAGGCCTGTGGACCGGCTGACACCCGTTGGCCAGGCTGACGGCTGACGCCTGCATCTCTCCCGGCAGACTCTTCCCCTGGGGCAACAAACTGCAGCCGAGGGGCCAGCACTATGCCAACCTCTGGCAGGGCGAGTTTCCTGTGACCAACACCGGCGAGGATGGCTTCCGAGGCACCGCGCCTGTGAGTAGCGAGGCTTCGGACGAGGCGGCAGCTCCGGGGACCAGAGACGAGGGATGGGTGACCACCTCGCTCCTCTGCCCCATGTGCCGCCCCGCGTCCAGCCACTGTGCACACAGCAAATGCCAGGACCAACCAGGCAGTGTTTTTATAACGTCTTTCCTTTCTGATTCGGTGATAGTTGCTGTAGAAACTTTGGGAAACAAGAGGAGTATAAGGGAGAAAATTCCAAGGCTGGAATTCTGCCCCTCAGGCCCTGTTGGCGTGTGGTGCGTCCCGCCCATTTCGGCTCGCGACGCTGAGGACGGTGGTCAGTGGCGCTGGCTGCGGGGACAGAGCTGGCGTGGGGACTCAGTGCTGAGACACTGTAGCCGGCACAGCTCAGCTCTGAGGACAGGCTCCCATTGGGTCTAATGTGGTGGTTCTGCTCAGCTTCTGAAGGTGTAACATGCTCCCCTCACCTCTCCCCCCTGTCAGATACAGGTCTGACTTATGATCAGTACTAGTCTCTCCGTTAGGAATAACTGTGCTGGCCTCCCTCCAGGGGACTATGTATAAACTCTCCTTCGGTTTCTGAATTCCCTGGAGAGCTCAAGCCGGAAAATAGCTCTTTTATTTTTATTTGTACGCTGGCCACATTGTATTTGCTGGGATAAAAATTAGTGTTCAGACTTGGAAGTTACAGTGCCTAGTCCAGCTGTGGGCAAACTACGGCCCGCGGGCCAGATCCGGCCCGTTCGGCTGTTCTCTCCGGCCCGCAGAGCCGAAAGAGCAGAGGATTCTCTTGCTCTCCCCTCCGCTCCTTTACTTTGAATTTATATTAGTTCACACAAACACTCCATCTATGCTTTTGTTCCGGCCCTCCGGTCCAGTTTAAGAACCCATTGTGGCCCTCGAGTCAGAAAGTTTGCCCATCCCTGGCTAGTGCGTTTCTGCTCACAGAGGTTTCTTTTTGGTTTGTTTGGGTTTTTTTTTTTTGTTTTTTTTTTATTGATTTCAGAGAGGAAGGGAGAGGGAGAGAGATAGAAACATCAATGATGAGAGAGAATCATTGATCGGCCGCCTCCTGCACACCCCCTACTGGGGATTGAGCCTGCAACCCCGGCATGTGCCCTGGATCGGAATCAAACCTGGGACCCTTCAGTCCACAGGCCGACGCTCTATCCACTGAGCCAGACCAGCCAGGGCGACACACAGTGGTCTCTCAGCGAGGTGAGTAGCATGACTGCGGTTTCCCTTGTGTGTCTTCAGGTTGATGCCTTTCCTCCCAACGGCTACGGCTTGTACAATATAGTGGGGAACGCGTGGGAGTGGACGGCAGACTGGTGGACCGTGCACCATTCTGCTGAGGAGGCGCTTAACCCGGTGAGTATATCCCAGCAGGCCTGGCCGCTGGGCAGGGGCCCCCGTGGTTCTGAGGGGGTTCTGGTGCTCTCGCGTGAGTCCCGGGGTTTCCCCAGGGGGACGCTCAGTCCGTCTCTGATCTCACCTGGCAGCATGTGTGCCCGGGAGCGTCGACCTAGGAAACAGGAGGTCAAGGTTAGGGCACTTGCCCAGGTTGCGGGCTTGGTTCCCAGTAGGGGGCGTACAGAGACAGCCAATCAATGATTCTCTCTTATCATTGATGTTTCTATTTCTCTCTCTCCCTTCCTCTCTGAAATCAATAAAAGTATATTTAAAAAATAAGTACGTAGATAAATAAATAAGTAAAATAAAAAGCAAATTCCTTCCTTCGGTCAGCAAAAGGTTTATTAGAGTTGCACAGTAGGCTGTGAAGATCTAATTCAGAGAGGCCGCCGGCTGGTGGAGCAGGCCAGTTAGGGTGCGGGTGACTGCAGATCAGGGGGAGCGGGGTCACGGGGGTGGTGTCCGGGTGACATGGGGTGCCGCAGCAGCATCCCAGTCATCGAGGTGACAAGTGCTGTGGGTTGAGAGGTGGGGCTGGGCCTTAGGGCATGGTGGGGATTTGGGGGGGTGCAGGGGTGCAGGCGCAAGGCCCTGGCTGGAGTGCACGTGGGGTGTAGGCCACCCTGAGGGAGCTGGTGAGACTGAACATACTCCGTCCAGTGAGAGGCAGCCGGCTCTCTGGACTCAGGAGCTCTCCTCTCCTCCGCAGAAGGGGCCCCCCTCCGGGAAGGACCGGGTGAAGAAAGGTGGCTCCTACATGTGCCATAAGGTGAGTGGAGTCCGAGCCCTGTGGGGTGTCTCATGGCAGGTGCACGCGTCCATTGTGAACATCAGCCCATGACGCCCCCCTGCTCCTGCCAATGCAGACCTGACCCCATGGATCCCGAGCAACGTCGTAATCCCCTCTGGTCTGGGCGTGGGCGTGGGGAGCAGTGGCACCGGAAGCAGAGGCTGTGAACGACCTGCTGTCAGCCAGGTCCCATGTGTGGCGTCTGGACCTTTGAGAGACCTGTGGCCCCGTGAACTGGGGAGGGGGGGGCGGGGCTCTTCCAGCAGGAAAGCCTGAGCACAGCCCTGTGAATCGGGATGCGTGTGCATCTGCGTTCTCGGAGGAGATGAGGTGGAGGTCAGAGGGGGCTGATGGACCGTGTGGAAGCTCTGGTGCTCTGGGTGCGGAGCGGCTCTGATATGAGCGGTGCCTGGGGAGGGGAGTGGCTGCCCGGGGCTGAGCCTCAGGTTGGAGCTGGCGGCTCGGTCCAGCGGAGTGCCCGGGGTGTTCCGAGTAGCCATTGTAAGGACTCTGGGCGTACAGGTTAAGATGGGGGCTCTGGAATTAGATCTGGGTTGAAGTTCTGTCACTGCTCCTTGCTAGTCTGTGCCCTTGGAACCTGACCTTTCTAGCCTCACTTGTCACATTTGTAAAATGCACGTCATAGTGGCACCTACTGTAGGGTCCTTACGAGGAATGAATGGACCCACATATGTGAGCACGTGATACAGGGCCTCGCTCGTGGTCGCGACTCTGTAAGAGCTGGCTGCTGCCAACCCCACCACCCTTCGCCATCTCTGTTGTAATGAGGTCGTTTCCCCTTCTGAATGCGGGTCCCACTGCCGAATTCCTAGCTCCTAAGGCAGAGCCCTGGAAATGGCTCTCAGCATAGGTGGGAGCCAGGCAGAGGTGGAGCCATGTACTCCACTTTGAATAGGGACACCTTGCTGAGACGGGGCCGTCCTTGGCTGGGCCGGGGCCAGTGTGCAGTGTGCATGGCTGAGTGAGTGCTGCTGATTCCTTGCAGCTTCCCTCGGAGGAGGGGGCACAGAGAGCCAGGCACGTGGCCTCCACGGCTGTCATCTGCCGCCACCCCTTCCCGGCTGGGGGCCTGGGCACACTCAGCATCCCCGTGCCTCAGTTTCCCTTCAGGCGTGCAAGTCAGACCCTCGTAACACTGACCCCCGGTGCTCGGGAGGGTGAAGTGAGGTAACACGTGTGGCGTTCTCAGGACGGTTCCAGCAGCAGCGTGTGTCCTGATGAATGTGGGCGGTTCATCCCGTGGGACCTTCTGCTCGGCCCGGCCCCAGTGTGGAGGCAACCTCCCTCCCCCCACCCCCTGCCTGACGCCAGGCTCCTGCTGTCTGTGGCCAGAGCGACGCGGGGAACCCCCGACCTGGCTGCTGTGGTTTTCTGTGATGGTTTTATTTATAATGACCTACAGTTACCTGAAAGCTTCCTTTATCCCTGAGAGTCCTCCTCTCGCCGAAGCCACGCTGCCGCCCGCTTGGCTTCAGGGCCCAAAGGGAGCGGGCCGCAATCTTCAGTGGATTGTTCCCGAGCCCGGGCCCCGTTCTCAGCAGGACACTGAGGCCCGTTTCACAGGAATTGGCCCCTCTGATGAAATGGCTCACACGGTCCTTCTCCTCCTCTGTTCTTAATTAATAAAATGACCCATATTCCAGCCACTGAGAGCTACCATCAAGAACCATTCCTGGCGCTGAAAGTAGACTTGGGGAAAGAGCAGCGAGGACACTTAAAATCAGGCCACTTCCGCTTTGGTTCCTGCTCCTCCTCGGAAGGAATGCACTGTGCGGGAGTGAGCGCTCCTGAGCGCGCCTGAAGGGAACCCGGTGTCCTGCACGGGAGTGAGCGCTCCTGAGCCCGCCTGAAGGGAACCCGGTGTCCTGCATGGGAGTGGGCGCTCCCTGAGCGTGCCTGAAGGGAACCCGGTGTCCTGCGTGGGAGTGGGCGCTCCCTGAGCGTGCCTGAAGGGAACCCGGTGTCCTGCACGGGAGTGGGCGCTCCCTGAGCGTGCCTGAAGGGAACCCGGTGTCCTGCACGGGAGTGAGCGCTCCCTGAGCCCGCCTGAAGGGAACCCGGTGTCCTGCATGGGAGTGGGCGCTCCCTGAGCGTGCCTGAAGGGAACCCGGTGTCCTGCATGGGAGTGGGCGCTCCCTGAGCGTGCCTGAAGGGAACCCGGTGTCCTGCATGGGAGTGGGCGCTCCCTGAGCCCGCCTGAAGGGAACCCGGTGTCCTGCATGGGAGTGGGCGCTCCCTGAGCGTGCCTGAAGGGAACCCGGTGTCCTGCGCGGGAGTGAGCGCTCCCTGAGCGTGCCTGAAGGGAACCCGGTGTCCTGCGCGGGAGTGGGCGCTCCCTGAGCGTGCCTGAAGGGAACCGGGTGTCCTGCGCGGGATTGGGCGCTCCCTGAGCCTGCCTGAAGGGAACCCGGTGTCCTGCATGGGAGTGGGCGCACATGAAGGGAACCCGGTGTCCTGCGCGGGAGTGGGCGCTCCCTGAGCGTGCCTGAAGGGAACCCGGTGTCCTGCGCGGGAGTGGGCGCTCCCTGAGCGTGCCTGAAGGGAACCCGGTGTCCTGCATGGGAGTGGGCGCTCCCTGAGCGTGCCTGAAGGGAACCCGGTGTCCTGCGCGGGAGTGGGCGCTCCCTGAGCGTGCCTGAAGGGAACCCGGTGTCCTGCATGGGAGTGAGCGCTCCCTGAGCGTGCCTGAAGGGAACCCGGTGTCCTGCGCGGGAGTGGGCGCTCCCTGAGCCCGCCTGAAGGGAACCTGGTGTCCTGCGTGGGAGTGGGCGCTCTCTGAGCGCGCCTGAAGGGAACCCGGTGTCTTGCGTGGGAGTGGGTGCTCCCTGAGCGTGCCTGAAGGGAACCCGGTGTCCTGCGCGGGCCCTGGCCCCCAGCTCCCTTGCAGCAACACAGACTGGGCGCTGTTCTGCACAGTCATTTAGTTCAGGGGAGATTTTTTCTTTTTTTCAAATCTATTTTTATTGACTTCAGAGAGGTTTGGGGGCTGCTCTGACCTAAGAAAGGACCGGCCCTTTTGTTTGTCCCTGATTTTAAGCTTTTTGTTTTACAAACAGAACATTTCCATTGCATTAAAAATTAGAAAGCAAAAAGCAGCATGGAAGTGAAAATAGCATCCTCTGCTTCCTGAAGAAAACAACCGGTCCCTGTTCTACCCACCTTTTTGGTGACTTGTATTTTCTTCTTCCCACGTGGATTATTCCGTATGTCCCGGGCGTCACACGCTGTGGTAACCCTCCTGCCCTGGGTGTCGTGGTCTGTCTCCCACCGTCTCAGGTCCCAGCCTGTGCTGGACGTCCCATCCCACCCACGTCCGATACCCAGAGCTCCCGCACCCGCCATCCTGCCCGCCGGCTGTGACGGCCCCGCCTGACCAGTCCCGGGGCTGAGACGAGCCTTTACTGCCAGACTTTGCACGTTCCTGTCTTCAGAGCACGCCGGGACTTTGCCCACCTCTGGTCCCATTCACACACACCCGGCCCTTGACTACACTCTGCCACTATTTCCAGCAAAGCCTGCAGACTCTGAGCGCGTCCACACGGCTCAGCGTGGGAGACAGAGCCCGCCCGAGGGGACCGAGGTCATACTGTGGGCGTGGGAACCCCAGGCCTTTCTCCGCATTCGCCATTCCTAGGTCGAGATCGCACCACAAGCAGTGCTGTGCCCTGCCGTTCTCGTGTAACACTCCGTCTCGACTCTGCCCTGGTCATTAAATAGCACGTAAAGACACGGGGTGCAGTGGCTGCCCGCCAGCCTCCGGTGGTAACCATGGCTCGTCCATTCACTTTTTACTGTTCAGAGCGCTCACCCTGACATCTTCTTGTTGCTCAAACTCTCTCCTCCTGCAGTCTTACTGCTACAGGTACCGCTGTGCGGCCCGAAGCCAGAACACCCCCGACAGCTCCGCCTCCAACCTGGGATTCCGCTGCGCCGCCGACCACCTGCCCATCACCAGCTGAGCCCAGAGCCGCCCCAGGCCCAGGAGAAGGCGTGTCCAACCCACGCTCGGCCTCCCTGGGCAGGACGGGCCACCCGTGTACAGACATCCGGGGTGGGGCGGACCCGCCAACTGCCAAAGGAACCGCCTATGAGACCAAATCGCTGACCTGCACCCGCACGTGACCGTCGGTGCTGGTTCGGGACCATTGCCATGTTTCCCTTTGGGGGACAGCTAAAGTGTGTGTGTGTGTGGGTGGTGGTGGTGGGGGAGCCTGGAGCGAGGCTTCGGGGGCTGTGCTCTCCCCAGGCACTGTCTGGGGTTAGACCCCAGGTCCACAGTGACCGTCGGCCAGGGAGGGGGTGCTGGGGCCTCTGAGGCTCCCCAGTTCTACACGTCAGAGTCGAGAGTGATTTCACAGGGGCGTGTATGACAGGTCATTTCTGAGCTGCTCCCCATGTGTGACCTTGCGTAATTCTAATCATGTAAAGTAAGAGTTCTCTTAGGCTTCTTGGGGGGTGGGGGGGTGGCCTGAGTCTTATAGTCACTTGCACTTTGTTTTTCAAGGACAAGAGCGTCGTTCACGCTGTTATGACGACTCCCATGGGCCATGACTGTGGGTTTAAGGTCAGCTTTCTGGACAGGCAGGAAGTCTGTGGGTGACTCTACTGAGCTTTATCTTTAACATTAAGTGCCTTTGGTTCGGGGGGCAGTCACAGCCCTAGCCCCCCTCCCCAAAGCCTTCTGTGGGTGTGGGATGTGTGCCAAATGAAGAAGCCTGCTGAACCCAGACGCAGGAGCGGAGGCGCGAGAGCGGGGGACTGCCTTCAGGGCCCGCTGGCTGTGGGGTCGATGCCTGAACTAGCGCCACGTGGAATAAACTATGTGCCGAGTCCGCCTTCACACCCATGGCTCCTTTCTCTTCCCTCCTGTTTTCTTTTAAAGAAATGACTGGGCAGGGATGGGTTTGTTTGCTGGAAAACGTCCCTGTCTCATCTACTCCACGACTGGTGTGTGGGCCACCCGTGGGAATTTATTCCACAGAGCGGGCTGTCCCGCCAGGGGCCTCGCGGGACCTTGTTTCTCGGCCCCCAGGAGGGGGGCACATCCAGGGGCTGCCTGGGCTGGTGGTCCTGGAACCTTCACGCTGCAGTGACGCTTCCACGCAGGGCCCTCGTCAGGACCCATCCGATCCCACGCAGACCCGCAGATGGTCCTACCCGTCACTGGAAAGAAACGGCTCCCTTTCTTTTGGTTGTTCAGAAAGTCAGGGGAGACTCAGCCAACACACGATCGCTACTATTTTTTTTAAGTACACTTTTATTGATTTCAGAGAGGAAAGGAGAGGGAGAGAGACACATCAGTAATGGGAGAGAATCATTGATCGGCTGCCTCCTGCACGCCCCACACTGGGGATTGAGCCCGCAACCCGGGCATGTGCCCTTGACCGGGAATCGAATCGTGACCTCCTGGTGCATGGGTCGATGCTGAACCACTGAGCCACACCAGCCGGGCTCGATCGCTACTTTGTGTCCAGACTCCTACAGCCACTGCCTTCTGCTCCTCCACACTTCCTGAGCTGTAAGTCTGTGCACACAATGTTTCCTACAAACTTTCACCAAGTGGTGACTCCTTCCAAGCAAAACAAACAAAGCATTTGCCTAATTGAAAACTAATGTGGGGAGGAAGGTAGTTATTCTCCAAGCCTCCACTTGCCAAGTGCAGTTCTGACTGGTTCTGTCCCACCTGCTTATGTTTTGCCTGGTAATATTCTGCTGTGTCTATTTTGGATCCCTCTCCTTTCACATTACTGCTCTATAGCATAAATATTTGGGGGGTGTTTTGGCTTAGTCTTTAGAATCGCATTTTTAGCCGCAGCATAATGTGAGGAAGCATTTAAGATAAGATGCTAGCAAGCCCTTCCTGCCTACCGAGGGCACCCGGCTGCAGACCGCTGACCCCACGCACCGAGGGGCCTGCGCGTGACAATGAGCAGACAAGATGCGGTGCGCGAACTTCAGCTTCGATGTCATAGACCTTCTGCAAACCCCGCCTTCTGCAGGTTACACGTAAACAACAGGACGTAGGGGCAAACGGCTGGGCAGACACTCAGACCCTAAGGAACTGGGGAACCGGAGCCGGGACGAAAAGCAGACCATTCTAGGAAGCCTGTCGCTCACTCACATGTCTCACGGCATCGTAGCCAGCGACCAGCCCGTGGTCCTGGCCAGCCTCATGCCCTGGGCCCTTCCTTCTCCAGATGCAAGTCTTGTTCATCCTCACCCGAGAATATTTTTCCATTGGTTTTTATTTTTCAATATATTTTTATTAATTTCAGAAAGGAAGGGAGAGAAATAGAAACATCAATGACAAAAGAGAATCATGGATTGGCTGCCTCCTGCCTGCCCCCCACTGGGGACCAAGCCCCTGACCCGGGCATGTGCCCTGATCAGGAATCAAACCGTGAGCTCCTGGTTCATAGGTCAATCCTCAACCACTGAGCCACACCAGCCGGGCTCCATTGGCTTATTTTGGAGAGAGGGAGGGAGAGCAAAATGTGAGATGCATTGATTGGCTGCCTCCCCTATGCATCCAGCCCAGGCTCGGGGGAGTGAGCCGGCAACCCAGGTACGTGCCCTGGACCAGGAATCCAAGCCTGATCCGCCAGTACGCAGGCCAGCACGCTAACCATGGAGCTCAGCAGCCAGGCCCGATGTAAGTCTTGAAGGCATTCGCTTTCCATGGGGAGCCGTGGCGCCAAAAGCACAGCGGGTTGCTTGTAGACCTCCTTATCAATCAGTTTTTGAGGGGACGCGGTGTCTGTCTGCGGCCCGCCTGTTGGGTTTGTTTTGTCGGGTTCTCACACAGTAGGTCCTCCGGTTACGTCGGAGATCCGCTCCTACGGCGACGTAATAAGCACCCGCGTCACTCACGTGGAGCACAGATGCAGCAGGAATGAAACAGTAGAAAGAATTTAGAAGGAAGATAACAATTGCTGACCTTTACTTGTGATAAATAAATAACGAACATAAAGCACATATGTACATACGTCAAAATGACGGAACTTTTTTTAAAAAATAAATAAATGGGAGATGGCGAGGTAACCACGCAATGTCTGCCCGATGTAACCCGAGGACTGTCTGTAGTGGGTCCCCGCTTCTAACGCCATTTCCCGCCCCGGGAAGCGTGGAGGGCATGTGGAGTTTGGTTCCCCAGTTGCCGCGGCCCGAGGCCTGGACTGTGTTACTTTATGGCCGGGTGTTGGCCTGGCGCCCGTGGGAACTGAAGGCGGCAGCGATGGGCCAGGTAGGATGTCCAAGGGCGAGGGAGGCTCGGCTTGCTCAGGGGCCTGGCCTCACCTGGAAGTGCCCCCCCCCCCCGCCCCCCTCCACCCCAGGCACAGGCCCGCAGCGTGGCCGCCCCTCACCCACGTTGGTGCGCATACCACCCGGGGCAGGTCGGCACCGCACAGCAGCAGCGCGGTGTCGGCTGCTGCGTCATCCATCACTACAGCTTCGTCCCGGCAGGGAACGCGCCCTGGGGCCTGGGCGGCCCTGAGCGCCGAGGACGGGGCCTTTGCTGTTTCCCAGGCACCGCCCCGGCCATGATGCGCCGCAGGGGAGGCGCCGTCCCTCCGCTCACCCGCCTGTGAGGCCCTTGGACCGAGTCGCACTGGTTTTGCGGTTCAGCCAGACCACGGCCGTGTAGGGCGGGCCGTCCAGGGGGTGGGCAGCGGGAGAGTGAGTGAGCGGCCTCCATCGGACTCCCCGCCCCCCCACGGGCCTGCTGAGAGGCTGGCCTCCGCCATGGCCGCAGGGTCGCAGGGAGGGCTCCGCCCAGCGCTGGAAGTGGGGGACTGCGCCTCTGGGCCTGGGCCAGGCCTGCAAACCCCCCGTTTTCCTGCGGAGGAAATGGAAGGCCGACCGGCAACCAGCAACGTTCCCCACAGGCCCCTTGGCCCCTCCTGCGGGGAAACCTGAGCAGCTCCGGCGGGGGCGGGGGGGGGGGGCGCGGGGGGACTCCAGGGACCAGCGGGAGAGAGAAGCGTCCTGGTCAGGTGGCTCCCATAAGAGGGTCACCTGCGTGCTTCCTGCTTGTGAGGAGGGGCCCTTGGAGTCGCTCTTTTGAAGTGGCAGGTGGGTTGACCCCTTAGACGGGTGCAGACACCAGGTGGGCATCCCCCCCGCCCCTCCAAAGCCATGAGACTGAGTCTGTTGACGTCCAGCTCCCGGAGGGCTCGGCCTGCGTAGTGCGGCGACCAGCGGGGCCCCGTCTGCAGAGTGGCAGGCAGAGCAGGCCTCCCAGGGACGCTGGGTGCCCACCTGGCCCCAGAGCCCTCGCTCAGCCCCCCACTGACCCTGCTGAAGGGGACCAGGTGTGGTTCCCCCAGCCCAGCTGCCTGCCTTGGGAGGCGGCAGACGATGTCGCCCTCTGCTGGCCGGTTCCTGTCACTGCAGACGGTAGAGCCGTCCCTGCCGCCAGCCAGTGCCCCCGGGGCCAGCCCAGCACACCCTTCCCCTGTCACAGCCAGAGCCAGGCCTGCGCTCCCTTCGTCCGGGATGGAGCGGAGCTGGGCCGGGAATCGGGACGGGCTCTGCCGCTGATGTGTGTGGCCCCATCTCACGAACCCGGGGGCTCCGGGCCCTCTGTGCATGGACCACTGTGGCTGTGTCACCGTATTGCCCGCAGACAGGTGGCAGAGATAGCTGAAGAGACACACCCAGAAAGGCTTTGTTAAGGGGAGCGGAGGGAGGCCCGGCCCCTTTCCTCTGGTTGCCTGCAGGGGGCGCCCACACCCTCCTGGAGGGAAGGGCAGGGCTCCAGGGCTCCTGTTGTGGGGAAGGTGAGACCGATCCCCGACCTCAGAGCTGGAGAAGTGCACTTTGTTTTCTTGTGAGGGAAACTGAGGCACGGAGGCCAAGGGACGTTGTCTTTGTTCCGTGGGCCTCGCACTGCCCATGCTGGGGGCGTGCAGCCCTGGTGATGCCACCCAGTCCACGCTGTCGTCTCTCCTGCAATGCCCTCCCTGCCCTGATCTGACCTCCATCTCCTGCGTCCTGTCCCAGGCTGGTGAAGGGGGCAGTGCCCACGGCCGAGGGAGGAACGGTGAATGAATGGGTGCAGACCCATCACCACAGAGGCCGCCGTGAGGGACATACTGTGCTGGGCGAGAACCGGGCTGAGTCCTCCTGCACCCTGGGCGCTCCTGATCTCGGGGCCTCGTCCCAGTCCTTCCATTCCTGACTCGTCCTGGTGTTTTTAATTTCCTATTTAATTTGCTTTTTAAAAAATATATATTTTTATTTATTTCAGAGAGGAAGGGAGACACACACACACAGAGGTCAATGATGAGAGAGAATCATCCATTGGCTGCCTCCTGCACGCCCCACCCTGGGGATCGAGTCAGCAACCCAGGCCTGTGCCCTGATGGAATGAAACCATGACCTCCTGGTTCATAGGTCGACACTCAACCACTGAGCCGCACAGGCCAGGCTAATGTGGTTTTAAGTGAAAAGTAAAAATGTACACCATTGGTATTCTGAATACATACTGATAAAATTAATGCTAATAATTAAAATTTTGAATTTTCTTCTTCATCATCATATTGTGTGACGCCAGTTTTAAATGCAAAGCTTTGAGCTCACATGAGGCCTCGCCAAGATCACAGAATGTGTGTTCTATATCTTGTTCATGCAAATGCATTCTGTTCTGACCAGAACAGTGAAAAGACCCAGAGACAGTAAAACAGTTGTTGTAATTGTGGTAAAATACACGTAACAAAGTTTACGGTGTCACCCTTCCTAAGGGTACAGTTTATTTACACAAAAGTTCACATTGTTGTGCAATCATCACCACCTTCCACTTCCAGAACCTTCTCGTCTTCCCAAATGGAAACCATCCCAGGAAACACCCCCCCACACACACACTCCCACAGCCCCTGGCTCCCAGCATTCTCTTCCTCTCTCTGACCTTGACCTCCCCAGGTGCCTCAGCACAGGGAACCCCCCAGTCTTGTCCTTCTGTGACTGACTTCTCTCACTTAGCACGTCCTCCAGGCTCCTCCAGGCTGTGGCCCGTGTCAGGATCTCCCTCATTTCTAGGCTGAGTGCTATTCCTTCCGACAGCTGGACCTGCCTTGTTTATCCACCCATTGGTCCGTGGACACCGGTGTGGCCCCCACAGGTCCCCGAGGGGTGGGGGGCAGGGCTCCCAACTGGAATATATCATGTGATGGCAAGTCCTTTGGCCCGGAGAAGCCATGGAGTGTGAACGATCTTGTGGCTGAGGTTGGTCTGGGTGGCTTCCAGGGAATGTAAGTGGCTCTGGCGCAAGCATGCGCTCAGGCCTCTGCGCACGTGTGGTGGGACCGTGTGCGCGCGTGCGTTGCTGTTTGTGGCTCAGAGTGAAGGACGGGTTCTGGCTCCACTGCCCTCACCCACATGGGCGCCGAGTTTCCATCTCTGTAGCAGGGCCTTCCCGTCTCCTCCGTGTGGACGCCTTCATCTGCGCGTCCCGACCCCCAGGAGAGGGGCTGTGACAGTTTATAGAGGGAGAAGCGGCAGCTCAGAGGTCCCTCCGGGCACAGGCTGGGCCGCGGCGGCCAGGACGTGTACAGCCTGTAGGGTCCGAGCCCTCTGCTCTTTCCTCCACGTGCTGCGGGGACACCCTGCCAGGCGCTCCGCTCAGAATTAAGGGGGTCCCTGTGCGAGCAGAAAAGAGTATTCACGAGTTACAATTTAGCTCCCGGACCCTCTGCCTCCTTGCCCTCCTTTGCTCCCGGCTGCCTGGCCAGGAAGAGGCCCCGGCCAAGCTGCTTGAAAGCAGGCTGGAGAGAGGGAGCGAGGAAGGAGGAGCCGGCTGGTGTGTATTTTTGGATTGCTTCTCAGGACTCTCCTCCTCCTCTTCCCGCTTCTCCTCCTCTTCCTGCTTCTCCTCCTCCTCCTCCTCTGACACCATGGCAACCAGGTGGGTCCTGCGGGAGCCTCCTGTGACCTGGGCTGAGTTGAGGGGGAGGTGGCCTGTGGGTAGAGACTTTGGCTCCTCGTCTCTGAGCCTCAGTTTTGGCGTCCAGAATACGGGCACGGCAACCCAGCTGTCAGCTGTCAAACCAGGGGCTCCAGGAAGCCAAGGCCCAGGCTGGACTCATTAGGGAAGTGACCACCTGCGGGTTCACATGGCCCCACCCCCTGTTCACGTGACCACTTCCCCTTGTGAGAGGGTGAACTTGAAATGCAGGCAGACAGGGCCGGGGTGCAGGGGAAACAAAGGCAGGTGGAGCACAGGCAGAGGCAGACACGGCCGTTGGCGCGGCCTAAGCACAGGAACCGGCCGAGCAGACATAGGAAATGTTTCCGGGCTCCAAGCCGCGGCCTGGGACTCAGGTGCAGGAAGGCACAGAAGCAGGAGTTCAGGTCCGGGCTGGGCAGGAACAACGGGGGAGCCATCAGGCGACGACACAGGCAGACACAGCAGGCTTGCAGCACACACAGCCTGCACCACAAGCCATCACTGGGTCCCCCCGCCCCGTGAGGAGTCTGGATCTGCTGGTCATACATTTCCCACTTTTGCTTAACCCTCCTGGTCCACGGAGCTCATTCTTCGGTGCTGGGAGACACGATGGGGGGAGAGGGAGGGAGGGACAGGTGGCCTCACCATTCCCGTTACCACTTGTTCGCGGGCCCACTCTCCCATGTTCACACGGCCCCGCCCCTTGTTCACGTGCCTAGTCTAGCGTGTTCACACGGCCCGCCCCCTTACTCAAGTGCTGACTCTTGCATGATCACGTGGCCCTGCCCCCTTGTTCACGTGCCTAGTCTAGCGTGTTCACGTGACCACTCCCCTTAGGGTGAGTTACTAGAGTCCTCAAACTTTAAACAGGGGGCCAGGTCACTGTCCCTCAGACCGTTGGAGGGCCGGACTATAGTTTAAAAAAAAAACTATGAACAAATTCCTATGCTCACTGCGGGCCCGGGACGAGTCGGCTGCTAAGCAGGACAGGCAGCGGCCCCCGGCGGGCCGGGTACATGTCCTCGGCGGGCCGCATGTGGCCCGCGGGCCGTAGTCTGAGGACGCCTGTGACCTACCTGCTCTCCAGGTTTTGAAAATTAAGTGGCAATACTTCTAGGAAAGGCAGAATTGAGGCAGGTGGGCTAAACTAGCAGGCAGGATGCTCTGCTTCACGTCCGTGTGACTTTGAAGGTCGGTGCCCTCCTAGTTCTCGCTGCGGTGGGGAGTTACCCAAGGCCAAGCTCAGACGCAGCCTTTCAAAGGGCAGCCTTCACCACACCCCGCCCGAGCGCGCTCTCCTCTCTGCACAAGGACCAAGTCTTCAGGAAGAGGTGGGTTTCGGGGGCGAGGGGGGAAGGCTGGGCTCGCGGGGGGGCGCAGGTCCGGGGGAAAGAACGGAGGTCAGGGGCCCTACCTGCGCCCGGGTGCCAGGCTCCGACCACGGAGAGAACGCAGCCGGGGAGGGCGACGGCGATCCCGTGCGGAGAGTGGACAGGGTCCTGTGCCCGCTGGGTGGGCAAGCAGGTGGGGGGCCTCCCCGCGAGGCCACGTCCAGGGTCTCGGGGAAACGAGGCTGCAGGTCCTCGCTCTGCTCCCTGGGCTGGACACCCGCCTTGCCGGCGAAGGCGGTGTGGGCCGCTCCCAAGTCAACGCTGGTCTGGGTTCCAGAATAGTGGTCAGTGCTCAGCGCGGTGGCGAGGAAAAAGCCGCATTCCCTTTAGGAATTCCATGTCACTGAAACGTTCCGCTTCGGGCATCTGAGGTGAGCCCGGGCCGAGTCCCGGGGGACCGCTGAGGGTTTGGGAGCCAGCCCTGTATTTTAGCCACAGCGGGCTGGGAACTTTTTTTTTTCTCTGAAATGGTTTTGTGTGTAATGTCCCCCTCTAGTGGCCAGATTGTTTTTTGCTGTTTTGTACCAGTGCTGTCTGGAGTTGAATTTTTTATAAAGGGGTACTGTGGATTTTGGGGAGGCTAAAGGGCGGGGTAGGAAGGGGTTGCAAAACTTTATTCCATAGGAAAAAACTGTCCTATGGTTTCTGTCAGTTCCAATCTCTAGATTTTAGAAAAATATATTTTATTGATTTTTTTACAGAGAGGAAGGGAGAGGGATAGAGATTCAGAAACATTGATGAGAAACATCGACCAGCTGCCTCCTGCACACTCCCCACTGGGGATGTGCCGGCAACCAAGGCACATGCCCCTGACCGGAATCGAACCCGGGACCTCCCAGTCCGCAGGCCTACGGTCCATCCAGAGCCAAACCGGCCAGGGCCCAATCTCTAGATTTTTAAGGAGAAGGTGGAGATGGAGAATGAGTTTAATTTGTTGAATAATAAATACTACAGTATTGGGCCTAAATGTTTTAGCTTTCAAAACATCTAATAAACCTCCACAAGTAACATTTCTGCAACATCCTTGCTTTAACAAAGGAACTGAGAGATGTTTGCTCTCCCACGAGTATTTTTTTAAGGACAGGTTTTTAAGAAGTTTTTAGAGAGGGGGGGAAATATCGATGTGAGAGCGCAACATCAATCGGCGGCCTCCTCCACACCTCCCACCAGGGATGGAGCCCGCAACCCGGGCATGTGCCCTGACTGGGAATTAAACTATGACCTCCTGGTTCATAGGTCGACCACTGAGCCATGCCGGCCAGGCAGCACCCCCCAGAAGTTCAAATGGAAATATACACATCCATTCCCTGTGGTGGCGTTGACCGGCCTGTGGTATTTGATGTTACCGACTCGGGACGAGGCGAGGCTGTTTGGAGTTTGGAATGCTTACTCCAGAAGCTTCGGAGCGTAGCCAAGTATACAGTGCAAACCTCTCAACTGCTTTCCTTTTACGACTTTTGGTTGTATCCACGGGAGTCACTGTCCGGGCCAGCGCTTTCCCGACTGGTGGGATGCTCGGGTGTTCGCTGGTGATAAGCCGCCCCTCCCCGACTCCTGTTTAGAAGCAGGTGAGACGTAAGACGCAGGCGTGAGACAAACGGCAACCACCGTCAGCTGATTCCACTCAGGCTGCTGGCAAGCAGGTGCGCAGGCCGGGGTTCCTTGGGCCATCGATTTGGTGCCCGCCTGGAAAACCAAAATGACAGCGGGGGAGCGGCTACTGCTCACCTCAAAGCCAGAGGGCAGACCGGGGCGCCCGGGGTGTCCCGCGGCGCCTGGCACCCAGCCTCCTTTTGGTTCTGCTGTGTGTGCTCCTTTCCAGGGTGACCTGGGGTCCAGGGCGCATGCCCCCGCTCCAGCCATCACGCATACATCCCAGCCAACTGGAAGGAGCAGGGGAGAAGGAGGGAGGTCTCCTTGAAGGACTCACCACTTTGGCGTTTGGTATCTGGTTCTCTAACTGACTGGGAAAAGTGGCCCGTTTTTAGCTGGGCAGCCGTGGGTCCAACTGAAAACAATGCCATCACCGATGGGAGAAAGGGAACCGGCTGACCCTGCCACCGTCCTGAGCGAGACTCACCAGCCTGCCTCCCCGGGGTGCGGGGTCGCTGCCGGCCCCGGCTTGCTGGAGGGCACCCCGGGAGGGCCAAGCCATCCACTGGCCGCCTCCTCGCTCTCCCACTGAGAGGCCCCGCGTGTCCCCATCCCCTACGTTGTCCCTTCCTGAACCGGGGCCGGCTCTTCGGGGGTGCGGTACAGGGACGCGTCGTAGGGCAGGAAAGCGGCGCAGGACGCGGAACCACAGTAACAAGGTTTTCTCGGTTTCCCGCCGCCTGGCCTGCCTTCGTCTCCCCGGTCCGTGCGGTTAAGAAACCTTCCCGAATAGTCGTAAGAGAGCTCTTCTCCGGGCGAGATGTCTTTGGCCGCGAACAGCGCCAGCCTGGGCACCATGGAGTCCACGCGGACTGGCACCATGAGCAGGTTGGGCTCACAGGAGTGGTTCAGGAACCTCCCCACGTTCCCCACCCGCGTGGGGTCCACGAACGTTTCCATCACCCGCCCGCCGGCCACGTGCTCCCGGACGGCGATGATGTAGTTGGAGTCGTGCTCCGCTTGTCGCTGAATTCTCCTCTGTGCTTCGGAGAACCCCAGGACCTCGCCGGCGTACTCGCAGACGAACCGGCCTCTGGGGATGAACGCCAGGGTGCGCAGCCCCCAGCCCTTGCCGTCCGTCCTGAACACCTGCAGGGGGCGCTGCAGGCCCCGCTGGACCACACGGTTCCCGCAGTGCCCCGGGCACGGGCACAGGGCATTGCACTCGAAGACGGGCCAGGTGC
Organism: Plecotus auritus; assembly: GCF_963455305.1. Lineage (NCBI taxonomy): Eukaryota > Metazoa > Chordata > Mammalia > Chiroptera > Vespertilionidae > Plecotus > Plecotus auritus. The sequence continues at coordinate 175,580,256 of NC_137773.1, read as the reverse complement.
ACCTTGCTGCCGACCCCAGGTCCCGGAGGCGCGCATCCTCATCGTAGTTCTCGTGGCGGAGACAGGAGCAGGTGCCGGGCACGCAGGGGCGGGCGAGGCAGGTGCACCCGGGGAAGGTGATCTCCGTGGGGTCGGCGTCGGCTCCGGGCCCGGCCACGTGGTCAGGACTGTACTGCAAAACGGAGACAGGGCAGTGAGCAGGAGGTCACACCGTCACACCCGGCGCAGGCAGCTTGGGGCGAGCGACTTCTCTTTCCTACACATCTAAGTAGAACAAAGAAGCTAACAAAACACAGCATGTTAAAGTATGTCTGAAACCGTAACTCTCCAATTTGAAAGATAAGATTGGGGCCCTGGCCGGTTTGGCTCAGTGGATAGAGCGTCGGCCCGCGGACTGACGGGTCCTGGGTTTGAGTCTGTCAAGAGCACATACCTCGGTTGCAGGTTCCCTGGCCCTGGTCGGGGTGCATGCAGGAGGCAACCAATTGACGTGTCTCTCTCACATCGATGTTTTCTGCCTCTCCCTCTCCCTTCCACTCTCTCTAAAAATCAAGGTACGTGACCTTGACCAGAATCGAACTCAGGACCCTTCAGTCCATCGGCTGATGCTCCATCCGCTGAGCCAAACAAGCTAAGGTGAGAGTTCCAAGTTTTGTTTTTTTTGACAATAAACTCAAAGAGAAAATTTCTTATAAGCCATGGTCACCGAAGAAGCCAAAATGGAGGCGGGAGCCAGAATATTGAAGGGCAAACACTCTCTCTAAAAATCAAGGTACGTGACCTTGACCGGAATCGAACTCAGGACCCTTCAGTCCATCGGCTGATGCTCCATCCGCTGAGCCAAACAAGCTAAGGTGAGAGTTCCAAGTTTTTTTTTTTGACAATAAACTCAAAGAGAAAATTTCTTATAAGCCATGGTCACCGAAGAAGCCAAAATGGAGGCGGGAGCCAGAATATTGAAGGGCAAACACTCCTCCTTGCCTGTTCTCAGGTGCAACGTCTCCCTTCTCTGAACTAGGCCTGCTTAGCAGCATGAAGCTGGAATCCGAGTGGCACAGACTAGGGCTCTCTCTGAAGGTGGCCCAGTGTCTTCAACACCTAGGTCTCAAGGGAAGGTGTGGTCCTGAGGTCTGGGGTGCGGCTTGGCAAGGGGTCAGGCTCCTATCTGTAGCACCGGGCGCGGAGCAGGTGCCTTGGAATATTTGGTTGCTTGATGGCAGCTCTTTAATAACGTCTGATCAGAGGGCCGGCTGACTTTTCTGAGTCCCGTTCCGTATCGAAACCCCGGGAAATGAAGTAGGACGCCGCACAATTTTCGGGGCTTTTAAAACTCGGGCCTTGGTCCTGAACCCTAAGGAAGTGCCGTGAAAATCTCCATTCCTTTTTTGGTTGTTTCGAAACAGCAGCTACAAGAATCTTAGTACTTGGCCTCTGGCCCCATGAGTTTGTTTTTGCTCCAAGCGGCTCTTAGGAAACTGTGAGCCAGATAATTCTTTTCAAGGGCAAGTTGAGATCTTAAAAAAGGACGTTTCAGCCAGAAAAATAGCTAGATCCAACTCTTAGTTCAAGAAAATCAAGTCTTTTTTTTTCTACTTAGGTTTGTTTCCGATCGGAACATTGGAATGTGCTTTTTTGCCTTTTCACCACAGTACGCCAAAGCTTAACTAGACACAAAGTTATTTTTCACTCGCGTTCCTCATGCCTTAATTCTTGTGTGTGCGTGTGTGCGTGTGCCTTCGAAGGCAGGGCTTGGGGCTGTGCTGACCTTCTATGAGACTGCCTTTTGTGCTCCATGAATATCTGGGAGCAAACGAGCTGAAGGCACTTGTAGGCTTGTCATTGACTATTTCAAACAGGTTTTACCTTCTTTAAGGCTATAAACTTGTGGAGGAAGTGATCTTTCTGTAGCTCTGACTCGACCCAGAGTTCTATGTGTAGCCAGCCAGCTGGAACAGGAGGGGGGCGGGGCGGGGGGGAGACTGAGTGTGTCTCCTGTCATTTATGCCCACCAACTGCAGGTGTGAGGATCAATCACAAGGCTTCCTCCCTCCCTCCCCTTTGATAGCAATCAAGTGCTTTCTATCTGCTCCTGCCGACTCAAGGGCAGGAACGGTGTGTTGCCATCATTTTATCTTATATGCCTAACTTAACACGGCGCCTGGCACATGACAGACACAATCATTCGTTGAATATAGGAAACGCCTATCGGTGTTTTTGACCAGGCACTCCACAATGTTTGGTCTTGAATAAGCTTTAACTGCCAAGGTAGTTTGACAGCACGCCAGTCATCCGCACAAGTAGGACCACGTGGGGCGACGCGCGGCAAGGGCCTCGGTCTAGCCCCGCCCCCTACCTGTAGGGCGCAAGCCCCGCCCAGGTGGCTGCGCGCGCAGCGCCCCAGGCCGTCAAGTCCCGCCCCCCTACAAGAAGGCGTGGTTCCGGCGCGACTCTGAGGCCAAGCCCCGCCCTTACCTGGAAAGGTCCTGGCCTCGCCCCCGGCGGCCACACGCTCACAGGCACGTTCTCCAGGCCGCACGCGATGTCCAGGGGCTCCGTGGGGGCCTCTGGCTCTTCAGACGCTGCCATCACGCAAAGCTACTTCGCCCCGTCTCGTAGCGCCTGGGCCTAAATGAGCGCGAGCCCCGCAGAGCATGCTGGGAGTCGCGGTCCCGCAACCCCAACGCCTCATGGGAGGTGTAGTGTTTTCCCCCCTCTCCTGTCACAAGTGGCTTGTGAAGTCAGGCTCGCCCTCTGTTTTAAGCCAAATGCACAACAAATAATACAAAGCCTTTAAGGTAGGGACCGAGCTTTGCGGGCACAAAACGAAGTGCTTGAGTTTTCCCCGGGAGCCGCGGGGCGGGCTTCAGAGGCGAGGTCCTGGGTCCAGGTGTCAGGGCCTCCAGGTTTGTGTGTGTGTGTGTGGGGGGGGGGGGGGGTGCCACGTGCGCGCGCTCGGAGGAGGGGCCTGCACCTGAGTACCTGGAACTGGCGAGCAGGTTGGGTCTCTGTGTCCACGGAGTCGCTGGACCCAGGGCACAGCATCAGCCCCACCAAAGCCCTGCCCCAAGGTCCACCTGCTCGGGCCGAAGCCCCTCTGCCCGCAGCTTCTAATGTCCCTTCCTCCTGCCTCAGTCTCCCCGCAGCGTGTAGGTGGGACCCAGGTCCCGGCCAAGATCGAGCCCGCAAACCTTGGCGTGTGGGGATGACCCTCTAACCAGGCGTCCTCAAACTATGGCCCGCGGGCCACATGCGGCCCGCCGAGGACATTTATCCGGCCCGCCGGGTGCCGCTGCCTGTCCTGCTTAGCAGCCGACTCATCCCGGGCCCGCAGTGCGCATAGGAATTTGTTCATAGTTGTTTTTTTAAACTATAGTCCGGCCCTCCCACGGTCTGAGGGACAGTGAACTGGCCCCCTGTTTAAAAAGTTTGAGGACGCCTGTGTCTAACCCACCCAGCACCCAAGGCTGGAGCAGCTTAGTTTTGTTTTGTTTTGTTTTGTTGTTGCTGCTAATCCTCACCAGAGGATATTTTTCCATTAATTTTTTTTTTTTTTTAGAGTGAGTGGAGGGAGGGGGAGGGACACAGCCATTTGTTGCCTCCCACACGGACCTGGACCAGGGCCAGGGTTGAAGCCTGCATCGGAGATACCAGAATCCAACCTGGACCCTTCAGCTCACAGGCGGATGCTCTATCCACTGAGCCAAACCCACTAGGCGCCGTGGTTGGCAAACTGCGGCTCGAGAGCCACATGCGGCTCTTTGGCCCCTTGAGTGTGGCTCTTCCACAAAATACCACGGCCTGGGCGAGTCTATTTTGAAGAAGTGGCGTTAGAAGAAGTTTAAGTTTAAAAAATTTGGCTCTCAAAAGAAATTTCAATGGTTGTACTGTTGATAATTGGCTCTGTTGACTAATGAGTTTGCCGACCACTGCCTAGGGCACATCTTCGCTTGTTAATAACTGTCACTCCCAGATGTTGAATAGGGGTGGTGTGAACACTGGGTCTCCCTCATCAAGTAACTTTGTGCAAACGGAACCAATTTGAAGAGAACAAGGCACAGTAGTTGATACTTTTAGGGGTTTCAGTTCAACTCGTTGACTATTTTTCTTCTGAGACGTGCCAGCCCCACACAGGCCATCACGGGGTGAGCTTACTGGCAGTCCTGTTTGTATCACACAGCCCCTGAGCCTGGTCCACGCTTCGGACCGCTGGCTGCATACCTGAGTCCAGTTGGGCCAATCTGATTCTCTTAGGAGTAGCTGAGGCCAAAGAACAGCTAAAACTGTATAATTTGGGAGTGAAGAGGCAGCTTTAGTCGGTATATCGATGGACAAGCAGAGAAAAGTCAGTCTTCCGAGAGAAAAACGCAGATGAGGGATAAGGAGAGGACTTAGTTCCTGACACCTGTCCCTTTTCAGTCCCGATCCTTTTTGACACGCGTGACATTTGTATTCTTGTAACACATTTTCCCTCGGGGTTGGGTTACGTCAGTGTGGTTTCTGCTCTCCAAAGAATGTTGACCAGTGAGAACGATGGAATTATCACCATCATTATTATTAGACAATGTGGGCTGGGTGATCAGCTACTGTGCAGAGTTAATGTCTATGAATTTTTGTTCATTTTGAAAGTTGGTAAGTTTAATGTTTTTTTAAAAGTTGGTAATTTTTTTAGCACTTTGCCTTTCTGATGTGTCTTCACTAAAGAATGCTTCCCAAAAATAATAGGAAAAGAAATTTATATCAAAAGGTAGTAAAAATACAAAATTCCTACTCAGTGGAAAGGATAATGTAGTAATAAGAAATAATAGTCATATTGCACATGATACGTGCCTGATATTGTAAAAATAGCAAAATAGAAAGTAAATTGGACAGGAAAAATGTCTTTAGTAGGTGAAATTTTATGTCAAAGTGTTTGACATGTGGATCATTTTGCAATAACAGAAAAAAGTAGCAATGGATTAAAGTAATGTGGGAGTTGTATTTTACAAAATTATGGTCCTGCATTCTTTACACTTTCCAGAAATAGTAGTTTGTGTTCTTATGTTTAACTGCTACTAAAAATACGTTTTCAGCGGAATAAAAAACTTGCATCTGGTCCTATGTGTTTATCATTGCGTTGTGGTTTAGTGAGATCCATAATTTTCCTTGTTCATATGAATACAGAAGCGTCAAGATTTAATCTCATTCAGAATATTGTTAGGGTAAGTGCTTTAGCTGTCAAGTAAATATTCAGGATTGATGGTCATAGAATTAAAACTCCTACTGGTGTGCAATGCAAGGGGGATTGTTGGTAATAGGCTAGGAGATGACAGAAGAGAATTATGTACTTCCTTCACCTGAAATGCCACCAGCAAGGAATTAATTCCACTCATCAACAACATCTGATCAAGTTTATTACCAAATACCGTTACCACGGCGATGGGAACAGACTCCCTCTGTTTGCAACTCGACCTTGAAAGGCAGTCTTCCACACGGCGTCAATTCCACTTGGGAAAGAAGCATTGCCCGTTGCCTCTAAGGCTACCTAGCACCTATGAACAGCACGGCATGATTTTTAAAAAGGACTACATATTCCTTCTCCTCGTTTATAAGAAGGCGCATGGGCCAGCCTCTTGTACTTCAAGTTTTGAAAGCAAAAATGTGCAAACTTTGAAGTTTAGGACCACCAGCGTCTTGTTCCAGAGAAATCTTGTTTCAGAACATTTAAACCCCGGTGTGTGCCCGGCCGGTGTGGCTCAGTGGTTGAGCATCAGCCCTTGAACCAGGAGGTCACAGGTTTAATTTCGGGTCAGGGCACATGTGTGGGTTGCAGACTTGATCCCCCGTTGAGGGCATGCAGGAGGCAGCCAATCAATGGTTCTCTCTCATTATTCATGTTTCTTTCTCTCCCTCTCCCTTCCTCTCTGAAATTAATTTAAAAAATCTATAAAAATAAACCCAGGTCTAGGCGGGCGTCTACAGAATAATTTCACCAGGTACGTACCCCCAGCTATTATCTGAGACTGGAATTCTTCTTAGGGATCATGTGACATTTCAGCTTTAACTTAGAGTTCTATGTTCCTGCAGGTTCTATGTTCTGGACCCCTGTTGGCATTTTCACTCTGGTAGCTCCCAATCTATATAATTTGGAAGGAGAAAGGAAGTGGAACAACAAAACCACAAAACCCAAATAAGACCCAAATCTAAAGACTAATGCAAAGACTCCTCCTCCAGGGCCCAAGACTAACGTGGTTAACGTAGCTGGACAAACATCAGCGACTTATACTGAGTTTCAGATGTTTCCACCAGGAAAATTGGGTATGAAACACGGAGGAAAAGGCCCTCGGGTCTTTCCTTTTCTCGGAAGTGTTACTGCGGTGAAGTCCCCGCCTTGCTGGGGGTAGGTGCCTCTCCGGGGAGCGTTGTCTCGCCCACACTGGCCTCCAAGGAGACCTTCCCAGTGTCTGGCTGCAGCGCCTGACCTCCCATCCACAGACCTCCTCCCCTCCTCGTGCAGGTTGCTGTCTCCCCGGAGAGCTTTCAGAACTCCAGCATTCCTGGTGGTGGAAACAGTGGCACACACACCTGTTTTATCATATTGCTTCCCTTCCTGATAAGGCGATACCTGGGGCAGCCCGAACTTGGCGGAACAGGTGAGGAGGAGGGGACCGTGTATTGAGCACGTCCTCCATCCTCTAGCCATGCCCCCAAATCTCCATGATGATGAGAATGTTCTGTCTCTAAGCTGCTCAGCACGCTGGCTGCCAGCCACATGTGACTATAGATTCCTTAGTATGACGGAAGAACTGATTTTTAAATGTTAATTCATTTAAATTTGATTTAAATCGTCATATCGTTAGTGGCTACTGTATTGGGCAGCACACTTTAGACACTCTGCTGAACAGCACGTCGATTTCTTATTTAATCTCTGCAACAACTCCTCCAAGCACGCGCCGTTAGCCTGCTGCACACGCTCTGGGAACGAGTGTACAGGAATCCAGTGATTTTTTTCCATGTGTCACACGTGTGTGAGGGGCAGAATGGGATGTGGGCCTGCGCTTAGCCACGTGCAGACACCGCCTTTCTTCTAGCTGCTGCGGAGGAAGTAACGGGGCACAAATCACGACATTAAAAAGGACACCCAGTATTTCATCTTGTTTGAAAGTATAGTCACTTAGGTAGTGAGGGGCATTACGTAACTGGAGTTTTTTTGTTTTTTTAAAAATGTTTCTTAACGGGCTGTGCCCTTGGGCTTTGAGAAAAACAATCGGGTTAATTAGTCCGCTTCAAAGGAACACTTTTTCCCCCCTTTCTTAAAAAAAAATACTGAATGAGATTACTGGATGAATATAAATGAGCAATATAAACAAAATTCTTTAAAAAAATTCTTTATTGTTGAAAGTATTTTATATGCCTCCTTTCCCGCCCCCCCCCCCCCCGACCTCTCTCAGTCCTCCCCTGCCCCCCAGCCCAGGCCTCACCCCCCTATTGTCCGTGTCCATGGTTATCTTGATCTCATTGCTGGGTGTTCTTGTCTTGTGGCCTGGAACAGTCTGTTAGGCTCCTGGGTCTCTGCCTTGTGACAATCAGCTGTCATTACTGTAAGACCTATCTATCTATCTATCTATCATCTATCTATCTATCATCTATCATCTGTCTATCATCTGTCTATCATCTATCTATCATCTATCATCTATCTATCATCTATCATCTATCTATCATCTATCATCTATCATCTATCTATCATCTATCTATCATCTGTCTATCATCTATCTATCATCTATCATCTATCTATCATCTATCATCTATCTATCATCTATCTATCTATCATCTATCATCTGTCTATCATCTATCATCTATCTATCATCTATCTATCATCTATCATCTATCTATCATCTATCATCTATATCTATCATCTATCATCTATCTATCATCTATCTATCATCTATCATCTATCTATCATCTATCTATCTATCATCTATCTATCTATCATCTATCTTAGGTATCCTATATATATGAAGTGTCCCCCCCTAAAATGTATACACCTTTAACAGCTGATAGCTCAATTGATGTTTCTTCCTTTTCAGATTTAACCCATTGGAATAAATAATTATTCAAAGTGTGTATACATTTTTTGGGGACACCCTGAATACCTGGGAGAGAGGGCTGAATAATAGAAATCTATTGCCTATATAATCCTGTCTTCAGGGGTAATAACAATGTAGAGAAAAGTCAACCATTTATGAACGGCCATAGGAGCGATTTTTAATTCCTCTCTCCTCATTCCTTAGTCATTTTTAATCAGTGAATGGAAGCAACTAATTGCTCCATCCCCGGGGTCCTCGGGAGAAGCACAGTATGTGCTGCTTTTGAAACCGAAATGTGGGTGTTTGAATCCGAGTTCTCATCTCGAGAAATTGAAGACTGAAGTTGTGGACAAACTTGCAGGGTCCGATCCATTTCATTGAAGTTCACTGGGAGAAGCCGGGCCTGGAAAAGGTGTCGCTGAGGCTTCAGGAGCAGCCAGCGTCCCCAGCTTCCGTTCCCTGTGACGGTTGGTCGGTCGGTCGGGAGGAGTTCAGCATCCAAGCTAATTCAAGTCCATTGGCCGTCCTGGGCCACCTGGCTGCAGGGCTGTGCTCCTCCTCCCAGGAACGTGGGCGGGGACAGCCTTGCTAGCTCTTGATTGGTCTTTTCAAAGAATTCTGCCTTAGCAACGTCCTTGGGATTGGTTTCCTCGCCTGACTGCCTTGGGATTGGTTGTCTGCACGCGGCCTGTCTTAGTCTTTTCAAGTTCCTGCCTCTCACAGGTGTCCTTGCTTCCCTGCCGCCTTGGGGTGCCTTAGTAACCATCTCGTTGGGTTCCCCGATTTGTTTCGCCCCCCCATGGTCCCTGTCCCTCTGTCTCCTCGCTTTGATCTCCGGAACCTTTCGGCTTCAGGACGGAAGGCCAGAAGGTCATTTTTTAGGGGCGAGCAAACTCTCTTTGCAAGAGTGGGAGGGTGTTTCGGGGTGTTCTAGGGCTCCCTCGTCCCCTCTGGGTTCTGCTGTGGTTACACTTCGTGAGGAACGCATGGCGGATGGGTGGCTGAATGTCTTGCAGGCCTGGGTCCCCTCCTCGGACCCTGATTCCAGCACTACCCACCCCACTCGGGAAGCCTCGCCTTGCATTCAGCCTTGCCCTTGTCATTTTAACTTGCAGGGTCTGAAGTGAGCTGTTTCAGGCCCCTGCGGGAGCAAAGGTTCCGCTCCGAAGGTTCACCTCAGGTTCTGGAATTGACTCTGATTTGCTTTGCTGCAGGTTGGACCTGGCCGGCCGCTGCCACAGGAAACCACTGCTCATGAAGGTGAAACCCGTGAGTTTTCTCGCCCCCTCAGCATTACTTACGTGTCCCCCGAGATGCAGTTGAACCAGTGGTAAATGGAGTGGGGTTTTGTTATTCAGGACATTAGGCGGGAAGCTCAGCTTGTGCGGAGACCCCACGTTCTGGAGGTGTTGGTCGCTGGCACTTGTGTCTCAGCGGTCCCGCGGTACCTGGTCAGGCGAGGCCACCATTTCTCCTTTGCTCTGGCTCCGAGGCCGGCCATCTGCTCCGGGCCTGGCTCTCAGATACAAAGGGGAAATACAAGGATAGCCGCCTTGGCCGGACAGCTGCTGGGAAAAAGAATCAGCTAGTGCAGTGGTTGGCAAACTCATGAGGCCCAATAGCAACAGGACAACGACTGACATTTCTTTGGAGAGCCACATTTTTTAAACTTAAACTTCTTCTAACACCACTTCTTCAAAATAAACTGGCCCAGGCCGTGGTATTTTGTGGAAGAGCCACACACAGGGGGCCAAAGAGCCGCATGTGGCTCGCGAGCCTCGGTTTGCCGACCACTGAGCTAGTTGACTGTCCTTGGAAACAGACGGGGAGGGGGACCAAATGTAAGGCGTCGCCTTGACTTCTCGATGCCGATGCCTGCAGGGGAGTTAGACTTTGTTAATCCTCATTCCAGGCTATTTTTCCATTGATTTCTAGAGAGAGTGGAAGGGAGGGAGGGGGAGGGAGAGAGAGAGAGAAACATTGATGTGAGCGAGAGACACATCACCTGGTTGCCTCCACCCGTGCCCCAACCCAGGTTCATGCCCTTGACAGGGAATCAAACCAGTGACCATTTGGTGTGCAGACTGATGCTCCAACCACCGAGACACACCGGCCAGGGCTAGTTAGAGTTTAACTTCTGACCCACCCACCTTACTTCTTGGAAAAGGGTGCCGTGTAGACCAAGATCAATCCAGAGTGACTGGCCGTTAAGCAAGGCCTGTGTTCATGCTGCTTGTTTCAGCCTGTGTGTGTGTTTACATCAGAAATGATCCTGGGCAGAATTTGTAACATCCTGGAGATACTGCTAATCCATTATTTCATTATTTTTATCCCATGAAAATACGTGTTAGTTAATAACGGCTAAGTAAGGAAAAGCTTGTTTTTTGATGAACGCATTTACATCTGCGCAACTGGAATTTTATTCAAAACAATTGAAAGCACATCATTTTCTAAGCCTGCTTGTGCAGCTACTGAGTCGTTTCCATTTTCGGTTTTGTTTTTCTTGGCAAGCACGCGAAGCCAAGGCAGAGCCTTAGACACAGGTTGTGGGGAGCAGCCTTGCGTCCGAAGGAACATCTGGTGGGCTTGGGACCCGGGAGGGGCAGGGGTTTGAGGGCGACAGCGACCTTGAAGGACAAGGGCATTTCTTGCTCCCCTTTTTGCAAAGTGTCTGGAATTCCTGGGAACTCCGTGTTCAACTCTGCGCTTGGAAGCTTATTTTCGTCTTTCCGCCGCGGTCGATACAAAGAACCCATTTTCTGCCCAGGGCCGATCAGACGAGCAGGGGATCAATGAGAGCGGTGGTAAAAGCGACTGCATTTTCGTCCCTGGTAGAAATATAAAGTGCTCCCTCACTCAGCATGAAGCCAAGTTATCTATTATTCACCAGCAACCTTTTCTGGAACAAAGCGAGGCGTCCATGATTAATTTTGCATCATGGAACGCAGGGGAAGGAAGGGAGGGAGGGCTCTGTAGAGCGAGTGGGAATGGGGGGACGTGCAGAAGGGGACAGGGTCTATATCTGTGTGCGTCTATGTCTATATCGCCTCTCTCCTCTCCGGATGTGCACAGGGTGTCCCCCAAAATGTACACTCTTTACAGCTGATAGCGCAATTAGTGTTTCTTTCTTTTCAGCTTTAACCAATTGGAGTTAGTAATTATAAAATTAATACTTTAAAGAAGTACACATATTTCTGGGGTACCTGTTTATCCGGGGGTGGGGGGAGGGGTGAGAGAGAGAGAGAGAAGAGAGAGATTGAGATATTGATTGATTTAGAGCAGGAAGAGGGAAAGAAAGAAAATGCCTGGGTTAACTGCAGGTAAAGAGCTATGTCCTGGTGATGGTTTGTCCCATGGTTAAGCTGGGACTATCAGTGTTTCCATACCTTACAACTTCCCATCCTAACTTGTCATTTCAGAGCTGAGTGTGTATTGGGGACTTGCCGCTTGCAGGCACCGGGATGGAGTATGGGAGTAATTAGGCCAGCCGTGGGCAAACTACGGCCCGCGGGCCGGATCCGGCCCGTTCGGCTGTTCTATCCGGCCCGCGGAGCCGAAAGAGCGGAGGGTTCTCTTGCTCTCCCCTCCGCTCCTTTACTTTGAATTTATATTAGTTCACACAAACACGCCATCCATGCTTTTGTGCCGGCCCTCCGGTCCAGTTTAAGAACCCACTGTGGCCCTCGAGTCAAAAAGTTTGCCCACCCCTGAATTAGGCTGTTTGGTGAGCACACACTGCAGGCCGCACGCTGGACAAAGCCTTCCTGTGGGTTTTGTTTAATCCTATGACATCCTGCGGGGTGGAGCCAGCGCCGCCTGTCCTCGCTGTGTGTTCCACGTAGAGAAAATGAGATGTGGAGAAGTTAAAGCTGATATATTTTTTTTTAAAAAGTGTCTTGATTGGTAGTGTTTCCTGATATCATCGTATAAATGTCCCCATCGTGGCCGATTTCAGCCTGCAAACAGTTTAACAACTGGCTTGCAAACTTCCTGAGTATTAAGCTGTCCCCCAGAGCGGGCCCCGGCCGGCCCCAGTGCGTGCGCCACTGAAGGTGAGAATCCAGCCCATGGGGGAGGCCAGACTGTGTGAAACCAGAACTGTGTGCAGAACAGACCCCCGGCCGGATCCTCGTCATTTGAATCGGCAGGTAGGGAGGACGGTGATGGGACATTGAAACTGTGTTTTGAGGAATGGGTGAGACTGGAAGATGTGGCCTCAGGGGCCAAAGAGCGGGAGGGGATGCGAGTTCTCTACCTTCTCATCCTTAATACACTTTTAGCTCCGAAGCAGCAATACCCTCACCGTCCACCAGGTGGTGGGGTAACGCTATCCTTTTCTCTGAGGAACTACAAACGATAAAATACCTATTTCACACAAACGGGGCGGGAACGTTTCCTCTTGAAATGAGGAAAGAGTTGGAAAGTCCTTGCAGGAATTGTGATGAGGGGTTTCAGAGAAGTGCTTTTTTCTTTTTTTCTTTTTGCCACGGTCTGTTTAGATTTACATTTGTATATAATCCAAGAGAAATTCTTGTTCGAGTGAGTAAGGAATGCTAAGACGCCTGAGTGAATAAATTTGACAAAGATATATAAAACAGTGTTCAGAGGGAGTGAATTTTGGAAGGCGTTTCATTGGCCTGAGAGTTAAGAATTGGGTCCGTCTCGGTCTCACTGTGATTCACAAACGGAAACCAACATAATTTAACTTCATCCACCAGACTTGAGTGGCTACAGTGGTCCCGTCATTAGGCCTCATAGGGTTCGCCTGCTAGGCCTTACATTTGGGTCTCATTGTATCTAGATCTGCCAATAGCTGCAGAAATGCAATGTAACCGGTGGTGGTAGGAGTTCTAAAATGTGCGGCGTTTTCGATAACACAGTTTACTTGATGCTAAGAGTCAGTTACAGTCAGAATGACCAGTTTTTAGCATTTTCCACTTAGTTACTCTACTCCTGTGCATTGAGCACCTGCTGTGTGTGGGCCACGTGCCAGGTGCTGTTTCAACTGGTCATTTCGTTCCGGTGTCCTCCGGCTGGAAGTTCAGACGTCGCACCCCGTGTGGCTGAGAACACCAACGAAAATGGGTTTCAGCGAGGAGAGATGGCAGGTCTCGTCCGCAGCAGCCGAGGAGGCCCTGGGACGGGTGAGGGAGGGGGGTGGGCGTGGGGAGCGGCGCCGCCGGGAGAGCGTCCAGAAGGGAAGGGGTGCGGTGGACGCAGTAGACAGGTGCTTGCTTGGAGGCTAGAGCTGAAGCTTGACTCTTAAGTGCCGTCCAGCCTTAGGTCAAGGGTCTGAACGTTAGAGCCGTCACGCGAGGACGTGCCCTCCGCACACCGTCTGCGAGAGGCCAGCTGACCCGCGGTGGCCCGTGTGGTCCTTGCTCTCAGGAGTGTTTCCTCACCTGGAAACCAGTGAGGGGTGTGTGTGTGTGTGTGTGTGTGTGTGTGTGTGTGTGTGGTGGAGGGGGCAGCTCCAGTCTGAGTCTCACAGGCTTCCTTTCGATCCTCCTCCTCCTCCTCCTCCTCCTCCTTTCCTTCTTCCTCCTCCTCCTCCTCCTTCTCCTCCTCCTCCTCCTCTTCCTCTTCTTCCTCCTCCTCCTCCTCCTCCTCTTCCTCTTCTTCCTCCTCCTCCTCCTTCTCCTCCTCCTCCTCCTCTTCCTCCTTTCCTTCTTCCTCCTCCTTCTTCTCCTCCTCCTCTTCCTCCTTTCCTTCTTCCTCCTCCTTCTTCTCCTCTTCCTCCTCCTCCTCCTCCTCCTCTTCCTCCTTCTCCTCCTCCTTTCCTTCTTCCTCCTTTCCTTCTTCCTCCTTCTCCTCCTCCTCCTCCTCTTCCTCCTTTCCTTCTTCCTCCTCCTCCTCTTCCTCCTTCTCCTCCTCCTTTCCTTCTTCCTCCTCCTCCTCCTCCTCTTCCTCCTTTCCTTCTTCCTCCTCCTCCTCCTCTTCCTCCTTTCCTTCTTCCTCCTCCTCCTTTCCTTCTTCCTCCTCCTCCTTCTCCTCCTCCTCCTCCTCCTCCTCTTCCTTTCCTTCTTCCTCCTCCTCCTCTTCCTCCTTTCCTTCTTCCTCCTCTTCCTCCTTTCCTTCTTCCTCCTCCTCCTCCTCCTCCTCCTCCTCCTCCTCTTCCTTTTCTTCCTCTTCTTCCTCCTCTCCCCCCCTCCGCCCCCGTTGGTTTCATCCAGGTCAGCTCTGGTTTGACCGGGTGAGGTTAAAATCGCCCTCACTCCCAATGTGATGTCCTCACAGCCCCCAGGAGAAACGTACTCTGTGGACGGTGGCAGAAAAAGCCGAGACAGAGTCGCCGAAGGGAGAGCGACACCGCGGCCCGAGGGCCTCCGACGCCCACAGAGAGATGGAACGAGAAAGGGGAGAGTGGAGGGAGCTGGCAGGGCTGAGTGCGGGTGGAGACCCACTAGCTGACCCAGAGGAAAGGCTGTTCGGGGTCGGAGGCCAGTCTTAGGCCGCTGGCAGCACCCTGCCAATACTGTGACGTGGAAGACACACAAAACGGTGGTTTCTGCTTCTTCATCCCGTGCCCAGAGCTGGTGACACGTCTGTGTTACGTCGAGCGGGAAGTTCTGTCCCCGGGCCATTTATTCCACTCGCCGTCCCCTTTGCAGACCGCTCAGCTGTGCGCACCGTGGTGGTTGGGAAACGCGTTGACGCAGCGACGATGAAGCAGTGAGATCTGGGTTCAGGCCGCTGTCCGCTCTTCACTCCCCTCGGGAGAAGTTCTGGGTCCCAGACCCGCGGGGAGGCGAGCAGGTGCCTGGAATCGCAGGATCGTTGCTTTGCTGTCACATGGAGTCGCCTTTGAATTTTCCCTGCGGCTGCAGAGCCGGGGCAGGGAAGCTCGGAAGATGAGGAGCGAGGGAAGCACGTAGTCGGAGAGGCAGCGTGAATCAGCCAAACTCACAGTGACCCAAAGGCTTCAAGTCCGCCGGTGTGGCTCCGTGGGTGAGCATCGACCTATGAACCAAGAGCTCACGATTCCTGGTCGGGGCACAGGCCCGGGTTGCAGGCTCGATCCCCAGTAGGGGGCGTGCAGGAGGCAGCCGGTCAATGGTTCTCTCTCATCACTGATGTTTCTATCTCTCTGTCCCTCTCCCTTCCTCTCTCTGAAATTAAAAAAAAAAGAAGAAGAAAAAAAGAAAGAAAGCGTTGTTTCCCATGCTGGAAGGCTTGCTGGTTTAATGCAGGCTTTGCTTAGTTCCTAACAATGGAGTCGTCTAAGCACAAACCACTGGTTAACCCAGAACTTACCAAGCTGACAGGGACGGCACTCAGTGCTTTCGATTCGTTGTTCCCCACATGCCCCGAGGACCAGGTGCTGGAGGGTGCTCCTAGGTGCGCTGCGGGGGAGGGGGACAGGGGGTGAGATTCAAGGGAAACGCAGTGCGCAGCCTCCACATCTGGCCACACGTTTGCCCTTCTGTTGCTGGAGAAATCAGTGGGTCCAGTTTCCCAGACAGCAGTGGGGTGGGTGGCTCTTGTGCCGTCTTGAGAAAATGCATTTCCTAAGACGCGCACGGGCGAGAGTGGTTTCTGTTGGCGTGGAATTCTATCTTTTGGTTTGCAAAGTCCCAGGCCCCTAACCCAGTCCTGACTGGGGTGCCGCTGCGGTCCAGCAGAGCTCAAAGCAGGGCCAGTACCCAGAGTGTCCCTTCCATGGTGGTGCTGGGTCCGGGGTAGCCTCAGGCTGGTTACAATCCATCCGTCCACTGTGTGGGTCCCCATGGCTGTGGGCCACGTGGGCGAATGCAGAGCGTGTGACCCCGCAGGCCAGGGAGAGAGGCAGGCTCCTGGGTCCAGGAGTTTAAATATGCAGGTTTTGCGCCCTTGTGGTGGCCACGCCTATTCTGGCCACTGCCTTGTTCCCAGGGGTGACCGACAGACAAACAATTTCCCACGGACCCACATCTTACTGGGCATGCGTCTACGTTGCCTCTGTCCAGTCCCTCCCCGGTCTGGTCAGCGGGGAACAGACGGGGAGGATGTGAACTGCAGCTTTCTGTGATTATCTCGTCTTCCCTTGACCCCTTTCCTGTTAAATGATACCCAGGTTATTGCAACGGCATCACTTTGGGTGAGGTCATGTCTTGGTGAAGCTGGGAGTCGGTGGTCACGGCGATATAAAGCCAGCGTGCAATCCGGGACCCCTCGGAGGATGTCGGAGAGCCGGTTTCGGCCCGATCCTGCAGGCCAGGCTGAGGGACCCGACGGGTGCACGAATTCGTGCACCGGGCCTCTAGTGGCGATATAAAGCCAGCGAGCAATCCGTGTCACAGGACGGGAGCGTGACAGTGTTCAACCCGATTGTAAGGTCTGAGAAAGCTGTGGGTGACCAACAGGCGCACTCCCGCCATTAGTAAGTCCACCTGGTTGAGAATAAAACACAGGATTTCCCCATTTGTGTGACTTATCCTTCCAAACGGCTATTGAGCAGTTGGAGCATACACTGTTATTGAGATGTTTGGACCGATCAGAACGCTCAGGTATGCTTCCGGCCGGGGGTGTGAAAAATCTCGTCAGGCACAAAAGGTCTGACTTGAGCCAAAAATGTTTGCCAACCTATAGTTTCAAGCATTTAAAAAAAAAAATCAGTTTTGGTGGTTTTTTTTTTTTCCTTCTTCTTAAAAGCTTTTATGTATTTTCCTCTATCATTTTAGCTAAAGGTACCCATTGTAATCATACACCTATTTTGAAAAGTGGAGACGTGCAGTTCGCAGTTTCAGACTGAGTCTTTAGGAGGGCAATGGAAATAGCTCTCTGACAGCCATTCCCCAGGAAAACATTCCGCGTTGGCCCATGAACCAGCAGGTCACAGGGCTTGACCCCAGCGGGGGGCATGCGGGAGTCAGCCGATCGGTGATGTTTCTCTCTCATCGAGGTTTCTGCTTCTCTATCCATCTCGCTTCCTCTCTCTAAAATCAATAAAAATATATTTAAAAATTCTTTCATTGGGCCGAAACCGGTTTGGCTCAGTGGATAGAGCGTCGGCCTGTGGACTGAAGGGTCCCGGGTTCGATTCCGGTCAGGGGCATGTTACCTTGGTTGCGGGCACATCCCTGGTGGGAGGTGTGCAGGAGGCAGCTGATCGATGTTTCTCTCTCATCTATGTTTCTAGCTCTCTATCCCTCTCCCTTCCTCTCTGTAAAATATCAATAAAATATATTAAAAAAAATAAAATAAAAAATAAAAATTCTTTCATTGGGCCAAGTCGTCTGACGAATAAACCCATCTTGGAGTCTTGTTTTTTTCTGAGTCTTGTTTGGCAGTGTCTTTGGAGGTTCTGTGTCCCCAGACCTGTCCTGGGAGACGGACGCACGCCTGAGGCAGGACAGAAAACAGACCTGAGCGCTCTAGGACCGTGACGTTTCCCAGCAGGATTTTATTTTCAGATCCCTTTCCAAACGGAATGTCCCGAGCCCTGCCCTCTCACCTTCCGCTCTCCCGGGAGCCGCGGTGTTCACAAAAAGTGCGTTCAGCGTCCAAGGGTTGCTGCGGTGGTGGCGGTGCCCCGGGACCCGTCCACGCTGCCGCAGGGAGCTGTTCCCACGCTCAGTCCCAGGCCGCGCCAGTCTCTGCTCGGAGCGGGCAAGACGGGGAGCAGGGAAACGGGAAGGCTTGTGTGAATCCATGTTTGCTTCTAATTAATGACTAGAAAGTACAGAAATAGCAGTGTATTAACTCTACTTCCCTCCCCCCTGCATGTTTATTTTCCTTTCTTTTTTTGTTAACCCTCAGCCCCTCAGCAGAGGATTTTTTTTTTAAATGTATTTTATTGATTTTTTACAGAGAGGAAGGGAGAGGGATAGAGAGCTAGAAACATTGATGAGAGAGAAACATCGATCAGCTGCCTCCTGCACACCTCCTACTGTGGATGTGCCCGCAACCAAGGTACGTGCCCTTGACCGGAATCGAACCTGGAACCCTTCAGTCCGCAGGCCGACACTCTATCCACCGAACCAAACCGGTTTCAGCAGCAAAGGATATTTTTTATTTTATTTTTTTAGAGAGAGAGTGGAAGAGAGGGGCAGAGACAGAGAGAGAAACATTGATTGGTTGGATTCCCACACTCACACCCCGACCGGGGCCTGAGATTGAGCCTGCAACCGAGGTACGTGCCCTTGACCGGAATTGAACCCACGACCCTTCAGTCCTTGGGCCGGCGCTGTAACCACTGAGCAAAAGAGGCGGGGGTCCCCCTATATGTTTCTTAAACAAGGTTTTAAACGGTTAATGTTGTATCTCACTTGCGGCCAGGCGTTCTTTCTGGAAGAAAGCTCCCCCCTGGCTGGGTAAGGGCATGGGTTTCACGTTCCGTGGAGCTCAGCAGTTAAGGCGACGGTAGGGGCTATCGATGCTAAATCTGCCTGCGTCCTTCTTGGGCTTGGTTGTGTTCTTAACGGCAGCGGAGTCTTCTGTCTTTGCTGTAAGCAACGTTAAATGAACTGCCTGAGGACGGTGATGACAAACCAGCAAAGACTGGGCTTTTACCACGCGGTCGAAGCCAGCTTCGAAGTCCCTGTATTCTACCCCGCATTGCTCTTTCTTCACAAAACGCTCTTTGGAACACAGTGCTTTTATGCCACTTTTTGGAAAGGAAGTATGTTCTCATGGGTAAAAAAATCAATATCGAAAGTGTGTGGTAAGGGTTCCCGGGTCTGAGCGGCACCCCTCCCCCACCCCAGGTAGCAGCTTTCAGTAGCTTCCCGTACTTCCTTCTCGTTTTCATGATGGAAATACATATGTCCATCCCCCAAAGTTCACGTAACAGACAGGCTGTTCTGAGATTTTCTCACTGTGAGTTCTCCTAATTATTGCCTGTCCCCCCGAACTAGGAGCGTTCTGCCTGGGGGTTGGCTTTCCGGGAGGACGAACCTATCTGCATTCACGTGCGGCTCCGCTGCTTCCAGAGCACGTGATCCGAGGCTGACTCGAGGTCCCAGGGCCGTGTCCCAGGGCGTGGGCCGCTGTGAGGAGTGGGGAGGGAGCCGCCGCCAGTGGCCTGTGGCGGGGGGGCAGTCTCTGGCGGTGTCTCTCCCTGTTCCTCTGGCCTTTTCTCCCCGAAAGGGCAGATATGTGTTTGCACCATCCGTTCCCCGAATTAAAGTCTCAGTAACCTCACAAGTAGCCGTGTCTCTGGCCCCGCCCCCGTCTGTCCGTCCTAAACATTGCAAGTCGAGGGGTCCTTTGGTGGCTGTGTCACACGCACGGGAGTGAACCTCATCCTCCTCACGATGCAGCCCTTCCTCCCTGCAGACCCTCGTGCCCTGTAACCCCTCTTCCCCGCTCTCTGCACAGGCGACACGTATTTCCTCCTGCCCAGCGTCCCAGCCCCTGCGTCCACGGGACAGGCTCCTGTGGGTTGAATTGTGTCCCCCACCCCAAATGAGGCTCAAAGTCCTGACCCCCAGTACCTGGGACCGGGACCTCATTTGGAAACTAGAGGCCTGGTGCACGAATCCGTGCACACTGAAAGGAAATTAATTAGAAGAAATATTTTAGAGGCCGGGGAGGGCCGTGGGGGATTGGCTCCAGGGCATGTCCAGCCAGTCTCACCCAGTCCTGATTGGCTGGACCCCAGCAGCAAGCTAACCTATGGGTCGGAGCATCTGCCCCCTGGTGGTCAATGTGTGTCATAGCGACTGGTTGAACGGTCGAACGGTCGAATGGTCAGACCCTTAGCATATTAGGCTTTTATAGGTATAGATAGGGCTATTGCAGATGGTCAGATGAAAATGAAGTTATTAGGATGGGTCCCAATCCAATATCGTGACCTTATAAAAGGGAACATGTGGGCCCAGAGATAGACCCAGATGGGAGTTATGGTACCACAAGGCCAGGAGTGACCCAAAGCTGGGACGCTCTCCCCTGGCGCCCTTGGTGAGCTGAGCTGGCCCTGCAGACCCCCTGGTCCTGGACTTCCAGCCTCCAGAGTTGTGAGACGGTACATCTCTGCTGGTTCAGCCAACCAGCCCGTGGCCTGCGGTGTGGCAGCTCAGAAAGCTAATGCACAAGCTTTTTATCTGTTTAAATATATTTTTTATTGATTTTAGAAAGGAAGGGAAAGGGAGAGAGAAACATCTCTGATGAGAGAGAATCATCAATCAATCGGCTGACTCCTGCATGCCCGCCCCTGGGGATGGAGCCCGCAACCTGGACATGTGCCCGGACCGGGAATTCTCTTGGTTCATAGGTTGACGCTCAATCCACTGAGCCACACTGGCAGGGCATTCATTTTATTTTTAAAAAAAAAATATATACACAATAAAAGGTAACTCTTCCCCAGCCGTCCTAAGTTAAGTGATACTTTTATAACCTGAAAAAAATTTCATGGCAGTCATTTATTTCAGAAGCTTCCTTTGGCCGCCAGGCTCCGTGCTGGCTCCGCCGAGCTCCAGGTGGGGAGGGCTGGAGGGAAAATTATTCATTGCTTGGTATTTGGAGACTTGCAATTCCCTTCCTAGATTTTCAGAGTTGTTTATGACTGAAAAGGCAAGGCGCTGAGGCTTGTTGATGGAAAAACAGAAACAAAATAAAATCCATAGTTCAAAAAGCCGCATAGTCCAATTATTTACGTGTCTGCTCATTCGACAAAATAATTTTATTTTATTTTTTAAAAAAATATATGTTACTGATTTTTTACAGAGAGGAAGGGAGAGGGATAGAGAGTTAGAAACATCGATGAGAGAGAAACATCGATCAGCTGCCTCCTGCACGCTCCCTACTGGGGATGTGCCCGCAACCAAGGTACATGCCCTTGACCGGAATCGAACCCGGGACCTTTCAGTCTGCAGGCTGATGCGCTATCCACTGAGCCAACCCGGTTAGGGCATCAACGAAATAATTTTAATCCAAATGCTTTGTTGAAGGGGCAGAAACATGGAAGTAATTCCCATTTGAGATGTTCACGTTCCGCGGAACGAGCGTATTGTCCTGACCAGTGAGACTCCTTTGTGGCATTCCTTGTAGGTCAGGCCGGCACACTTGGTCTAAATGCAGATCCCGTGGCCATGGAAGGATGGGGCAATGGAAGGGAACTTGGCCAGAGAGGGGCAAGGCATCCTCCAAGGGGGGTCCTTTCCGAAGGGGACCCGGGCGCTGGCAAGCCACCCAGGAGTTAGTTACAGACATTGAAGGCCCGCCCTCGGAGCTCTCAACCAGGGCCTTTTTCCGTGTTCTTACATGACAACTCCTCGGACACATATAACGTGCTAGCAGCCGGATTTTAAAGGCACTGAAGACCTTACTGGAAAAGCACGTAAGCAAGTGTAATGGCTGATGAATTACGGTGACCGTGAGATGACCTCAATCAAAAGGTCCCTCGCTCAGGTTTCAGCAGAGCGATGCGCGGTGGAGAAGCGGGCTTTTTAAAGGCAGGAACCTACCCAGGAAGGCTGGTTTGGGGGCGCATTTCGTCTTTAAAGAAGCAGAGGCGGAGTTTGAGGTGATCTACTGACTGCTGAATGGATTCACACGGCAGGCAGGCGATTTGGGGCGCCGCTCTCTCCTGGAGGGGTGCCATGCTCGGCTGATTTCCCGCTGTGCCCTCCCGCCCGCCCGGGGAGAGAGCAGGTTGTCCCTTCGCTGAAGGGCCGGCGGGGGCAGAGAGCAAACTGGGAAGAAAGCGGTTGATGGAAACTCCTGAGGTCGTAACTTTCAATTCCCCAGGTCCGCTCTCTCCCCGAGACCTTGGGGTCACGGCGCCCCTGGAAATGGCGGGAAGGCGGCTGGCAATGAGCGTGGCCGCATCCCTCCCCGCCTGCCACTCGGGCTCACTTTTCAGGATGTGAAGTCCAGCAGTCTCAAAAGGTCGAGCCTATTCAGGGGTCACTTGATGTTTGTCTTTCTGCGGTAATAGGTCATGTGGGTGGGTGGGTGGTGCAGTTTTAAACGGCCGAGCAACTCTGTGTGTTTGTGTGTGGTGTGTCTCTGTGTGTGTCTGTGTGTGTCTGTGTCTATGTGTGTTTATGTCTGTGTCTCTGTGTCTCTGTGTGTGTGTCTATGTGTGTATCTATGTGTGTCTACGTGTATGTGTGTGTGTCTCTGTGTGTCTATGTTTATGTGTGTGTCTGTGTGTCTGTGTCTCTGTGTGTCTGTGTGTGTCTATGTGTGTGTGTCTGTGTGTGTCTATATGTGTGTATGTGTGTGTATCTGTGTGTCTCTGTGTGTGTTTATGTGTGTGTCTATATATGTGTGTCTATGTGTGTGTGTGTCTGTGAGTGTGTCTGTGTCTATGTGTGTTTATGTCTGTGTCTGTGTCTCTGTGTCTATGTGTGTGTGTCTCTCTGTGTGTGTCTGTTTGTGTCTGTGTGTGTGTGTTTATGGGTGTGTGTCTGTGTGTATCTATGTGTGTGTTTATGTGTGTGTCTCTGTGTGTCTCTGTGTGTGTCTGTGTTTATGTGTGTGTCTCTGTGTGTGTCTGTGTGTATCTATGTGTGTGTTTATGTGTGTATGTCTATGTGTCTATATGTGTGTGTCTATGTGTGTGTGTTTGTGTGTGTCTGTTTATGCGTGTGTGTCTGTATGTATCTCTGTGTGTTTATGTGTGTGTATGTATCTCTGTGTGTGTCTGTCTGTATGTGTGTGTGTGTCTATGCGTGTGACCCCGAAACCGCCTGCAGAACCTTCATTTGCTACCTTCTTGTTGACTCTTCGGGGCGTTTGGGTGTCCTGGAAGCGACACTCACGCAGCCCGAGGAGAAGAGAAGGGGGTCGCTCAGACATGGGCTTCTCTCTCCGTTTTGCAGCTGCCTGCGTTTTGTAGATTAGGGTCTTTCTTGGAAACTTACTAAACGTTCAGAGGAAACAGCCCCAGGGCCCCCCCTTCATCCAGCTGTGCCAACCGCGCAGGACAACGAGGACCGCGGGCGGGGCCCCGCTGGCTGGCGTTCCCCGGTATGCGGCCGGCAATGGCGAGGACTGAGGGTCCCAGCCGGCGGGCTCACGGGCTTGTTTTTCCTGCCAGGCCCCTGGGACACCCCTCCGGAGTGGAGGACACCTGTGTCCCCCCTCTGAGCACGTGGCGTTTGCAATCGCTGCCGACGGCTTTCATGACGACCCCGCTGTCGATGCCTTACACCAGCCGGGGGAGCAGCGACTCCCCTGGGAACCTCGCCACTTGCCAGACTCCTGCCTCTGGCGGAGCCCCTGGCACTGGCTCTAAATTAGTCCGAACGGCCTTTGTAGACGTCTCCATTGGTTCTGTGGGGCCTGTTGATTTGGTCTCGCGTGGAGTGGAAGAGGTGAATGAATGGTTGTTGCCGCTCTTGAGGAATATCAAGGACGAATTAGCTCTGAGGGGACTGGGCCAGGGGTGCAAGCTGTGGGACACACGTTCCTGCGGGCCCTATCTGTTAGGCAGTGGGAGCTGCTCGGTGAATTAGTCGGCCTCGGCCCCGGCCCCACGTCCGCTGCGGACTCGCCGTGTCGGCATCGGGGCCAAGGGCTGTGCGGAACATGGGCCTCCTTTGCCAGGTGTGGCCCTGCTGGTTTGCTGTTCACACAGAGGCCACTGAAGTCGCGGAATGGACGGTAACGCTTAGAACCACAAAGTTAAGCCCCGGCTGGTGTGGCTCAGTGGTTGAGTGTCAACCTATGGACCAGGAGATTACAGTTCGATTCCTGCTCAAGGGCACATGCCGGGTTGCAGGCTCAGTCCCCAGCAGGAGGCGGGCGGGAGTCAGCCGATCCATGATTCTCTCTCATCACTGATGTTTCTGTCTCTCTCTCCCTCTCCCTTCCTCTCGGAGATCCATAAAAATATATTTAAAAAACCCCCAAAAGCATAAAGTCAACTCACAGATATGCCTTGAAATGGTATATGCTCAGCATTCTGCCATGGCTAGGGACTCATTGGCCCTGAAAAAAATTGGTTGAACTTATCCCAAAGCAAAATATGTGTTAAGAAAACGTATAATTAAAAAACCAGTAGCTCTGTGACCTACAGAAGGCGTGCCGCACTTCCTCACGTCACGGATGCTTTTGCTCCTATTCTTGTGTCGTAGGCAAACATGGAAATGTCAGTGTCAAGACTTTTTTTTTTTTTTTTGCGGGGGTAGGACTTGTCTCACGCTGGCAACTTGACCACTTCGCTGGGTAGCGTGTGAAATACCTTCAATGAGGAGACATCCGGACAGCCCGTCCAGTGTTGCTCCATGGGTATGGTGTCGGCCGCCACACAGGAAGGTCTCAGCTGCCATTGCCAGTCAAGGGCACGTGGCTGGCTTGCAGGTTCAATCCCCGCCCCCGTCAGGGCACATGTGGGAGTCAACAGATCGATGTCTCTCTCTCTCTCTCCCCTCCCTTCCCTTCTCTCGGAAAATCAAAGGGGAAACATGTCTTGGGGTGAGGATCATTAAACAATAAAGAAGAGAGAGACATGAGGAGCAGAGAGAAAGACACAGGCTCCGAGGACAGTGGCCACTGCAAAGGCGTGAGGAGAGGCTGTGTCTCCAGGGCATGGCCGTATCCCAGGGCCGAGTCTCGGGCCGGTGGCTGCGGTGCAGATGGCGGCCAAAGACACGCAAGTGGCCTTCCATCCGGACACGGTAACGGGCGGCGTGGGCCTGCCTGCAGGGAGGGCGTTCACAGGGTTCTCTCTCACGAAGGACGGCGGTGTCAGCGGGGACGGCCCGGCCCGGCCCCCGGGCCCCCTGTGCCGAATGGAGGAGGTCTTAACAGTGACCGAAAGTGGGGCGGCCTCCGAAAGACAGGCGCAGCGCTGCTCAGAGGACACGGTCATGCTTTTAGGGATTAGTTTTCAGAATTACTTAACTTTCTCAGGGGCTAGAGATTTGAAAGAGATTGTGAGTGAGATACATGGTCGCCGGTGAGTTAAAATAGTTTAAAACACCTCAGGTCTTTGGAATGCTGTGTCTTCCATTTCTTCCTTCTTAGACTCAATACCTTTTTGCCTTGATGTTTCACCTTTTATTTTTTATTTATTTATTTATTTTTTTTTTAAGACACAGAGGCAGTAAAGCACCAAACACGCTGTCAAATTCCAGCGGGAAGGCTGGGGAGTGTTGGGGAGGAGGGGAGAGATCAACGGAAGGACTTGTATGCATGCATATGGGCACACCAATGGACACAAGACACTGGGCAGGGGGGTGGGATGAGGGCATGTGACGGGGGTAGGGGAGGCTGGAGGAAGGTCAATGGGGAAAAAAAAAGGAGATATATGTACTACTATATGTAATACTTTAAACAATAAAAAAAAAGTTCAAAAAAAATTTCACCTTTTAATTTGAGGGACAAAAGGATCGTCCGTTGCCGGCCACACCGCTGTGTGTGCAGTAGGCACTCGGTAGCTGTTTGTTAAATGGAATGACGCCCGAATCAGTCACTAATGACAAGGCAACTGCAGGCTCTGTTATTGCAAAGCCTCCCCGTCTTATGCTTGTCACGGTTGCTCGAGGTCGTGCCGTTTCAGAGCCGACTTTTCAGAACGACAGTCTGTGGAGACAGGGATGCATTTGCTGTTAAAGATAGAGGTCGGTGGGGAGCCATCTAAACACCATCACAGTTCCTCTTTCAAAAGCCTCATCTGCCGTGTGTCTCTGACACGCCTGCTCCCAGCAGGGCCGGGTAAGACGGTGCTGCCCTCCTGGTGTTGTTGAGACTCGGGCTTCTCTGCATCTGAAGGCATTTATTAAAAAACTAGAGGCCCAGGGCACGAAATTTGTGCACAGGGGTGTGTGTGTCCCTCAACCCGGCTTGGACCCTCCCGCAATCTGGGACCCCTCGGGGGATGTCCGACTGCCAGTTTAGGTCTAAACTGGCAGTCGGACATCCCTCTCGCAATCCGGGACCGCTGGCTCCTAACTGCTCGCCTGCCTGTCTGCCTGATCTCCCCTAACTACTCGCCTGCCTGCCTGATTGCACCTAACTGCTCACCTGCCTGCCAGATCACCCCTAACCACCTCTGCCTGCCTGCCTGATCACCCCTAACCACTCACCTGCCTGCCTGATCATCCCTAAACCACTCTGCCTGCCTGATCACCCCTAACTACTCGCCTGCCTGCCCAATCGCCCCTAACCACCTCTGCCTGCCTGCCTCATCACCCTTAATTCCTCTGCCTGCCTGCCTGATCACCCCTAACTGCTCGCCTGCCTGCCTGATTGCCCCTTACTGCTGCCTGCCTGCCTGATTGCCCCTAACTGCCTCTGCCTCAGCCCCTGCTGCCTTGGCCCCTGCTGCTGCAGCTTCTAAGGATGTCCAGAATGATGTCCGGAAGGTCGTTTGGCTGTCTGGTTTAATTAGCATATTACCCTTTTATTATTATAGACTAGAGGCCTGGTGCACGAAATTCAGTGCTCCAAGGTACATTAGGCAAATCCCCAGGCCAGCAGGCTCCCTAATTCCTGGGGGGCTGCTGACAAGCAGGGTGAGGTCATGCACTGAGACCTCAAGCATACGCCTCATGTGCACTGGGACCTTGGTGCACGGTAGCCAACGGTGGCCTTGTGGGTTGGGACAGGAGGGAGTCGCATAAGGAAGAGAAGGGGCCGTTCTGACGCCTTTTAAAAGTCACGTTCAGCCCCGGCCAGTGTGGCTCAGTTGGTCGCACGTTGTCCCGTGCACCAGGAGGTCGCTGGTTTGGCTCCCGACAGGCACATGCCCAGGTGGCTCCGTCCCCCGTGGGGGGCGTGCAGGAGGCAACCGATCCATGATTCTGTCTCATCATTGATGTTTCTCTCTCTCCTCCTCCCTTCCTCTCTGAAAGCAATACAGATATATTAAAAAAAAATCATAGTCAAATGAGCGGTGTGCTGGTGAATGAATAACAGCTGGCTCTCCAAAAATAAGGTGTGCACATAGGAACGCACACAGATTTACTGCACGTTTTACTGGCAGGAGAGTGTGGCACGCAGTCCACAATTCATACAGTACGCAGGCCCCTTTGCTGTGCTTTCCACACGGCCGTTCATCCCCGCTGAACGCTGCCCTGGCTTTCTTCCCGGCGGTGGCAGCTGACGGGCGCGTAGTGCTGACCTGAATGTCGCCGATGCTCCCATTTGCGGTAACGAGTGACAGGCCAGTGAAACGGTGAGGACATAGACACCTGCGGGAAAGTATTGTTGGCGACGTCAGCAGTTTCTCTGCTGCGCCAGGTCGTGATTTTCAAACACTGGCAGGAAGTTTCTGCAGCTCTTGGTGCTGCTCACCATGTAACGACTATCCACAGGATCACCTTCGAGGTCTCATCTGCATCAGTGACAGTTTCACTCTCAACGAAACGATAAAGGAAGCCCTGACGCATAGCGCTGGCCCACGTCTGCAGCACCATCCCCCTCAGCCCGGTCAGCGTCGGAGCCAGTGGGTTACTGAGCAGACGGTCACCTCCCAGCAGACGACGGCGGGAGCATGGGCCCAGCGGGCTGCACTCCAGGCGCCCGACACGCGCGCAGGGTGGTGCTGGTGCCTCCCAGAGCGCAGGACAGCGCCCCGCGGGGTGAGAGCTGCGCTGTGGCACCAGGACCCAGACCAGAAGCAGCCGAAGGGGGGGCACACGGTGAAGGTGGGCTCCCTCCCCACACGGAGCTGCCGGCTGCTGTGCTTGTGCGATCCTGGGAGGCATTTCCTCCTCCTGCTGTGGTTCCTGACAATCAAAACCCACAAGATTCCCACCCAGGAAGGCGCACCTGAGCCTTGTGGGTCCCGAGCTTTTGTTGTTGATCGTCACCTGAGGGTTTTTTCCCCTTGATTTTTAGAGAGAGTGGGAGGGAGGGAGGGTGGGGGAAAAGGGGAGAGAGAGAGAAAGAGAGAGAGAGAGAGAGAGAGAGAGAGAGAGAGAGAGAGACATTGATGTGAGAGAGATACATAGTTGCCTCCTGCAACTGGGGCTGGGGAAGAACCTGCAACCAGGTTGCATGCCCTTGACCGGGAATCAAACCCGTGACCCTTCAGTGTGAGGGCCGACACTCTACCCACTGAGCAGCACTGGCCAGATTTATTTATTTATTTATTTACTTACTTACTTACTTATTTATTTATTTATTTTTTGCCTCTCTGCCTTGGCTAGACCCTCTGGTGCAGTATTTCCTGGAAGTGGTGAGAGCAGACATCCTTGTCTTGGTCTTGATCGTAGGGGGAAAGCCTCAGTGTCCCCTCACCAAGTGGGATGGGAGCTGTGGGATTTTTGTAGTTGTCCTTTATCAGGCTAAGGAAGGTCCCTTGTATTCTTCCCTTGTTGAGTTTTTTGCACTTTACATTAAAAAATATTTTTATTGGTTTCAGAGAGGGAGAGAATCATGGACCGGCTGCCTCCTGCACGCCCCACACTGGGGGTCGAGCCCGCAACCTGGGCATGTGCCCTGACCGGGAGTCCAATGGTGACCTCCTGGTTCCTAGGTCAGCCTGAGCCACGCCGGCCAGGCTGCACTGCACATTTGAATCATGGTTGTGTTTAACCATGAGATCACAGAATTCCTCACGGTGGGCACTGGGGCCAGTCCGAGCCAGCCTTAGCGCACGGCTGTCAGTCCATCCTTTCCCTTACGTTCCCGTCTCCAGCCATGGCAAGCACAGGCCTGAGGTGCCAACTGAATGAGTCCTAGTTGGGTTATGAAACTAACAAACGCCTTTCAAGAAGAACTAAAGGAAAGCATTCATTTCCATAATGAAAATCAGTTACCACACATTTTTTTTAAAAAAACACATAATATATTGTATTAAATAAGTAGCTTGATTTGAGACTAGAATTTTTCAAGTGCCTAGTCTATTAATTCATGTAATTTAGTGAGATGATTGCTATGTACAGCGAACATTCTCTAAATCATTATTCGAAGTCTGGCTGCCCTAACGAGTTTAATTTGGAAAATACATTCTCCGTGAACATCACGCCCGTTTTACCGGGGAAGTTTCTGTGGTTGTGAAAGCACTGACCACACAGCAATACCAGGAGCAACAACGAAAGCATCAGTGCTGTATCGATGGAGAAGGCCTCATTACAAATGTTGCCCGGCCTGTGTGGCTCAGGAGGTCACTGGTTCGATTCCCGGTCAGGGCACATGCCTGGGTTGCGGGCTCCATCCCCCGTAGGGGGCGTGCAGAATGATGATGATTCTCTCTCATCATTGATGTTTCTATCTCTCTCTCCCTCTCCCTTCCTTTTTTTTTCACAACATTTTTATTGATTTCAGAGAGGAAGCCCACAACCCGGGCATGTGCCCTGACTGGGAATCAAACCGTGACCTCCTGGTTCATGGGTCGACGCTCAGCTACTGAGCCACGACAGCCGGGCATGTGATGAGCTATATCAGCGACGGCTACCTTTGCCCTCTGAACCTGACGCCCTTCCATCTGCCAGGTCCAGCCCTCCTGAGAAGCGCGGGGTTCGTGCCCTTGCTTGCTGGGCTCATCCATCGTTAGACTTAGCTCCGCCAGCTGCTGCTGGGTCCCCACTGCGGTCTTTGCAAACCCAGGCTCATTAGCGAGGAGGGATATCGTGAATCTGCCAGGTAGGCTGGCTGCCGAGAGCGACGGAAGTCTGTAAAAGAGTTCTAAGGATCAAATGAACAAGATCCTACTTATAGTTGCGTTTAAAAAAGAGCGCGGGAGGGACTTCTAATGGTGCAACACGGCAGAAAAAGGAGGAAAGTTACCCCCAGAGAAAGGGGAACGGCTGTCAGGGAGCATTCTTTCAACGCGGAACAAGTAGCACGTTCCTGGGAAGAAAGCCGAGATCCGCAGGGAACGTGTCACCTTCGCTGGGTTTAAAACGATGGGGAGGCACCCGTTACGTCTGTGGGTACAAAGACGGGGCTGGCCCATGGTCGGCGATCTTTGCGGTGTCTGGGGACACAGACACCAGAGAGGGAGGAGACACGGCTCTCGCTCTGCTTGCTTTTAATTGGAAGATCGATCCGCACGGCACCGACTGTAGGTGAGACCGTGGGCGATGTCATCCGAGGGACGGTTTGTTCGCGCTTAGAAGAGGCGGCAGGAGGGACCGGCGAGGGCTTAATGACAAGTGACCACGACAGAAGAAAGCGCCCCATCCTCTCTTTCCTCTGACACGGGACGTCTGTTACGGCGGACACGGGCCCGTGGGGTGCGGCCGGCAGTTCCCATCTCATGACATTCTCACGGATGAGAAAGAGAAAGTCGTGGGTTAATAGTAAAAAGCAGGCGGATCTGTAACTGGTTGAAAATTCTACCCACGGGCCTTGGCGTACAGATTGGTGTCTGTTGGGAGAAGCGGTGGAAAGAATGAAAGAACTATTTCCCTTAGGGCTGCATGAAGATAAGACAGCCGATCCAAGGTGATCGTGGGGATGTAAAGGGCAGCACAGGGAATAGGGTCAACAATCTATGATAATAGAAGTGTAATATGCTAATTAGACCAGACAGCCGAACGACCTTCTGGACATCCTTCTGGATGAAGCTGCGGCTGCAAGGGCTGAGGCAACCGCCGTGGCTGTGAGGGCTAAGCCCCTTGCACGAATTTCATGCACCGGGCCTCTAGTCCTATCTAATAAAAGAGTAATATGCAAATTGACCATCACTCCAACACACAAGATGGCCGCCCCCTTGTGGACACAAGATGGCCTGCAGGGGAAAGCAGTTGTGGGCGATCAGGCCAGCAGGGGAGGACAGTTAGGGGTGACCGGGCCAGCAGGTGAGGGTAGTTGGGAGGGACCAGTCCTGCAGGGGAGGGCAGTTGGGGGGGACCAGGCCTGTAGCGGAGGGCAGTTGGAGGGAACCAGGACTGTAGGGGAGGTCAGTTGGGGCGACCAGGCCTGCAGGGGAGGTCAATTGGGGTGACCAGGCCTGCAGGGGAGGGCAGTTGGGAGGGACCCAGGCCTGCAGGGGAGTGCAGTTAGGGGTGACCGGGCCATCAGGGGAGGGCAGTTGGGGGGGACCAGGCCTGTAGGGGAGGGCAGTTGGAGGGAACCAGGAC
>NC_137773.1:175414289-175546789 GCF_963455305.1 Plecotus auritus | reverse complement strand
ATGAAGCATGATGGGTCTCTATGGGCGTGGCCGTCACTGGGACCCAACCTGATGGCCATTATTTTCGAGCGCCATCTTTCCTTCGTGCGCGGGAGGCGGCTCGCGGGAGCGTCGGTGTGTTTCCTATTGATCTGCCCGCTGGAGCCGCGGCAGCAGCATCTGGCGGCCGACGTGCTGCTGGTCGTAGCTCCTCTGACCTTTCCTACAAACTTGGTGCTTCTCGTTGTTGGTGGTGAAAACACCAGTGTTTCTCCGTGAACACGTCGTGTGGTGCTTCCCGGCCCAGCGCTTCCACCGGGTGGGCCTGGTCCCGGAGAACAGGACGCCGGTCCAGCGCGTCCTGCCTCAGAGCTTTCAGAGGGGAACGTGGACAGGCCTGGCTTCCCGCAGCCGGAGGCGTGGCGCTCACAGGCGGAGAGGTGCCGGCGCCGCGATCCTTGTCAACAAGGAAGACGAACCCCATTCGCTCTGTCGCCTGTGCTGTCTGGCCCACGGTCAGAATTTTTTTAAAAGTGTGAAACCTAGAATTTAGGACCCATGATACACCCTCACCTTATACAAAATTGTTCCCTTTTAAATTGGGTAACTATGTCTTAGAAGAAGCCGAGGAATTGTTAAGTGGCTTCTAGTTATTATTTTTTGTATGTATCAATAATCACTTTATTTTAAAAAAATGTATCTTTATGTTGAAAGTTTTGCAGATACCCTGCTTTTCCTCCCATTGGCCCCCTCCACCACGGTCCCCTCCCCTCCCCAGGCCTTCCCCACACTATTGTCTGTGTCCATGGGCTAGGCCTATATATGTTCATCGGATAATCTCTTTCTTCTATTTTAGATAGATTTGCCCTGTATCAGTACGTTCACATGACATTGTCGCCAATGCAGAATTATCCTAGACGCTCATATCCAGAAGCACCTTACTTCTGGCCCAAACCCCACTCCTGTTTGCTTTCTTCTCTGTGACATCCCTGCCGGCTGGTCACAGGCCCCATGTTCCGTGACACGTGTTCCGTAGGAGACGTGCTCCGTGAGACGCTGCCTTGGAGTGGGCTTCAGTGGGGGGATCGGTATGAACGTGTTTGGAGTGAGTTTGCATCATGGACCCTCTGCTTGGAGCAGGGCTGCCCACCCCCCCCCCCCCCCCCCCCCGTGAGAGTTGGTGCACAGGCGTGAGTAGGTGACGGAAGGACCCGGAAGGGCAGTGTCGTTACCTCCTCAACGGCAGGCACTTGTTACTCAACGGCCTTTGACTTCTGCTCCTGTTTCTTACTGACACTGACGGGCAGGGGGGCGCCCACTCTCGGGGACCAAGCGGCCACGTGACCTGTCATCTCAGAGGAGGTCGGTTAGGGCGTGAAGGGGGCGCTGTCAACACGCTCCACAGAAGGCGTCGCTGGGAGCGTGTCGGCTCAGGTGGGATGCATGGCCACCCCGTTAGACGGACTTGCCTCGCTTTCGAAGCCTCGCTCACACCCCAACCCAGCCGTGGGCAAACTACGGCCCGCGGGCCGGATCCGGCTGTTCTATCCGGTTCTCTTGCTCTCCCCTCCGCTCCTTTACTTTGAATTTATATTAGTTCACACAAACACTCCATCCATGCTTTTGTTCCGGCCCACCCCTGCCCTAACCTCTCCCTCGTGACTTTTTTTGGTTTTCTCGATTGGAAGTAAGTTTTGTCAGCACCAACATCCTCACTTCATTAGAGGAATCATTTCCTACTTGTCTTAGTGGCCACATAGGCCCCCTTCTGTCTCTCCTGCTAGGCTCCAAGTTCATGAAGAGGTGTTCTCTCTTTAACCCTGTGCCATCTCCAGGGCCGACTCGTCACACTCTGTCATCACACGTCCTAATAAACAGTGCGAATGAGCGAGTGATGGATGGATGGGCACGTGAGCTCAGGACCAGGAGTCTGACACCCTTCTCAGCTGTTACCTTTCCCCTCTGACAGTAACGGTTTACACTCGACGGATTTCACCATCACCCGTTGACCCTCCCTCGTTTGTTTTCTGGAACCGGATCTGTGAAGGGACCTCTTGAGTTTCTTCCTCCTCAATGTGTTTCTTTTTTATCAAATCACTTTTATACGTTAAGGGCCAGACCAGCATCTACCTCCTACCCACTTCTGTGGCTGTAACAGCCTTGCCTTCGTGTTTGTTTTAAAATATATCCTCATTGATTTCTGAGGAAGGGAGCGGGACAGAGGGAGAGAAACATCAATGATGAGAGAGAATCACCGATCGGCTGCCTCCTGCACGTGTGACGAAGACGATAAGATTGGGGGGACCTTCAGCAGGAGGTGGTGGCTGGGTGTTGGGCGTGAGGTCCGAGTTGGGTGGGTCTGGGGGCCTGTAGAATCTCGGGTACATCAGGGAATAACTAATCCAGTATTCTTCCTTTGTTCTAATTCTGTTTTTCATCCATGATTCATTCATTTATTCATAACATCTTGAAGTCCCAGGTATACGTTAGGCTCCGTGCTAGAGAAATGTTGGGGGACAGACAAGAATGAAGCTCCGCTCCCGGGAGCGAGGCAGGTGCAGAGACGACGCCCTGCATTGTTCTGCGCCGTGCAGTCCCCGCGTCTCCCGGTTGCTCACTGCGCACGATCCTCGCCGGTCAGGTGGCTGTTATTGATCACGCGGCCTTCTTCATGCTGCGTTCCGGGCTCGCGGTTTTGCGAGGCCACGTGAGGGGCCCTGGGATGCTGCCAGCAGCCAGTGTGTGCTCTAGTAATTGCTTCCTGATGACAGGGAGCGCATTGAATTTCAGGAAAGATTATTTCACAAAACAGAGCAGACTCAAGGTCACCCTGTGGGAGGCCACGCTCCTGGTTCTTGCTGCTTTCCGGGTTGGAGTCAGAGGGTGGGGCTCTGGTTCCCGGGAGGGAGGCTCGTCCGGGATCTGTGGCTCATTTCCTTTGTGCCAGAGCTCGGGATGCTGGGCGTGGTCCTGGACCAACAGCGTGAATGACCCGTCTCCTGTGCCTGATGGGAGTCCTCGGGGACCCAGAGCTCCTGGGGGGCATGTCCGTGACGTCATTGTTTCCCTTCCTCCCACAGACAGGATGCTGCGTTCCTTTGTTCTCTCACTCACACAGGATGCTGTGTTCGGAGGGTTTCTCTCCTCCTATCTACCTGGTTAGCCTCAAGAGCTTGTCAAGGCAGGACTCTGACAGGAACAATTCGGAGACGTGTGCTTGTCACACTCCCTTCGGTAAGGAAGGAGCTTTGTGCAACGAAGGCAGAAATCCATGTCTACGTGCAGGCTCCATCCAGGGGGCCGGGGCATCGGCAGTGAGGGAAGCACACCACGGTCCCTATGTTTCAGGTGGGGAGATAGAACATAAGTAAGTAATGACAGTTTTAGTGTGCTTGTGATAAACGTCATAGAGAAATGAAGGGAGAAGCGAAGACACAGACACACAGGGAGTGGTGACACGGGAGGTTCTTGTAATTTATTTTTTTATTATTTTTTTATGAACGTTCGTATCGGATTTATTCAAAATAAATGAATATTTATTTACTTATTAAATAAATAAATTTTTTATTTATTTAAAAAGTGTAAACAACCCAGAATGTACAACAGCGGATGAGCAGATAACTGAAGTGTGGTACTGTGGCACAGTGGAATATGATCCAGTCATAGAAAGGGATGGAGTGCTCACACATGCTATGACAACAGGGATCAAACTAAAAATCATCAGGCTAAGAGAAAGAAGCCAGACACAAAAGATGGCATATTTGCATAATCCTATTTAGATGAAATATCCCAAATAGGCAAATCTGTGGAAAATACTGTCGTGGTTGCCTGTGGCTGGGGGGTGGGAGTGAGTGGGGGGAGCTGAGAATGACTGCTGGGGGATACTTTTGGGGATGATGAAAACGTTCCAAAATTAGATTAGGGTGATGACTGTATTATTCTGTAAATATGCTAGACACCGTGGGTGAATTAAATAGAATATGTGGCCCTGCCGGCGTGGCTCAGTGGTGGAGTGTCGACTTATGAACCAGGAGGTCAAGGTTTGATTCCCAGGCCTGGGTTGCAGGCTTGACCCCCAGTAGGGGGCGTGCAGGAGGCAGCCAATCAGTGATTCTCATCATTGATAGTTCTGTCTCTCCCTCTCCCTTCCTCTCTGAAATCAATAAAATATATTTATAATAAAAAAATAAGAGTGTGTATATTTCCTTTTACTTGTATAGCTTATCTCTAAGGATAGACATTGAGTGGCAGGATGACTCCACGGTACCTACCTTTCTGCATTTTGAATCTTTTTTTCCCCCCCACATTTACTTAGATTTTATTTATTTATTTTTTAAATTTCTTTATTGATTATGGTATTACTTATGTGTCCTTATTCCTCCATTACCCCCCAAATCCTCCCCATTCATGCCCTTACCCCCCTGTTGTCTGTGTCCATTGATTAGGCTTATATGCATGCATGTAAGTCCTTTGGTTGATCTAGGTTCTTGTCATTTAGATGGATGGCCCTGGAGGGCCTCATGGAGGAGGTGACATTTACTTTAAGACTTGAACGAGGTAAAGATGCACAAAGCTTTTCGTTCTTCACAAGGCATTTGGTAAGAGAACAAAAATGATTTCGGTGTGAAGGGAGGTTTGCCTAGGGGACCGAGGAGGGAGAGGAAATAATTGTTTTTGCCTCTTTCCTGAGACCACACGTCAACGTCACCGCATCATGCAAGCAGACTGGCCCTAGCTGAGTCTGGGGAGTGGAAGGAACAGGTGGGCGGGAGGCGTGGCCTGGCCCTGGCTTGAGGGAGGAGATGCTGGAAGTGAATCACAGGTGTGCAGAGAATGCCTACCGGACACGCCATTCGGAGGCTACCTGGAACCCCATTGTCTTTTTCTTTCTTTTTTTGGTTCATCCTCACCCGAGGATATTCTTCTATTGCCTTTCAGAGCGAGTGGGAAGAAGGGTTGGAGGCAGGGAGGGCGGGAGGAAGGGAGAAGGAGAGAGAGAAACACGGAGGTGAGAGAAACAGACACATGGATGTTTGATGCGCTCCCACCAGGGATCAAACCCACGACCTGCAGGTGCTCGGGATGGTGCCCCACACCCGGAGCCACACGGGCCAGGGCCCCATTTTCTCTTAGGAACCAAGCCACGTCCCTGCCTTCTCGGCGCCGCACGGCATCGCTCCTGTCCGGGACCCGGCTTCTGCGGGAGGCCTGGGTTAGACCTTCTCAGAATCGAGCGGACGTGTACATCCCTTTTCTTTTTCCTAATGAAGCTCCCCATCGTTAGTTTCCCTTCAAAACCTTCTCCAGGCTGCTCACAAAAATAAACGATCAGTAATTGCTAGTATTGGTTGATTTGTCTGGGATTATCACTGAAGTATAAAAATGCAATTTAGGATCTCATTAGAATTATTATTCCATTTCATTCCCTCAATATGGTGACCTTCTAATTTAGAAATTTAAGATGCTTGCTAATAAACGTTGAAATGGCGCTGGTGTAATTGTCGCGCTTTTCTTTTAAAAATATATTGTTATTGACTTCAGAGGGGGAGGGAGAGGGAGAGGGAGAGAGAGAGAGAAACATCCGTGATGAGAGAGAATCACTGATCGGCTGCCTCCTGCACGCCCACACTGGGGATTGAGCCCGCAACCTGGGCATGTGCCCTGACCCGGAATCGAACCGTGACCTCCTGGTTCCTAGGTTGGCCCTCAACCACTGAGCCACACCGGCCGGGCTGTTTTGGGATTCTTGTGTTTGCTTGTTTTATGGTTCAACTAGATTTAATGCCGATAATCCCATTGTCTCTGATTTCGGTTATAAAAACACGGCGGGCTGCCGTCTGAACTGTCACGCGTGCTTGGCCTCGTCAGCGAGGCTGTTCGGCGCCCTGTGGTCTCCGAGTCTCAAGGCTCAGCCTCACGCCTGGCGGCGCCGCACAAACCGCACCACGCGGTCCATCGATTGCGTCCGGAGCCTGACCTTGGCTTCAGACATGTCACACGTTCATGTGACGCACTTCGTGCTGGATGGGCGGTCCGTGTATTTGTCTGTTGCTCTGGGGGGAGGAGGAGGAAAGGAGTTACTGATTCCAATATCACGTGGTGGTGGGGCATCATCTCCTTTTGTAGGAAGCACAGACAATGCAACATCCACACACACACACATCCACACACACATCCACACACCCACACACACACATACACTCACACACATACACTCACACACATCCACACACACACACCCACACACACACATCCACACACACACATCCACTCACACACATCCACACACACCCACACACACACACTCACACATCCACACACACACACCCACACACTCTCACACACACACACACACACACATACACACCCCCCCACACATATCCACACACACACATCCACACACACATCCACACACACATCCACACACATCCACACACACACACCCACACACACACATCCACACACACACACCCACACACACACATCCACACACACACATACACTCACACACATCCACCCACACCCACACACACACACTCACACATCCACACACACACACCCACACATTCTCACACACACACACACACACCCACACACACATACACACCCCCCCACACATATCCACACACACACACACACTCACACACATCCACACACACACACACACACACATCCACACACACACACCCACACACACACATACACTCACACACATCCACACACACACCCACACACCCACACACACACATCCACACAGACACCCACACACCCACACACACACATCCACACACACACACACACATCCACACACACACATCCACACACACACACACTCACACACACACATCCACACACCCCTCCACACACACACATCCACACACACACCCACACCCACACACTCACACACCCACACACACACATCCACACACACACACATCCACACACACACACACTCTCACACACACACATCCACACACACCCCCCCCACACACATCCACACACACATCCACACACAGACACCCAGACCCCCACACACACACATCCACACACAGACACCCAGACCCCCACACACACACATCCACACACAGACACCCAGACCCCCCCACACACACATCCACACACAGACACCCACACCCACACACACACACATCCACACACAGACACCCACACACACACACACACACACTCACACACACACACTCACACCCCCCCACACACTAACACACTCACACACACTCACACCCCTGTTTGTGTCTCTTGCTGGGCGTTGTGTGAAACAGCTCCAGGTCTCAGGTCGGGAGCCCTTTAGTTAACAAAGGGGGGAAAGAGACACCGGGGAGCAGAGGACATCAGCCTCCTCAGCCTTCGTGTCGTCCTGGGTGTGGCCGGCGGCGGCGGTCTTGCCCGGGTGGTTCCGGAGAAGCTTAAGGAACGGTTCCGAGACGTCAGGGCGGCGCAGTCCCTCGCTCGGGACGAGGCGAGACTGTGATGCCTCTGGAGTAGACGTCTCACGAGTTCACGGTCACGGAGGCGCCCGGTGGGGAGCTCTGGTCTGCGGCCGCAGCCCCACCCCGACGGACCCTCCCTCTGGGCCCCGAGCAGCCGGCGGCCCTCAGCAGGCGGGTCTGGCTGCTGGACGTCGGGCCTTCGGATCCCGGTGGCTCTCAGTAGCATGCGTCTTGGCAACGGGCCGGGGCCTTGGCTCAGATGTCACGGTTAAAGGGGAGGCAGCTGGTCTGGTCTCGCTGTGTGGCCGCCAACGAGGCCTGCGTTGCAATTGTAGTAACAAGTCGGTTTGCAGTCTCTTCAGCAAAAGGCGTTACGCAAAGCGGCGGCCCGGCAGGTGGCCGGGGCTCGGTGACCCACAGGGACACTTGGACCCAGGGGAGGGCCAGTCCCAGGGGCCCGTGAGGTGTTTTCCAACCAACCCTCTCCCTAACCCACTTAGCGCCTGCAGGGGGACGGCTGTACCCTCGGCGCCCGGCCAGCCTGCTCGCTCATCTGCGCGGCGCCTCTCA
Source organism: Plecotus auritus (assembly GCF_963455305.1). NCBI lineage: Eukaryota > Metazoa > Chordata > Mammalia > Chiroptera > Vespertilionidae > Plecotus > Plecotus auritus. The sequence goes on along the minus strand of NC_137773.1, from coordinate 175,538,792 downwards.
CAGACAAAGGGCTCCCACAGACCCAGGTTTCACCAGGCGCCTGAGCACTTAGGCTGGGGGTAGGCACGCAAAGGGATCATTTTCCCCTTCCCAAATCCTTTAGATTCTAAGTTCAAATGATTGCTTAAAGGATTAGCACTGTTTCAGGGGATAAATGAGATAAAGTATGTGACGTGCTCTGTACAATGTCAGCCTCTATGGAAAATGCAAGGTGAAGCTCTCTTAGACTTTCTGAGCCTCGGCAGTGTTATTTAAAAACACACATGCAGCCCTAGCTGGTGTGGCTCAGTCGATGGAGCGTCGGCCTGCAGACTGAAGGGTCCCGGGTTCGATTCCGGCCAGGGGCACATGCCTGGGTTGCGGGCTCGTTTCCCTGGTGGGGGGCGTGCAGGAGGCAGCCAATCAATGATTCTCTTTCATCATTGATGTTTCTCTCTCTCCCTCTCCTTTTCTCTCTAAAATCAATAAAATATATTAAAAAAATAATAAAATAAAGACACACACGCATAGTTATGTCTGTCTTGCCTCCGTCGCACCCAATCGCGCTGTTCTCGGCATGGGGTGGGGTGGGACCCGGGCTGCGATGCCCGTGCAAATCTCGTGAATTCCACAGCCCTGTTCGTCGGATCCGGGCACCAGGCCGCGGGGTTTAGAGGTCCCGTTCTCATTTCCTCCTCTTTCTCACTCAGCGAAGCAGGCGGAATAAGACGAGCAGCCAGAGAGGCAATCGCTTCTTTGTCTCCCTGCAGACAAAAAGCAACGGAGGCACGAAGGCGCCCGTGGAAGGGCCTGTTCGCCTGCGTCGCGCTCCCGTGGGGCGTCTGGGCGGCTGCTGCGGCGGGCACACGGGCGCTGGCTGCCGTCTGGTCTGGAACTGACGTCCGTCCATCAGAGCTGCAGGTGGCCCAGGCCTTGCTTTTCCTGCACGCGACTGAGACCCTGGGCATGCCTTTCTCTGCATGCATTTGCCCCACCAGTTTAATAAACAGGCTGTCTCGGTCAAGCGCTGAGGGCAAGGTCAAAGCCGGAAGACCTTTGTTCTCGGCTATGTGGTCCTGTGATGTTCCCTTACCTTTCCGAGTCTCAGTTCTCTTCGGTGTGAAATGGGGATAACGCGAACACCTACGTCACATGCTTGTGCACGTGAAAACATGTATGCAGACTCCCAGGCTGCTGTGCAGGGGGAATGAGGCAGGAGGTGCTGAACATTTTGAAAATGAAAATGCCCCTCCCCCAGCACACCTGGCCCAGAGTCCCGGGATCGGAGGGGGGAGAGCTTCTTCTCGCTCTGAGAATTACATCAGCGCCTCCTCGCTAGCCTCGTCATGAGGAGGAGGTGACCAAGGCGTGTCCGATGCTGCCCGCAGGCTGGCAATGGAGGGCGTCCGCAGTGCAGCCCGCAGCCAGCATGTGTGTGACGAGCGGGGGACGGAGTGTGTCCGGGGTCTTTTTTGCGGTGTTTTACATTCAACTGCCCATGCTTTGTCCGGCCGCGAGGGGCTGACGGCACCGAGTCCGGCTGAGATTTACTGTCTCCTTGGAGAGTTAATACCTGCCGATTAATGACTGTCACTGGACATTTAGCGCCTAATGGGCTGCCTCTCCTCGGCCGGGTGCCTGGCGTGGGAAGGAGCTGTGCGGCGCGGCTCAGCGCCTGCTGGCGGCTCTGGTGACCTCCCCACAGGGCTGCCCGAGGGCTCCACTTCATTTGAAAAGCGCATTTGGAAATGTCAGCGTCTGGGAAGCCGCGCCGAAAGCTTCCTCCGAATCCTGGAGCCAAAGACCGTGAGAGCCGGTCTCCAGGGAGCTCCTGACCCCAAGTCCTCGTCTTAGAAACGGGGAGAACAAGGGTTGGGGAGGGGAGGGAGATGACCAAGGTCGTTCTGCTGGTGAATAGCAAGGACGGAGTCAGGCAAGGTCCCTGCTGTTACAGAGCTAATGATCCAGCGGCGGGGGCAGACGTGATGCGTGAAAACAAATGACTCTGGGGTGAGCAGGGCCAGTGATAAAGGAAAATCCATCTAGGAGGTCTTTTACAGAAGGGAGCCGGGGGGGGCCCTGATGAAGGGGTGGTATTTAAGTGGAGACTTGAATGGGCAAAGGCACAGCCATGCAGAGATCGGAGGCAGGTGTGAGCCAGATGGAAGGAAGGGCAAGGGGTACACGTGGCGTGTCTGCAGCTGCATTGATTTACTAAGAGCCACCCAAGCGATACAATGTTACAAGAATGACCCAAGCGATACAATGTCACAAAATGACCCAAAGCGATACAATGTTATGAGTGACCCAAGCGATACAATGTTACAAGAGCGACCCAAGAGATACAATGTTACAAGAGTGACCCAAGCGATACAATGTTATGAGTGACCCAAGAGATACAATGTTACAAGAGCGACCCCAAGAGATACAATGTTACAAGAGTGACCCGAAGCGATACAATGTTACAAGAGTGACCCAAAAGCGATACAATGTTACAAGAGCGACCCAAGCGATACAATGTTACAAGAGCGACCCAAGCAATACAATGTTATGAGTGACCCAAGAGATACAATGTTACAAGAATGACCAAAAGTGATACAATGTTACAAGAGCGACCCAAGAGATACAATGTTACAAGAATGACCCAAAGCGATACAATGTTACAAGAGTGACACAAGCGATACAATGTTACAATAGTGACCCAAGCAACACAATGTTACAAGAGTGACACAAGCGATACAATGTTACAAGAGTGACCCAAGCGATACAATGTTACAAGAGTGACCCAAAAGCGATACAATGTTACAAGAGTGACCCAAGCGATACAATGTTACAAGAGTGACCCAAAGTGATACAATGTTACAAAAATGACCCAAGCGATACAATGTTACAAGAGAGACGGAGCTATACAATATGGAGAAAGCCATTCATTGCTTGGCAGCCAAAAAAGCGATGAGAAGGACTTACGTTTTTCCTGGTCTAAGAGTCTCATCATGAATAATGTCCAACATGGGTAAGGCTTCCGTTTTAAGAACGTCGATGGAGTTTTCTTCTTTAAGTCTCCCTTCAGGACTGCCCCAGACGCGGCTTTTCCACATCTATTTCCAGCCCCGAGGTGGGCGGAGCACGTTGCTGGCGTCCTTGTGGGAAGTTGAACGTTCATCTCCCTTTAGGTGGGTCCTCCGTACCTCCCACCAGCAGCCAGTGTCCTGAAGCCACTTAGGAACTCGCGTGGACTCGAACGGCAGTACCAAGACCAGTTATTTCGTGGGTCTGGGCGGTCATCGTTTTGTGCCTCCGTTTCCATTTGCAGGTAATCGCTGTCAGCTCTTCTTTGTGACGGAGGCGGTTTGTCTTTCTTGTGGCGACAGCCGGTATGTTTCTGGACGCGGAGGCCCGTGAGGAGCCCGGGAGCTGCCTGGGCCTGCCATTCTCACAGCGCCGAGGGAGGAGGGGATCCGAAACCCTGGGTGAGACGCCAGCCCCTGGTCCCGGGGTCCGGTGTCCTGAGGTGCGAAGGCAGGGACGTTTCCTTCTGTCCTTCCCTGGGGTCCCGCTCTGGGAAGGCCAAGCTATTTCTGACTTCGGGTTCCGTGTAACCACCAAACTCCCGGTCCTCAGCGGGAAAGCCCCTGGAGGCCCAGGTGACGACTGTGCCCGCCTCTGCATGAGTTCCTATGGTGGGGAGAGTGCGGTGACTGGGGTGGGGGTGGGGGGGCGCAGCCTTCCTGAGAGTTCGCAGTCACGTGCCTGGTCACAGCTGTGACCTCGTCTGGGAGAAGCTGGGCGGATCGGCTAAGAACAGGCCATGGAAGACTCCCAAGAGCCTCCGCCCGCCGGGAAGCCGCTTCCCTTTCCTGCTGCTGAGGACCGGGGTTCGCGTCCTTATTCAAAGCGCACGTGCTTTGGGCTCTCAGTCGGTACATGGGCATCACCCCCTGCCCTGCCCCCTGAAAAGGAAGACAACTAACGGGAGTGGGAGGAAGCTGAGAAATAACAGTGACGCCTCCCCCCGTGGCGCCTGCTTCTCAGCGGCTTGGCCTAAGGATGCCCTTGAGGATGCCTAGACTTTGCAGGCAGAAGCAATGGTCGAGTCCAGACCCCCAACATGAGTTTTTGCATCAAAATGAGCTCCCGAAACCATCCGGAGGGTCATGTGGGATGTGTACGGGCTCTGGATTCAGGGTCTAGCCATCTCCTCCCCCCCCGCCCCCCCCCCCCCCCACTTCTCAGCTTTGAGTCCACGGGCAAGTTTTTCTGTCTCTCTCCCCACCTCTGATTCCACGTTGTAAATGGCAGTGGTAATAGGGCCGTTACCTTACACAGTCTTGTTATAAAGACCCAGTTAGAAACCCGCACACACGCCCGGCTGGTGTGGCTCAGTAGTTGAGTGTCGACCTATGAACCTGGAGGTCACGGTTCAATTCCCGGTCAGGGCACATACTCGGGTTGTGGGTTCGATTGCCAGTGTGGGGCGTGCAGAAGGCAGACAATCCATGCTTCTCTCTCATCATTGTTTCTCTCTCTCTTCCCCCCTCCCTTCCTCTCTAAAGTCAATTAAAAAATATATTTTTAAATACCCCCCCCCCCCCCACACACACACACTATTTAGCAGTGACGAGTCCTTAGTGAGGGCTCCCTCTCACCTTATTGGCTCCCCGCTCTGCTGGGTCTGCGGGTCTGGATGAGAGCGCCCTCTCCCCCCCCCCCGTAGCTGGTGTTGGATGAAGGGTCAGCCTCCCCTGCAGAGGCAGCTCCTCAGCCAGACCCTCCGCGCCGGCCCCAGGCCGGGCTTCGAGCCAAGGAGCGCCGCCGCCTCAGCTGTGGCCAAGGCCCTGGGGTGTCTCCGGGCCCGGCCGCCAGGGCCAGGGAGCTCCGAGGACACCGTGGACAGCCTCCAGCCCGCTGCCTGGGCCGTTGGCACGCAGTGGGCTCAGCCGGCCAGACCGCAGGTGCAGGAGCTGCTGGCGGGAGCTGTGCCAGAGCCGCCTGGCACCGCTGCGGAGAGGCAAGGTCGGCCAACGCCTGCGGGGCGCCTCTGCGGCCCTGGGAGGGAAACGAGGAGAAGATGGATTTGAGAAGAGTTCACGCCTGACTCGGCGCGGCACGGTGCTCAGCCGGGTGCTCTGAAAGGACAGGGCTCGGCGAGATGTGAGCGCTAAGGGGGGGACCCTCAGCGGCAGGGGGGAGGGGACCCGCAGTGGCGGGGGGAGGGGACCCTCAGCGGCGGGGGGAGCACACTGGCGGCTGCGTGGCCCTCGGGGCAGGCCGGGCCTGTGGTCCGCGCTCTGGGCCTCACTGCACGGCTGCCTCTGGCCCGTGGCAGCTGGAGGGACAGAGTCGGGGGAAGACTAAGCTGCCGAGGGGCTTAGTCCTAGGGGTTGGGAAATGATATGAAGCCTCAGCACGTGAATCATTGCTTTCCCCCGTGACCTTCTAAATGGCCCAGCCGCTGCGGCTCAGCAGTTGAGCATCAACCCAGGAACTGAGAGGTCACAGTTTGATTCCCGGTCAGGGCACATGCTTGACCCCTACGAGGGGGTGTGCCGGAGGCAGCTGATCGATCTATGTTTCTACCTCTCCATCCCTCTCCCTTTCTCCCTCTTTAAAAATAAAAAATAAAAATTAAAAAAAACCCAAAAATGTCCTACGTGGTGAGATTAAGCCTGGGACCTTTTGTACCTTGAGAATGGTTTTTCCGGAAGCCAACGAGGGCAAGGACACAACATGTTTTACAAGTTTTTTCCTTTTTTTTGCTTTTGAAATGTGTAGCCAATGCGTGTTGTAAACCCCCTCTTAAACAAAGGACAGTCATCTGCTTTCCTCCCCGTGGAAGTGGCGCCGGACGCCCCCACGAAGGCTGAGCTGGCACACAGGGCCACGGTGTCACTGAGCGCGGGCAGGGCAAGGAATGAGCCGGGTGGGCAGCAGCCCTGGCTCACGAGGAAGCCGAGCCAAGGCTGCTTGGTCGGGGACTGAGCCCTGCACCCCAGGCTCACAGCACCACGTCCTCACAGCTGAGCCGTGCCACCATCAACCACCCCCGTGCCCATCCTGCGGGGCTGAGTTCCTGCAGCTCGGCTCAACAGACGCTGCGCCTGCTGGGACACGAAACCGAACCGCCTCACACAGCCAGGCCGGCAGGGCGCCCATCCTCCTGCCTCCAAAGCACCCGGGCGGGCAGGCGAGCCGTGCCGTGTCGCCTGGACTCCAGGGCATCAGGCGTGGCTTGCACGCCCTCCTTCAGGCCGCCTCAGGGCATGGCAGGCCTGTGGGCATGCGCGCGGCACACTTACAGTTTCTAGTAGCCGCGTTTTTATTCATTCATTAAAAATTTTTTTTAATTAACTTCAGAGAGGAAGGGAGAGATACATCAATGATGAGAGCGAATCATTGATCGGCTGCCTCCTGCACACCCCACACTGGGGATCGAGCCCACAACCCGGGCCTGTGCCCTGACAGGGAATTGAACCCTGACCTCCTGGTTCATGGGTCGACGCTCAACCACTGAGCCACACCAGCCGGGCTTTATTTATTTATTTCATCGTCACCCGAGCATACGTTTTTATTGAGGGGGCGGGGGAGAAAGAGAGAGAGAGAGAGAGAGAAACATTGATCTGCTGCCTCCTGGATGCACCCTGACTGGGGATCGAACCCGCCACCTTTTGGTATTTGGGAAGATGCTCCAACCAACTCAGCCACCCAGCCAGGGCCTCTAGTAGCTGCATTTTAAAAGTTTAAAGAAACAGGCAAAATTAATTTTAACAACATAGCCAGTAATCTGTTTTGGTTAAGCCAATATACTCAACATGTTATTATTTTAACAGGCAACTAACACACACATGAACAATGAGCTATCTCACATTGATTTCACACACTGTCTTAAAGCTCTGGGGTGCACACTTAGGGCGCGTGTCCCTGGGGGCAGCCATGTTACCCGAGTGGCTTGTGGCAGCTGTGGGGGGCAGAGAGGCTCCTGAGCCAACGTGAAGACAGAGTCCTTCTCAGGGGGGTGCTGGGGCTGCTGGCCCTGCCCAGGGCTGACCTCTGACACGACCGCTTCGCTTAGTGCAGTTAACGGCTCACTACCCACCAAGCCAGCACCCACAGAGTTGTTTTGCGGGGTTGATTCATTCGGTTATTCTGGGGGCGCACAGGAGGGTAGCACTTCTGACAGGCCCTCTGGGGGTCGGTCCTTTTCTGCTTCACATCACATTTCTCTGGCTCCCCGCTGTGGTGGCAGACAGATGCGTGTGCATGTTTGTGGACAGGTGTGTGTGCAGGTTTGCAGATAGGTGCATGTGCTGGGCACTGCGGTCTCTGGTTGATCTTGCTGGGCACTGCGGTCTCTGGTTGATCTTGCTGGGCACTGCGGTCTCTGGTTGATCTTGCTGGGCACTGCGGTCTCTGGTTGATCTTGCTGGGCACTGCGGTCTCTGGTTGACCTTGCTGGGCGCTGCGGTCTCTGGTTGACTGTGTTGGGCACTGCGGTCTCTGGTTGACTGTGTTGGGCGCTGCGGTCTCTGGTTGACTGTGTTGGGCGCTGCGGTCTCTGGTTGACCTTGTTGGGCACTGTGGTCTCTGGTTGACCTTGATGGGCACTGTGGTCTCTGGTTGACCTTGATGGGCTCTGCGGTCTCTGGTTGACCTTGTTGGGCACTGCGGTCTCTGGTTGACTGTGTTGGGCACTGCGGTCTCTGGTTGACCTTGATGGGCACTGCGGTCTCTGGTTGACCTTGTTGGGCACTGTGGTCTCTGGTTGACCTTGATGGGCTCTGCGGTCTCTGGTTGACCTTGTTGGGCACTGCGGTCTCTGGTTGACTGTGTTGGGCACTGCGGTCTCTGGTTGACCTTGATGGGCACTGCGGTCTCTGGTTGACTGTGTTGGGCACTGCGGTCTCTGGTTGACCTTGTTGGGCACTGCGGTCTCTGGTTGACCTTGGTGGGCACTGCGGTCTCTGGTTGACCTTGTTGGGCACTGCGGTCTCTGGTTGACCTTGGTGGGCACTGCGGTCTCTGGTTGACCTTGTTGGGCACTGCGGTCTCTGGTTGACCTTGGTGGGCACTGCGGTCTCTGGTTGACCTTGTTGGGCACTGTGGTCTCTGGTTGACCTTGTTGGGCACTGCGGTCTCTGGTTGACCTTGGTGGGCACTGCGGTCTCTGGTTGACCTTGTTGGGCACTGCGGTCTCTGGTTGACCTTGTTGGGCACTGTGGTCTCTGGTTGACCTTGTTGGGCACTGCGGTCTCTGGTTGACCTTGGTGGGCACTGCGGTCTCTGGTTGACCTTGATGGGCACTGCGGTCTCTGGTTGACCTTGCTGTGCACTGTGGTCTCTGGTTGACCTTGCTGGGCACTGCGGTCTCTGGTTGACCTTGTTGGGCACTGTGGTCTCTGGTTGACCTTGGTGGGCACTGTGGTCTCTGGTTGACCTTGCTGGGCACTGAAAATGCTAATCTGGTGTCTACTGACTGTATTATTTATCAGTGTCTCCCCGCTGTTATCTGTCTCCATTTTGGGTTTATTTTTGGTATTCAGAAGCGTGTTCACCCAATGGTGATGTAGTAAGTGCTTCTTCTTTTTGTTTTCAAAGTGCTTCATGTCCTTTTCCAAAACTATAATAAATATCCAGTAAGTTTTTAAGTGATTTTTGTACATCTAAATACTTCACATACATGTAATTCATTCTGCTGTCCCGTTGACCACTGTTTGGGTGTAGCCTTCTAGCCACCTCATTACTGCATCATCTAGACCAGTGGTCGGCAAGCCGCGGCTCGCGAGCCACATGCGGCTCTTTGGCCCCTTGAGTGTGGCTCTTCCACAAAATACCACGACCTGGGTGAGTCTATTTTGAAGAAGTGGCGTTAGAAGAAGTTTAGGTTTAAAAAATGTGGCTCTCCAAAGAAATTTCCATCGTTGTCCTGTTGATATTTGGCTCTGTTGACTAATGAGTTTGTCGACCACTAGATTCTAGAAGACTCTCCTCCTATGAGTTGCATCGATGTAAAAGATGCTAAAATTGCAGTAGATCACATACCCTTGTTTCCTTTATTTCGATAATCGGGCACTTGGTCAGAGGAAATTTACATTGGCCTGTTCCGTGTAACGGCCTGCCACCTGCTACCTGACATGTTGTTTCTCCACAATCCTTGCTGCTGACGTTTTAGGTGGTTCTATTTCTGGTGTCCTCTCATCCTAGATCCACAGGTCTGCAGCTTCCCGTAGCTGAGATTATTCAGAGACGTCCACTTGGAGCCTTTCCGGTCTATTGGACATCACCTCGGCCTTCTCCCCTCTGGGTTTGTGTTTGACCTGCGAGCCCGCACCTGCAGAAACGCCAGCACTCAGTTTACTTTGAAGGAACACCCTTATGGGTGTTGACACGCCAGGGCCCTCGTTGCTAAGTCTCTCCGCAGTGTTCTTACAGAAGAAAAAAAGACACATCAACTCTATTGCTGCTTTTCTTGGAGTTTCATTTAAGTTCAAAATGAAATATTCATTTGTGGGAGAAATGTTCATGGTGACAAGATCATCGGACACTTTTGTGGCTGCAGCCTGACCCGGGAGTTCGGGAAGTCGGGCGCCGGCATGCGGGACGGTTTCCCAGCAGCGGCCCTGGATCGCGTCCCGGTGGCTGCTGGCCCGGCGTTGGCGTCTGTGCCGCACCAGATGGGCTGGCACCAGGGCCGCTCTGCAGTGGAAGCTCCTGACAGCTCCTCCCCTTTGTTTTCCCTGAAGCCAGGCCTCCTCCGAGCGCCAAACCTCCGTCTCCTGCTCTTCCCCTTGAGGAAGGTCACTGTGGTGTGTTGTCATCCATTCCTGCCTCTGTTGGCTCAGCAGCCTCGTCAGTCACAGGGCAGCATCGGCCAGTGTTTGAACGGTTAGCTGGGGTGGGGGTGGGGCCAGTTATGTCAGACGATTTGTATACTTTTCTCTTCATCGACACCGGCATATCTTATGCTTTTCTGGTTAAGTCACTGTTCTCTATGCCTCGTTTCGTATGCCCTCACAGGGACCCCGTGGCATTCACCCCACGGCGGCAGCTTCTCACACCGTGTGCGTCGGCTGTGCTTGCTGCTGCCACAGGGCCGGGCACACGTCGGGCAGGTAACTCCTCTCTGCCCCCCACGAGAACGGCTGGCACCATCACGTCCCGCTGGAGCCGCTCTCCGGACCGGCGGGCGCTTCAGCTCAGCGCTCGGAAGTGCTCATTATTGGTCTTCCCGTTCTCACCCGCTCACGGGCAGGGTTAGCCGATGTTCAGCTTGCCTTTGGGCTATCAATGCCGCGGGGACCAGGACTAACTGGTCGGGTGTGGCCCGACACTGTTCTTGCAGCTGGTACCTGGCCTGGCACACGGAGGGACGCAGATGCCTGTTGGGTGAGTGTAAAGACCCCTGGTGAGCTCACTCGCTGAGGTTAGGGCTTCAACATATCTTTTCCTTTTTTTCAAACGTGTCTGAGGGGAGACCACAATTTAGCCCCTCACAGCTTCTAACAAATAAAAAGAAAATGTTGAGCCTTCTTTATGGGAAGGAGCCACATGTAATAAATATTCAACATATAACATGTTTAATATGTAAGTATATGTAAATATACACATTTGACATATATTATATATGCGTCTTTCTTTTTTTTTTTTTTTTTTTTTTTAAATATATATTTTATTGATTTTTTACAGAGAGGAAGGGAGAGGGATAGAGAGTTAGAAACATCGATGAGAGAGAAACATCGATCAGCTGCCTTCTGCACACCCCCTACTGGGGATGTGTCCGCAACCAAGGTACATGCCCTTGACCAGAATCGAACCTGGGACCTTTCAGTCCGCAGGCCGACGCTCTACCACTGAGCCAAACCGGTTAGGGCTATGCGTCTTTCTATATATCTAATCTCTATCTACAAGAGAAGCATTTGGAAAGCGTACAGTACAGATGATCTACACTAATAAAAGAGAAACATGCAAACTAACCATCACTCTGCTACGCCCACCAGCCAATCAGAGCGAGTATGCAAATTAACCCAACAAAGATGGCGACGCCCATAGTGGCCAGGCAGCACTGGGGCTGCGGGGGGGCAGATCCAAGACACCCGCAGGGAGGCCGGCACCCAGCAGCCCCAAGCCTCGCCATGGCCGCGCTGGGGCTGCGGGGGGGGGGGGGGTGCGGAGGGGGGGCAGCGGAGACACAAACCTGCTAGAAACCTATGGAAAGGGAGATAAGCTATCATAACTTTATCTCCCTTTCCACAAGATGAGAAAACTGCCCCTGGTTTATTTAGTGATGTGGCCCACACCTTCCTACAAGCCAGAGGTCCTGAGGGGTCCCAGATTGGAGAGAGTGCAGGCCGAGCTGAGGGGACCCTCTTCCCGTGCATGAATTTCATGCACTGGGCCTCTAGTATTATATATAACCTCTGTACCTAATGAAGTCTTTCTACATGTGATACACATATTATATATATATTCCTCTCTATATCTTATCTATTTATTTAGATAGAGGCAATTTGTAGTATATATTTAGAATATATGTGTGTATATATATATATATATATATATATATATATACATACACTTACTGCAGAGACTCACGTGATCTGAAGTCAGGGTATGCATACATAAAATGTATGTATTGAAATGTACATTCTAACCTTCCCTTTCTGTTCAGTGACCTCCACATGGTTATCAGCAGAGCCGGTGTCATGGGAGCCAGAGCACCTGGCCAGGCCGCACCCCCTGCCCAGGGAGACACAGCCAGGCTGCACCCCCAGCCCAGGGAGACACAGCCAGGCCATACCCCCCAGCCCAGGGAGACACAGCCAGGCCGCACCCCCCAGCCCAGGGAGACACAGCCAGGCCATACCCCCCAGCCCAGGGAGACACAGCCAGGCCGCACCCCCCAGCCCAGGGAGACACAGCCAGGCCGCACCCCCCAGCCCAGGGAGACACAGCCAGGCCGCACCCCCCAGCCCGGGGAGACACAGCCAGGCCGCACCCCCAGCCCAGGGAGACACAGCCAGGCCGCACCCCCAGCCCAGGGAGACACAGCCAGGCCGCACCCCCCAGCCCGGGGAGACACAGCCAGGCCGCACCCCCAGCCCAGGGAGACACAGCCAGGCCGCACCCCCAGCCCAGGGAGACACAGCCAGGCCGCACCCCCCAGCCCGGGGAGACACAGCCAGGCCGCACCCCCTGCCCGGGGAGACACAGCCAGGCCATACCCCCCAGCCCAGGGAGACACAGCCAGGCCGCACCCCCCAGCCCAGGGAGACACAGCCAGGCCGCACCCCCCAGCCCGGGGAGACACAGCCAGGCCGCACCCCCCAGCCCGGGGAGACACAGCCAGGCCGCACCCCCCAGCCCGGGGAGACACAGCCAGGCCGCACCCCCCAGCCCGGGGAGACACAGCCAGGCCGCACCCCCCAGCCCGGGGAGACACAGCCAGGCCGCACCCCCCAGCCCGGGGAGACACAGCCAGGCCGCACCCCCCAGCCCGGGGAGACACAGCCAGGCCGCACCCCCCAGCCCGGGGAGACACAGCCAGGCCATACCCCCAGCCTGGGGAGACACAGCCAGGCCGCACCCCCCAGCCTGGGGAGACTCACACAGCCAGGCCATACCCCCCAGCCGGGGGAGACTCACACAGGCCTGTGGGGACACGTATGCTTTCCTTTCTGCCCGTCAGATTTGGGGGCAGTACACAGCAACGGGCGTGGCCAGGCGTCGTATTCTGGGGGACAGATTCCCCTCCCTGGCTGCTGGGCTTTAGGCAGGATTACTGGGAAGCTGGTCCCTCTGCCGTGGGCAGCCCTGGGCCCTGGCGCCAGCTGCCAGCACTCACTAGCCTGTGTGGCAGGGGCAGCCCAGGCCCCCGGGTGCGGTGAACAGGCTGGCGTCCAAGCCTCGAGGCAGCAGCTGCATGGCCTGGCAAGCTGTGCCCGGACGTGCCGCCTCGGGAAGCGGGCATGCCTCGGGGACTGGGGTCCTCGACGGGCCACCGCTGACCAGGGTTAACCGCCGTAAGCCACAGGCCGCCGCCCAGTTTCCGGAGAGCTTTGCAGAAAGTGAACTGCTTCCCTGGGAGGCCTGCCTTCCAGGGACGAGTCGGGGGTACGGTCACCCTTCTCTCTCGAGGGAAACGGCAGAGGCGCTGGGAACACAGACAGGCGGGCAGCTGGGAGCTGGTATATATATTTTTAACTTTAATCTTTATTGTGGAAAGTATCGCATAGATCCTCCTTTCCCCCCATTGGCCCCTTCCAGCCCACCCCCGTCCCCCCCCCCCCCGCCCCAGGCCTCTACCACCCTATTGTCTGTGTCCGTGGTCATGCACAGGCACACAGGTCCTTTGGTTGATTACCGCCCAGCCACCCTCCCCACCGTCCCTCTGAGGTTCGACAGTCTGTTCCATGCTTCTGTGTCTCTGGACCTATTTTGTTCATCGGTTTATTTTGTTCATTAGATTCCATGTGAGTGACATCACGTGATACTTGTCTTTCTCCGACTGGCTCATTTCACTGAGCATGATACGCTCCGGGTCCCTTGGGGAGCTGGGATTTGAGCAAAGGTTCAGGGCACGGTCTTCCCGTCCCCCCCTCCCTCCTGGCACCCCGGGGCCGCAGTTTCACGGCAGGTGACTGTATCCCGGATCCCCTGCCCAGTCTCCAGTCCTCGCTTGCTGTCCCAGGAGAGGCCGCGGGGCCCGGGGCTGTTGGTGGAGCTTGTGCGAAAGGCTTCTTTATGGCAATAGCAGTTGAGCCCAAACAATCCCCAAATAAAGACCAGCTTCCCTCCAGGACTGAGAGTGATGCTCAAAGCTGAATGGTGTGGCTCAGTGGCTAGAGCATCAGCCCGTGACTGAAGATTCCCAGGTTCGATTCTGGTCAAGGGTGCATGCCCGGGTTGTGGCATGATCCCTAGGGGCTGGAGGTGTGCAGGAGGCAGCCGATCAATGGTTCTCCCTCATCATTGATGTTTCTCTCTCTCCCTCTCCCTTCCTCTCTGAAGTCAATAAAAATATATTTTAAAAAAGAGTGATGTCCCAAGTCCCCGATGACAGGGGGACGCTCTCGGCGGCACAGACGCTCTCAGCTGAGCCGTAGCGCATCGCTGTAGAACAGAGTTGTCACCTCCGGCCCGGCTGAAGGGGGCTTCATTTTGTCGATGTTGTCTTCCGTTCTTCGGTGTTCTCCTGGTTTAATGAATGGTCCCCTCATTCTCATCATGGGGAGACCCTGGTATTGATTTCAGAGAGGAGGGGGAGAGAGAGAAACATCAGTGATGAGAGAGAATCATGGATCGGCTATCTCCTGCACGGCCCACCCTGGGGATCAGGCCCACAACCGGGGCATGTGCCCTGATGGGGAATCGAACCGTGACCTCTAGGTTCATAGGTCGATGCCACTGATCAGTTTTGGCATTCTTTCTCACAGAGCCTAGACAGAGTCCCAGAATCCTCGTGAACACACGTGTCCCGGCAGCGACTTCCTGCGGACCAGCGTTGTCCCACCTGAGACGGCCGGTTGCCTCCATGTGACCTGGAAGGCGCGTTGAGCCCCGACATTGTGAGAATGTGCAGAGTCACTGTAAGCGCAGAATCCATGTCCCTGTCCTTTCAGCTGGACTTGAGACAGGGTCCAAACAGCAGCAACAAAACAATCAGAGACCTAATCGCATCGTCTAAACGGAGCCAAGGGAATTGTTTGGTCTCATTCATGAGTCAAAATATGTATTTTAATGAAAAAAAAAAATTAGTCTTGAGCCGCCTAAATGAAACGATATCTGTAGCCATCAGAGGCTGCTGTCGATCCCTTTTCTTTTCTTTTTTTTTTAAAATATATTTTATTGATATTTTAGAGAGGAAGGGAGAGGGATAGAGAGCTAGAAACATCGATGAGAGAGAAACATCGATCAGCTGCCTCCTGCACACTTCCCACTGGGGATGTGCCCGCAACCAAGGTACATGCCCTTGACCAGAATCGAACCCGGGGCCCTTCAGTCCACAGACCGACGCTCTATCCACTGAGCCAAACCAGTTTCGGCTGCTGTCGATCCCTTTTCATCGTGAGCTCAGAGATGCAACATAGTGTTTGCTCCTTGCATGCCTTCTCCTTCGTCACCAGCAGAGGGCAGCACAGCTAGTGCCAAGTGTCTCCCTGGGGAGCCTTCCTGCCTTGAAAGTGATGGGTGCAGAGATGATGGGTGCAGGGCCTCGGGCCACCAGGGCTGCGATGGGAGACTCTATTCACGTGTGACATTGACCCGACCTCCTAGACTGCGGGGTTGAAGTTTCCTCTTTAGACTTTCAGAAATCACCATGACTTCCTTGTAGACTATTCACACGTTTCGCAGGTCGTATTGATCCCTGTGTGATAAATGTGGTAAATGTGATAAATGTGATAAATATAGAGCCGTGTGATGAATGTGGTAATGGTGAAGCATAGAGAGCAGGGTCATGTCAGTGACACCAGCTCAGCTTTTGGCTGCTGAAGGGCAGACTTGGCCCCCAGCGCTCGGTGCCTGTGTGAGGGCGGGCCGGCCTCGCACCCTCTGCGGTCAGGCGAGACAGAAACTTGCAGGCTTCCCTACCACCTCGCAGGCTCGTTGGGAAGATCAGTAAAATCGGCACGTCTGAAAGCGCCCTTCGAGAGGGGCTTTCAGATAATTACCGGTCTCTCCCGTGCTACCATGGTTCGCGTGAGTCCAGCGTTGAATTCATGTGAGTTGCAAAGCCAGTGTTTAGAGCTTCCTTTTGGATTGTAGCATGGTGTCTGTAAGTGAGCGCACCAGGACCTTGAACGGCCGTGTCCGGGGTCCACAGGGCTTACTGTGAATATTCACTTTATCCCGATGAAATGCCAGCGTTGGTATCCCAAACCCATCACGCCTAACATTTCCCCGTCCCGGCAGGATCTCAAAGATAATGTAACTCATAGATAATAAAACCCACCTGCCTATATAATTCCACACAGCAAACAAATAGAATCCCCTACTTTTATTTTATTATTATTATTTTAAATATATCTTTATTGATTTCAGAGAGGAAGGGAGAAGGAAAGAGAGATAGAAATATCCATGATGAGAGAGAATCATTGATTGCTTGCCTCCTGCACGCCCCACACTGGGCATGTGCCCTGACTAGGAATCAAACTTTGACCTCTTGGTTCTTGGGTCGATGCTCAACTGCTGAGCCACACCCAGCCGGGCAGAATTCCCTGCTTTTAATTTAAAGGGCTAGCAAATGGGAAGTAAGAAAACAACATAACATGTATTTCAAACACGTAAGTTCACGAGACTGGCTGCCCCACAGAGCATAAGGGAGCAGCCCCAGGCTGTGCCTGCGTCCACCTGTCAGTCCTCTTGTCCTGGTGTGTGGCTTCCTTCCCATCAACACGAGGCCATCCAGACATGACTCGTGTCCGGAATTACTAGAAACAACACCCACAGGCCTGCAGTTTCTGCTCTCACATCGCAAAGCAGAGAGACGCGCGTAGCCCCGGCCGACCTCCCTGCTCTGTGGCATGGAGGCTTGGGTGACAGGCGGTTTAATAACAAACGCACCTGCTGACATCAGGGGCGGCCACGGAGCTATTTCTTTAACCCCGGACTTGAGTGGCTTGAGCCTCCCTCGAGATCACAGCACAGGCGATGCCTTCGGCCCTTGGGTGCATAACGAGGTCGAATCAAATCCCCGTTCTCAGGGCTGGTGGCTGCGCTTCACGTGGGTGAGTCACGCGTGTGACCACCTGAGACCGAGGCTGCGGAGCCGAGGGGGAAGCAGTCGTTAGTTTGTTGTCTCATTGCTGCTTTGTGTGTGTGTGTGTGTTTTGTTGTTTTTTTGTCTGTAGACTCATTTCCTCTAATTTTCACTTAGCGATGAGTTTAGCACCTTCATAACGGCTTACAGGCTGGCCGATGCAGGAAGGAATGTGACTTAATTTCGGCTGAAGATCTGCCTTGATGAGCTCTAAGGACACAGCGAGGGAGGCTCTGAGCTCGCTACTGGGCGAGATGAGGAGGCTGAGAGCGCTGTCACAGTGGGCACAGGCTCCCTCTTTCATGTCCATGGGACTTCCCGAGGGGTCAGCACCGCTTCACTGCCATCTCCCACGTGTGCTCTGACCACCCGCCCACGGCTGCTGGGGCTGCTGCACACCCCTCCCCTCTGCCACGCCCCCTCTGCCACGCCCCTCCCTTCTGCCACGCCCCTCTCCTCTGCCACGCCCCTCCCCTCTCCCACACCCCTTCCCTCTCCCACGCCCCTTCCCTCTCCCACACCCTTCCCTCTCCCAGGCCCCTTTCCTTCTCCCACGCCCTTTTTCTCTCCCACGCCCTTCCCTCTCCCACGCCCTTCCCTCTCCCACGCCCTTCCCTCTCCCACGCCCCTTTCCTCTCCCACGCCCGTCCCCTCTCCCACGCCCCTCCCCTCTCCCACGCCCCTTTCCACTGCCACACCCCTCCCTCTCCCACACCCCTTCCCTCTCCCACGCCCCTTCCCTCTCCCACACCCTTCCCTCTCCCACACCCCTTCCCTCTCCCACGCCCCTTCCCTCTCCCACACCCTTCCCTCTCCCAGGCCCCTTTCCTTCTCCCAGGCCCCTTTCCTTCTCCCACGCCCTTCCCTCTCCCACGCCCTTCCCTCTCCCACGCCCTTCCCTCTCCCACGCCCTTCCCTCTCCCACGCCCTTCCCTCTCCCACGCCCCTTTCCTCTCCCATGCCCGTCCCCTCTCCCACGCCCCTCCCCTCTCCCACGCCCCTTTCCACTGCCACGCCCCTTCCCTCTCCCACGCCCCTTTCCACTGCCACGCCCCTTCCCTCTCCCACGCCCTTTTTCTTTCCCACGCCCCTTCCCTCTCCCACGCCCCTTCCCTCTCCCACACCCTTCCCTCTCCCAGGCCCCTTCCCTCTCCCACGCCCCTTTCCACTGCCACGCCCCTTCCCTCTCCCACGCCCTTTTTCTTTCCCACGCCCCTTCCCTCTCCCACGCCCCACCCCTCTCCCACGCCCCTTCCCACTGCCACACCCTTCCCTCTCCCACACCCATTCCCTCCCTACACAGCTCAGTCTAGAGTCCTACCTATTTGGTCTGACTTCCCTCTTCACCTTCCCTGTCCCTGCTCCTGCCCTGCCCCGTCCTGCCCCTGCCCTGCCCCGTCCTGCCCCTGCTCTGCCCCGTCCTGCCCCTGTCCTGCCCCTGTCCTGTCCGGCCTGCCCCACCCTGTCCTGTCCCTGCCCTGCCCCGGCCCCGTCCTGCCCCTGCCCGAATCACGTGCTCCTCCCCACTGCCTGGTGAATTCAGGCCTTGCCAATTTATTCTCTGCTGCTCGTCTCCTCCCACCTGATCCGCCCCTTTCCTTTGCCGTGCCCCTTGCCCACAGAGTGCTGCCCTCCTTCCTCAGCAACGTGCTATTAACTAGGAAACCCCTTTCCGTCTGGTCCCGGCCTCCCTTTCATCTGCAAGAACCCCCCACGAATCATCGACCGCAGCCAGAGCTGCGCACGTCCTCCGAGAACCGCAGGCCCAGCATCCGTGCAGGCTCTGCTCACATTTCCCGCTGCCTGCCTGCCTTTTCCTCTCCCTGGTGGCTGACTTCCCTTATCTTTTAAAGTTCAGCTCCGCTCCCCGGGCCCCTGGCCCTGCTTCCGCAGCAAGACGTACCTGCTGTTCCTGGCGCTTTCATCACACTGTTTCCCAGCGGCGGTGCACCAGTCTCTACTCTCTCAGCGCCCTACGTTCCTGGGAGGAAAGGAGCAGGGCTTAGGCACTTTTCCCAGCATGCACCAGGGCCTCGAAAGTGCTCACAAGAGAGCTCAGGCTCAGCCGGTGTGGCTCAGGGGTTGAGCGCTGACCTGTGAACCAGGAGGTCACAGTTTGATCCCCAGGCAGGGCACATGCCCGGGTTGTAGGCTCAATTCCCAGTAGGGGGCGTGTAGGAGGCAGCCGATCGACCTATGTTTCTATTTCTTTTCTTCTTCTTTATTTATTGTTTAAAGTATTACAAATAGCAGTACATATGTCTCCTTTTCTTTTTTTCCCCAATTGACCTTCCCTACGCCCCCGGCACATGCCCTCACCCCCCTCCCAGTGTCTTGCATCCATTGGTTATGCTTATGTGCATGCATACAAGTCCTTCGGTTGATCTCTTACCTCCCCCTGCCCCCCCCACCCTCCCCAGCCTTCCCGCTGTCATTTGACAGTCTGTTGGATGCTTCTCTGCCTCTGTATCTATTTTTGTTCATCAGTTTATAATATTCTATTTCTTCCCTTCCTCTCTCTCTCTTAGAAATCATTAAAAACATATTTTTTAAAAAAATCACAATTACCCTACAAAAATATTTGAGAAAAAAGAGCTTGGTTTTTACAATGAATATACGGCTGTAAGTCAGGACGTATAGGTTCTCTTAGTGCGAATGAGCTTTGGTTTCCGCTTCTTGGCTCTTGTGAATGATACTTCATGACGGTTCCTGTGCCCTGTTTGTGGGGATGTGTTTTCCGTTCTCCTGGGCACGTGCCTAGGAGCGGAATTGCTGGGCCGTAGGGTGGCTCTGTGTTACCTTTCTGAGGACCTGCCAGACGGTTCCTGTAGCAGCTGCACCACTTCACATCCCCGCCCGCGGTGCGCGCGCATCCTGCCTCCTCTACATCCTTGTCCGCACGTGTTCTTGTTCGTTTTTCTGACTATAGTCATTGTGGTGAGTGTGACGTGATATCTCCTTGCGCTTTTGACTTTGACCAGTGAACGTGAGCATCGGTCCCGTGCTTATTGGCCATTTATGTATCTTCTTTAAAGACATGTCCATGCAAATCCATGTCTATTGTTATGTTTAAGATTTTTAAACTGAGTTTTAGAGAGAGAGGAAGGGAAAGGGAGAGAGAAAAACATCAGTGTGAGCGTGGAACATTGATCAGCTGCCTCCTGCTGGGGACTGAGCCTGTGACATGGGCATGTGCCCTGACCGGGAATCGAACCTGCAACCTTTCAGTGCACGGGAGGATGCCCAACCAACAGCCACACCGATCAGGGCCTTTGTCTATTTTTAAGTGGCTATTTGTCCTTTTATTGAGTTATAAGCATTCTTTATATATTCTGGGCACACGTTCCTTATCAGATATATGATTTATTAATATTTATTAATATTAAATGTCCACCAGCATTTTATATACATTTAAATAAGTATTTATGTATTTTTATGCTTATACTTATACATGTCAAGACTTCAGTAGGTTTCTCGTTTTTCTACGTGCGGGGTAATACAGTTTGCATTGTGCATAGGTGTCCTCCATGTCATTCTACATGTAATCCCGCCTCCCTGTTTCCAGTGTTTGCACAGATGCGCATGCAACCACTCGTTCCCGTGAGTCTCAGAGTCTCACTATTACAATCGGCGCTCCTGTGAGCACTCCTGCCAGGGCCCGTTTCCACACCCACGTGCGAGACTCCCTCTAGGACACCTTGACGAGGCATCGCCGAGCGTCGGGGCATCTGCATGTTATATGCTAACACACTCAGTGTCTACCAGGCGTTCTGTACAAACACGGTCTCGCAGTAGCAGCGTGCGGGAAGGCCATCCCTGGCACACTGGCCAACGTTCGGATGTAAGCGTCCTTGTCCAGCAGATGAACAAAACCGCTACCTCACCTGGTTTCACTCACACGACATTGTTTCCAGATCGTGATTCGCATCATGCCTGTGACGTGGTGTTTGGCTAGAATCTGCCTCGTCTAGGTCCGTGGACCTGTCCTCCACCTGGGAGCCCCCACGTGACCCGGAGTGGGCATGACAGAGGGGCTGCACGAGTCTGGATGTATATTCTTACTGTGATGCATGTGAGGCCAGCGTAAAAGGCTTTCCCTCCCATTCGCAGCTGACCAGGCTCTTCACCGCCACCCAGAGATTTTGACTCGGCAAAGAGGTGACGTTTTGCTTTAACGATGCTGTCGACAGGCTCCGTTCCCAGTCACTTCTCAAAAGCGCTTTGTCAGCAGAGGGCTCTTATCAGCTCTGCAAGCTGCTGGACCCCGCGTCAGCCGAGAGCGAAGAGGAGCGTCCGCGGGCAGCGCGTGCGGAAAGCTGTGCCCACGCTCTCGGGCAAAGGCCTTGCTCAGCGTGTTGAGGCTGCGTGTCTCGCTCTCCGCTGTACCTGAACCGGAGAGAGCGGAGTGGGTCCGTGCCAGTGTCTAGGAGGCGAAGGTGTGCAAGGTGGCGCTTCCAAACTGACAGTTGCAGGAAGAGAAATCACGGAGGATTAACACGGAGAGGCCGACCTCACGTGCGGGCTTAGCGGTGAACATGGCTGCGTGGAGTCTCCATTGGGAATGTCTGTGGTCTGAGATCCTGAACACCGAGTGTTAGGCCAGAGAATCTCAGCGTGATGCCCGACCGGCGTGGCTCAGGGGTGGAGCATCGGCCTAGGAACCAGGAGGTCACGGTTCGATTCCCGGTCAGGGCACATGCCCGGGTTGTGGGCTCAATCCCCTGTAGGGGGCGTGCAGGAGGCAGCTGATTCATGATTCTCTCTCATCATTGATGTTTCTTTTCTTCTTTTTAAAAAAAATATTTTTATTGATTTCGGAAAGGAAGGGAAAGGGAGAGATAGAAACATCGATGATGAGAGAGAATCGTGGTTCGGCTGCCTCCTGCACGCCCCCTACTGGGGATCGAGCCCACAACGCAGGCATGTGCCCCGACCGGGAATCGAACCGTGACCTCCTGGTTCATGAGTTGACACTCAACCACTGAGCCAAGCCGGCTGGGCTCATCATTGATGTTTCTATCTCTCTCTCTTCCTCTCCCTCTCTGAAATTAAAATACTAATAATCACACACACACACACACACACACACAGCCCATGACTAGATACTTTGGGGCAATGAATGCCCCTCCTGTTGTCATGGGAACCGGTTCCCACATGGAGGAGGCCGCCCAAAGGGCACCGTGGCCGCGGTACTCCCAGCAGAGAGGCCGGAGGGTGGACGCCGAGCACTGCCCCAGTCCCCAGACAGCGCCCAGACCTCCCCTTACTTCACAGGGCGCGGGCAGGTGGTGGTGCTCCATGTCTATCAGACTCCGATTCAGTTCTGAGGTCCATAATTCAATGGCGATAGATAGAAAAATGGCTCCTTTTCCATTAAAAGGGTAATTACCTCGTTATCAGTGTGCTGGAAGGAGGAGAGCTGATGGATTTCTCATCAAGTCGTGCGATCGTAAGGGGCCGGGGCAGTCATCTCATTCTGTCCTTAAGCCCGAATTTCATCCGCCTCGATGGATAGGCGCGTGCAGCGAGGGCCTCGGGGTAACAGGAGTGGGTCGCCGCCGTTATTTCAGCGCCCCTCCGTCGCCACATCCTCGCCCTCACGCAGAGGCTGACGGAGGAGGGAAGGCCATGCCTCCCGTGTCCTCCTCGCGTAGAGAAAAGCGTGTTGTAAACGTCCTTCCTCTTCCTTCAGTCAAAGGACATGTGTGGAGCACCTACTGTGCGCGGGTGACGCCAAGGTGCACCGGCTGCAAAGACAGATCTAATGCTTGCCAGGATTTAGCTGAAGACACGGGATGGGTCATAACCACACCCACGTACGTGGGTGATTAAAAGGAGATTCGTTCTCTGGAGGAAAGAAGTCAGGGGCTGCTATAGGGCTGAACAGGAGGACGCGAAGGCCTGGTCTGGATGGATGGAGGGTCAGAGACGGCCTTTGTGCACGTGTGACATTGAGCTCGAGCCCTGACGTCCGAGAGGAGGCAGCCTTTGGGCATGGCCAGGAGCACTCCTGCGGAGGGGCGGCCTGTGCGGGTGGAGCTGCGTGGCGGGTTCGAGGGCAGCCTGGCTGGGGTTGGGCTTATACTCGCAAAGGTCAGCCCGCAGCAGATGAACTAGACACGGGGAACTCAGAACCGAGAGCTCAGAGGAGGCCCCCAGGAGGGAGGTGGCGGCTTGGACAGAGCTGGCGTGGTGGCAGTGGAGACATTTCTGAGACGCAGGTAGGGAGTCCTTTAAAAAATTTTAAATATGTTTTTATTGATTTCAGAGAGAAGGGAGAGGGAAGGAGAGAGAGATCAATGATGAGAGAATCATTGATCAGCCACGTCCCGCATGCCCCACTGCTTGCTGCATCTGGGGTGACTGAGCCAGGCACGGGCCCTGACCGGGAATGGAACTGAACCCTCCCAGCTCATGGGTCGAGGCTTAACCACTGAGCCACACCGGCCAGCCCTTAGGGGTCTTATTGGAGGGTGGACATAGAACAGGGTAACGGGAGGAGGCGCGGTCCGGGCTGAGGCCTCCGTTTCTGGCTGGCTGGCCTTGTGGGTGGGAGTTCCGCCAGGCGGACGGAGCCCCCGGGAGGACCAGATCCGCAGCGGGAAGGATGGGAGCCGAAAGTCGGCGTTTGCACGAGCTTCGTGTGCGATGCCCGGGGAACACACGGGGAGGGCTTTTGGCTCTGAGCCTGCATCTGAGAGAAGCTGGAAAAATGCATGGGGTGATGTTGGTCTGGCCATGGTTCATAGCAGCTGTGGGGAAAGAAGAGCGAAGGGAAGGGGCCCAGGTGTGGACTCTTGACAAACTCAAGCACCCCCGACTCCCGTCTTGAGAAACGAGAGTCGAGTAGAAGGATGTCCTTTATATATATATATATATATATATATATATATATATATATATATATAGTTGATTTTTACAGAGAGGAAGGGAGAGGGATAGAGAGTTAGAAACATCGATGAGAGAGGAACATCAATCAGCTGCCTCCTGCACACCTCCTACTGGGGATGTGCCTGCAACCCAGGTACATGCCCTTGACCGGAATCGAACCTGGGACCCTCCAGTCCACAGGCCGATGCTCTATCCACTGAGCCACACCGGTTAGGGCTTTTTTTAAAAAAGCTTTATTGTTGAAAGTATTGCATAGGTGCTCCGCCCACCCCCCCCCCCAATCCCTTCCAGCCCGTTCCCATCCCCCTTCTAAGCCCTCCCCACCCCATTGTCTGTGTCCATGGGTGATGCATCCATGCATATATGTTCATTGGTTGATCTCTTCCCAACCACCCTCCCCCGCCTTCCCTCTGAGGTTCCACAGTGTTCATGCTTCTATGTCTCTGAGTCTATTTTTTTTAAAAAATATATTTTATTGATTTTTTACAGAGAGGAAGGGAGAGGGATAGAGAATTAGAAACATCGATGGGAGAGAAACTTCGATCAGCTGCCTCCTGCACACCTCCCACGGGGGATGTGTCCGCAACCAAGGTACATGCCCTTGACCGGAATCGAACCCGGGACCCTTCAGTCCGCAGGCCGACGCTCTATCCACTGAGCCAAACCGGTCAGGGCTCTGAGTCTATTTCTGATCCTCAGTTTATTTGGTTCGTTAGCGTCCACATGTGAGTGAGATCATGGGATCTCACTTCTCTTCTGCGGGCACCTTCCTTAGCTCATGAGCCAGCTCCTGACCAGACAAGGGGTGGGTTCTGACCCCATTATTTTCTTAAAGGCTGTGACTTTGGGCCAGTCCTCGCCTCTCTCTCTCCCCGTCAGTGTCTACGTCCTTAAAGTGAGCAGCCGGAGCCCAAATCCTCTCTGATGCCCATGTCCTGTGGCTCAGCCCTCCCTGGAATGAGGCTCCTTGTTTAGTTACTTGAGCTATTTTTCTGTGACTTCCTTTACGTCCCTGTAATTGGCATACCCACAATGCCCTTCCAAATCCAGGAGTCTCACTGTAGGTGCGTTAGGGTAACATTCCTCTAGCTAAATCTTTCTCCTCTGATGCCGGGCGGTGATTCTGTGGGCAGTTGGGCTGGTACATTCCAGTTCTGTGTGTGTGTCCTCCGGTGGTGGAGACGGTGTGGTCGGACCCTTTTTCACTAACGATGAGCCTCTTTATTTTTGCCATTTCTATTCAACTCAGTTTTTCCGTTTCTCTTAAATGAGCTTCGGAGGTTTGGGGAGTGCTGGGGGGATTCCTTCGGCCTCGCTGGATTGTTTGTGTTCAGTCTGGATCATAGAGCAAACCCCATGGCCGCCTCAGCTCAGTCCCCATGAGACTCATAACTGAGGCGAGCTTCGGGTTGAAGGATGTCTCTCCAACGGCCACGCAGCGGGTGTGTTTGCGGCAAATGAAGTTTCAGAGCATTGCTCAAGGACCTCTGGGTGGCACCTGTAAATGTATATTTAACACATTGACACTGTCCAATGTTTAATGTTGAAATGGTTTTTGAACACAGTCCTGATGCTTTGCTGCTAGCTTTGTGTGTGAGCCAGCTCTTCCTGCTGTGTTTGCTTTGGCCTCACCATGCACCTCTGAGTCTGCTGAGAAGGTGGGGAAAATTTTAAAAACAAAGGGCGTCGGTTAGTGAAAAATGATAGACTAAATAGCAATGAGATGGCTCGTGACAGACTTCCTTTAAAAAATATATATTTATTGATTTCAGAGAGGAAGACAGAGGGAGAGAGAGTTAGAAGCATCAATGACGAGAGAGAATCATGGACCGGCTGCCTCCTGCACGCCCCCTACTGGGGATGGAGCCCGAAACCTGGGCACGTGTCCTGACGGGGAATCAAACCGTGACCTCCTGGTTCATAGGACGACGCTCACCACTAAGCACACGGGCCGGGCGGACTTTCTTTTTTACCCAAAAGACTCTGACCCTGTCACGGGGTCATCTCACCTAAGGGGACGCATGGCGACCGTGACGGTGTCCTTCCTGTCTCAGGTGAGGCTTTGCCATTATTTTTTATTTCTGCTACACGTCACTGTTTTCAGGATTCAAAACTCTAGTCACGACCGATACGGTTTTCAGAGAAAGAAGAGGTTCCAGTCAGTGAAAGCAGCCCTTCTTGCTGCACCCGGGGTGACCGAGCCAAACGCACAGTCAGGGAGGATGCGCCATGCAGAACGCGGTGAGAAGGCGTGAGCGGGAACACGGCTGTGCTCGGAGGGAGCGCTGTGAACTTCATTTTCACTTGCACCAGGATCCTGGAGTTCTGCTTGGAAACCCTTTCAAATTACCCAAAGCAGAGCAGCTGGGCTTGGCCTCCAGGTCTGTGCTTCTAGGAGGCCAACATTTTAAACGGTGTGGTGTGAGTTTGACTGTATTATTTGTCCTTCCTCTTCCCCACCTGTAGATAGTTAAAGGTAGCCCCGCCCACCCTGGCCACACACACACACACACACACTCACTCACACACACACACACACACACTCACTCACACACACACACACACACTCACACACACACTCACACACACACACACACACACACACTCACACACACACACACACTCACACACACACTCACACACTCACACACACACACACACACACTCACACACACACACTCCAATGATATGTCCACGTTCTAACCCTCAGTACCTGCGAGTGTCGCCCCATTTGAAGGAAGAGTCTTGGCAGGTGCAATTAAACCAAGGATCTCATGTGATTTCATCCTGGAAGAACTGAGTGAGCCCTACGTCCAACGGCAAGAGGACAAGATGCAGACCCACAGGGGTCCAGGCCATGTGTGAAGGCTGAGACAGAGACTGGAGAGAGTTGTCTGTAAGCCAGCGATTGCCAGCAGCCGCCAGGAGCTGGGAAGGAGTGACAGTGTGGGTTTTCCCTCAGAGCCACCAGAAGCCTGCTGGCACCTTCACCTGGGATGCCTGGTCTTCAGGATTGCGCGGTGACAAACTCCTGTAAGCCCTTGGAAGCTAGCACACCGCCCTCCGGGAAGCATCCTTAGGAGGCAGCATGCTGGATGGGAACACGGAATGTAAGAGTTAGCGCATGTGGGTTCCGAGCCTAACGCTGCCCCCGGAAGCTGTGTGGCCTTGGCTGGGCGTATCGAGGAGCCTACACACTGCTTGGTCTGTAAAACGAAGACTTGATCTTTCCTTTCAAGTCCTAGCTCTAGCCTTGTTCTCTCACTACGTAAAATGACTAGAAAGCGGAACGCAACGCAAATGGACAACGGGCCGTGTCGGAGTGTGTTGGCTGAGAGAAGGGAGGAAAACCAGATGAGCCCTAAGTCTCTCTCGCTTTCGGCTGGCAGTCACTCTCTGCAGTGTGCCCAGAGAGGGGCAACTAAGGCAAGTCCAGTGGTATGGCCACGTTGAAGAGAACAATGTTGGGATTTGTGGAGGACCAGGGCACTGGAATTCGTGGTACAGAGCACCAGAGAGGAGAAAATGATGCAGAAAATAGCTCTAGAAAGCTGCGTAGTATTCCCCTTGAGTCTTCCTTGGATACTGAGATGTAAATGCATGTGGTCAAACTCCACCATGTTGGGCAATGGAGTGATGGGGTAGCTGATGAGCTACGTGGTGTCCAGATCTCACCCAGCCTGGGAGCTGTTTAAGTTCTAACCAGTTATTTCAAAGAGATTTCACTGAGCATCTGGTATATCATCAGAGATCATATTTTAGTAGTAATGGAAACCATTTTCCCAACAAAACAGAAAAATAAGCCTTGAAAATATTAGGCTTGTTTGCAAGTAATGTTCATTGACTGCCAAAACCAACTTCAACTCTCTTTACAGGAAGACAACAAAATCCAGACACTCAACAAAATAACCTTTACAATGTCCTTCATCTAATTAAAAATAACTAGACATTTTAAGTAGCAGGAAAAAGGTGACTCAGAACCAGAAGGTAAACCAGTCCATAGAATCAGACCCGGGAATGATGGGCACAATGGAATTAGCAGACAAGGATTTTTAAAATAGCTCTGATAAATATGCATCAGGATTTAAATGAAAATATGAACGTAATGAAGAGACGAATAGAACTATTGAGAGAATCAGTGGAACTTCTAAAACTGAGAAACACAGTATCACAAATGAAAAATCAAATGGATGGGTGTAGCCGCAGACGAGATGCCCCCACCTCCCGTCCCCTCCTGGAAAAAGGGATCATCGAACTTGAAGATAGAGCAATGGAAACCCTTTAAACCTAAGCACACAGAGAAAAAAAAAGTCTTAAAAATACAGAAGCATGCCTGCGTGTCCTTGGGACCACAGCAGTCTCACGGGCTGTCGTGTACATTCCCGACAGCGGTCTGTTTTATTGTAGTGGGAGTGCTTGACCTTGCGTTTTTGATTGCACTCATTTCAAAGGCATCTGTCTTGAATGAACACATTGCCAGCTAGACAGCTGGAGAAAGAGCCAGGCCACCCACCTGTGACCTGCCCCTTCCGAAAGCCCTGTGCGACACAAGACGGCTGACCACGCGAGGGACACCACGTTTCCCTTCCCATGCTTTGATTCCCGCTCTTAGGTTTTAAGTTCAACAAGAAAGAGGGAACTTGCAAAACCCTCGACACCTCACCCTCCGCCCTGGTCCAGGCAGAACCGCGGGTTCTCTCTCTTCTCCCACAATCTCGCGGTTGGGCCCCGGACATGCCGCGTCCTCCGGGACTGGCGAGTAATAAACCTTATTGTTTTCCAAGTTCCCCGATGGCTGTGGCCGAGGTACAGCTCGCAATCATACACACCACGGGCGCTGGCCCAGCCACAGCACTGGCTCAGGTCAGGAGGTGTTTGGGGGCCCACAAGGGGTACAGGCCCAGGTGAGCGCCTCGGGCACTCCCGGCTACTAGCATCGCTATCCCAAACACGAAGTAAGCGGAGTCCCAGAAAGGAAGAATGGGACCGGGACATAAAAAAAAACCAGAATGGCTGAAAATCTCCAAGTTGGATGAAATCTCTACTAGTCAATCCACCGTTTCAAGAAGTCCAGTGAGCCCCCAAGCAGAACAAACACACACACAAAACTACACCAAAGTATATAATAATGAAATTATTGAACATCAGCGATGAAAAAAAGGCTAAAAGCAGCTAAAGAAAATACGACACCTTTCCTAAGAGGAACAAGCCAAGAGTTATCACCGATTTCTCGTTAGAGACAATGCAACGCAGAAGACAGAAGACATCTTCCGATGCCGGGCAACAAAACCACAGAACCCCAAAACCTTACTAACTTAGAATCCTGTCCTCAGTGAAAATGTCCTCCAAAAACGGATGTGAAACGAAGACGTTCTCAGGTCAGTCAAAGCTGAGAGAATTCATTGCCGGCACGTTTATGCGCCAAGAAATGATGAAGGAAGTTTCAGATGGGGCCTTGGACCTGCAAAAAAGAATGAAGGGTTAGCATATGGCCCGTGGGTGGGAAAATACAGAAGACTTTCATTCTTTCCTCGTGCATATATCTCTTTGTCAGTTTTCTTTTTTAAAATATATTTATTGATTTCAGAGAGAGGAAGGGGGTGGGAGAGAGAGAAACATCAATGATGAGAGAGAATCATGGATCGGCTGCCTCCCGCACGCCCCCTACTGGGGATCCAGCCTGCAACCTGGGCGTGTGCCCCGACTGGGAATCAAACTATGACCTCCTGGTTCATGGGTCGACGCTCAACCACTGAGCCACACTGGCCAGACTGTCAGTGTTCTTTATAGGAAAAATAATACTGTGTTGTGGAGTGGACAGGAGGTATAGGAGTAAAATAGGACGCCAGCACCGTGGTCGGAGGGAGAGGTGGAAGGAACCTGGGGCCAGGGCCGTACGCTGTTGTGCGGCGGCTTCGTGCCATTCGAAGGCGGGCTGGGTTCGAGGAAGACGCGTGTCGCCTTTCCGGAGCACGCAGGCTGTGTTGTCACAGCTCCCACGGAACCTCCTGGCGCCTGTCCTCACTTCCGCAGCGAAGTTAGATCACACGGCAGCTCTGCTCGCAGCTCTCAAGGACGTCCCACCTCCGAGCAAACGCTGGAGTTTTAGAAATCTGTTCTCCATCTGGTCCAGAGCCATTTCCCCGAGCTTGTCTGGATCCTCTGCCCTGCTCCCCACCGCACGCCACCGCACCGGCCTCCTTGCTCACCCTTGAACCTGCCCGGCAACGACCCTCCCTGGGGTCTTGGCACCTGCGCTTTGCTTTGCCTCTAACTCTCTTCACCCCCAGCATCTGGCTCCCTCCCTGCCCTGTGTCCAGTCCTTTTGGACGCTGCCTTCTCGTGGGCATCTTTCCTGAACACGAATCTTAGAGGCGATCCTGGCCCCCGGGGCCCCTTCCTCTCCTTGAGGGCGCGGGACCCCCGACTTCCTGCGGGCACTGTCCTTGGCCTTGCGTCCCTGCAGAGCGTCTCATCTCCCAAGGGACTCTGAGCTTCGCTTGTGCGTCTTATTTATTTCCAGTCTCTCTCCCCAGAATCCATCACAACACATCTGGGGCCCCAGCTGGTTTTCTTTTCGTTTCTGTTTTTTTTTAAAATATATTTTATTGATTTTTTACAGAGAGGAAGGGAGAGGGATAGAGAGCTAGAAACATCGATGACAGAGAAACATCGATCAGCTGCCTCCTGCACACCCCCTACTGGGGATGTGCCCGTAACCAAGGTACATGCCCTTGACCGGAATCGAACCCGGGCCCCTTCAGTCCGCAGGCCAACGCTCTATCCACCAAGCCACACCGGTTTCGGCTCATTTCTGTTTTGTTCACGGTTGCATCCCCGAGGCCTAGAAGAGGGCATAACGCGTAGTAAGCACTCAGACACATTCCACGGAGGGCCAGGACCCCCCACCGCAGGCTTGGAGCCCCAGGAAGCCCACCCGGACTCCATGCTCTGCCAAGCCGCCCCACATCCGTGTGCCGCCCCAGCAGCCTCCCCATCACCTCCCATCCGCGTTTGCCTCCGGGCTGCAAGGGATGAAGCGTTTCTTTATCACCGACGTGGACTTGGAAGGCCTGCTGCAGGCTGTGTGTTTGCCCGACAAGCAGGACAGCCTGCTTTTGTCTGGAAAGCTTTGTGGCGGGAAAGGAGCTACTCCGAGAAGACGGGTTTCCTGAATTTCAAAGGGAACCTGTGGTCTTTCTTTTGGGGTTGATTCTATCTTTTGGAAAAGTCCGGCGCCCTCAGCCTTCTGCACTGGAGGCTTGCAACCTCCATCCCTGACAGAGGCGGAGAGAAGGGGGCTCACCACGGTCCCCCAGGGAGCCGGCCTCCGCCTGGGCGGCTCTGGTGTCCGCAGAGATGACAGGAACCCAAGATGCTGCTCCTTCCTGGGACTGGCGTTGAGGAGAAGCTAGAGCCCAGCTGCCCCGCGCTGATGAGTTGATTTCACAGACGGGCATTGGCAGGGCCGGGGCGGGGGTAGGGGGTGGGGGGTAGGGATGGGGTTGCCGATAGCCTG
Organism: Plecotus auritus; assembly: GCF_963455305.1. Lineage (NCBI taxonomy): Eukaryota > Metazoa > Chordata > Mammalia > Chiroptera > Vespertilionidae > Plecotus > Plecotus auritus. Next base: position 175,507,653 of record NC_137773.1, on the reverse strand, counting down.
TGTGCCCTGTGGCGGGAGGTCTGGTGAGAGAGCACCGGGCCCCGAGCACAGCCTGTCTTTCCTGGCTGGGGTCCCCACTGTGGAGAGCGCTGAACGGAAGGGGTGTCGCGAGACGGGTGGGCAGACCTCGAGGGGCCTGAGGTTCCGCTTGTGGCGAAAGCCTACGTCTGGGGAATGATGAAATACCGTTTAGAAAGTGCTTTCACACCATCTCAGAAGGGGAAGCGACTAGCTGGCCATTTGTTGTGTTAGCTGCCTTTATCTTTCCCTGTGTCCAGAAAATGAATCGTGGTGGCTTCCGTGAGGGAACTTAATTTTCTTTTGAGTTGATTATCAAAACAGCGATGTTTCTCCCCTCCCCTGACTCACCAGTGCAGCTAAGCCACGTGAGCGAATCGGTCCTCTTAAGGTGAACTAAGTAGAACAGCAAGATACATTGAATATAAACCATCTTTTATGTCCATTTTAGGGGGGAGGGTTAACATTTAATGGGCAGGAATGAAATATTAAAAGCACAGTGCATACACCATTATCTACGTGGAATTAGCAAAAGCAAAATTTTAAAATAGAAGTCTTTAAACCAGCTTCTCCTTCCTTTCTCTCCCACTTTCCTTAACGTTTCTACCTCCTACTAGTACTTTACTCTGTGGAATGACTTAAGAATCCACCAACCAAAAAAGCATTTATTGAGCCCTTCCTCAGACCTGAAAGCTCTTCAAGGCTGACGTCTTACCTCAATGTGTTGGCTCATCCACGGTAATTCACACAGAGTCTCACACATGCCAGGAAATACTTGCCGAATGACCATCCACGTGAATGAATGAATAAGGAAGTGGATGAATAAGCAATTGAATCAGTGAAGCAAAAGGGCGGTGGTCCATTCTGACTCCCCCACCTCACTGGGCTGTGTGGGTAAGGAAAGCAGGCCTCGCCACAAGAGGAGAGCGATTCCTTCGTCTCGATTCTTACTTTGTAGAGTTGCGTTTTGCTATATTCTTATTACCGAATACTCTCCTTTCAGGAAGAACGCGGTGGCTCTGGAGAGTAGCCATTGCTGCATACCCCAAAAGATAGTGGCTTAAAACAACCATCACTCGTTCTCTCTCACTCTTGTGCGAACGGACTGTGCTCTGTGGGTGGTTCTTTGGCTCCACGTGGTATGGACGGGGCTGCTGTCATCTTGATGTTCGACTGGCCTGGGGTTGTCAGGATGGCTTACACGCAGGCCTGGCCGGGGTGCTGGCTTTTGGGGCTGTTGACTGGTTCTTCTCCATGTGGTCTCCCATGTGGCTCGGGCTTCTTGTTTCATCGCAGAGCAGTTTCCAGAGCATTCTAAGCGCAGAAGCTGTAGAGTTCCTTAGCTGCAGGCTCGGAAGTGATCGAGCCGCTCTCTCCACCTTCTGCTGGGCAAAGCAAGTCACGGGAAGCCAGGTTCCAGGGCAGAGCAAGTGGGCTTCATTTCCCAATGAGTACAGCAACAAAGAATCTGTAGCCATCTTTCTACTGCAGTGACGCATCTTTAGGAAAAAGATTCATTTGTTGAAAGCACACATATAAGAATTACATGAATGGTCCTCACTGGTTCGAGTGTGGCCCATGAATGGAAGGGTCACGGGTTTGATTCCCAGGACACCTACCTGGGTTTCAGGTTCCCCGCCCCGATTGGGGCATGTCGGGAAGGCAACCAATTGATGTGTCTCTCTCACATCGATGTTTCTCTCTCTCCTCCTCCCTCCTCCCTCCTCCCCCACTTTCTCTAAAATCCATGGAAAAAAAATATCCTCCAGTGAGGATTAACAACAACAACAACAAAAAGAATGAAATGAATGATGAGTGAATGAATGAACAAAAGGTATAGAACATGCCTGAATTCCAGTCTTGGCTCCGTCATTTGCATATGTGTGGTCTGGTTGAGTTATTTAAACTTGCTGAGCCTCCACCGAAACCGGTTTGGCTCAGTGGATAGAGCATCGGCCTGCGGACTGAGGGGTCCCGGGTTCGATTCCGGTCAAGGGCATGTACGGTTGCGGGCACATCCCCAGTGGGGGGTGTGCAGGAGGCAGCTGATCGATGTTTCTCTGTCATCGATGTTTCTAGCTCTCTATCCCTCTCCCTTCCTCTCTGTAATATATCAATAAAATATATTAAAAAAAAATAAACTTGCTGAGCCTCAGTTTTCTCATCTGTGAGTAGGGTTGTTTTTGAGGATGAAACGGGGTCGTGTATATAAAGTTCTAAGCTCAGTAATTCAGGTCCAGAGTATGTTTTCGAGAAATGGTTAACCACTGTTATTTCTATTGTCATTATTATTACTGATGTTGTTAACAAGTAAAAGTCAACTGAACTTGGTTATGGTTCTGGGAAACCACGAGCCCTCTGTGGGAATGCCGTGCTGCCATGATGTTTGGCCTGGGAGTTTCTGACACCGACATATGGACCCACGTCTTCTGTGTGTGTGCTACCGGCTTCACACAGGCAGAAACGGGACGTCAGGACTAGTAGAAGGTCATTATGACCTTCCAGATCCCCATCAATGGGTGAAATTCTCTATGGCTTTGATTTTAAGGGTTGATGTAGTTTGCTCAGTTATAATGGTTACAGTCTATTAAATATCATTTCCATCTGGAGGACAAATGGTGTGAAAGAACAAACATCTCTGTGTACCTTTAAATAGATTGAAGTGTATAATTTGACAAAATCACTTCGCGGATAAAGCTGTAAGGTGATACCGGGCTGGAGTTTGAACACACAATAGAGGTCCAGTTTATCCCACCAGCATCTTCATCTTGTGGATAAAGGCTAAATGCCAATCGATGTCCCTCACAGAAAAGAAACAATGAAAACTCTCCCCACCCTAATCTGTTCTTGCAACCTTGTCCGTCCGAGTTAATAGCTCAAGGAAAAGGCATGACCCCTCTCCGTCTTCCCTAATCATTCCCTAATCCAGTGGTCGGCACACTATGGCTCGCGAGCCACATGCGGCTCTTTGGCCCCTTGAGTGTGGCTCTTCCACAAAATACCACGGCCTGGGCGAGTCTATTTTGAAGAAGTGGCGTTAGAAGAAGTTTAAGTTTAAAAAATGTGGCTCTCCAAAGAAATTTCAATCGTTGTGCTGTTGATATTTGGCTTTGTTGATTAATGAGTTTGCTGACCACTGCACTAATCAGTCCAGAACAGCCGTGGGCAAACTACGGCCTGCGGGCCGGATCCGGCCCGTTCGGCTGTTCTATCCGGCCCGCGGAGCCGAAAGAGCGGAGGGTTCTCTTGCTCTCCCCTCCGCTCCTTTACTTTGAATTTATATTAGTTCACACCAACACTCCATCCATGCTTTTGTTCCGGCCCTCCGGTCCAGTTTAAGAACCCATTGTGGCCCTCGAGTCAAAAAGTTTGCCCACCCCTGGTCCAGAAGCTAGTCCTCTAAGACCTATTCTCAAACGTATATTCCGTTCGGACCCCTTCTCTCCATTTTCCTCTTATTATCCTAACCCAACCTCACGATCTCCAGCCTAGATTATTATGCCAGCTCTTGACGGGTGCCTCCTGCTCCTACTTCCGTCCCTTTGTGTCCCTTCTCTGCACAGCCGCCTGAAAGCATGTTTTAAAAAAAGCTTTCCAATGACTCCCCATTCTTCTTAGACTAGAGCCTGAGCTTGCCTTCTTGGCTTAGCTACGCTCCGCCCTCACCTCCTACCACTATCCCCTCCGTGGTGTGGGCTCCAGACACCGCCGCCCTATTTCTGTGCATCCAGTAGGTGAAGCTCAAGCTCAGAGCTGCCGGAGAGCTTAGGAAAGTGCCGTGTGGAATGCTCTTTGTTCAGCTGCCCGCACAGCGGCCTCCTTCTTGTCAGGAAGGTCTCAGCTCGGAGGAGCTTCTCTTGACTGTCCTTGACTACGGAAGCTAAGCCAGCCTCCCCATGCTCGCCATTCTCTGTAACAGCCTCCTAGCGAGCGCGGCAGTGCTGCCCACGCTGGGCAATTATTTGGGTCATCTATTTTTCATTTGCCCTCTTTTTTTATTTTACTTTGTTTATATATTTTTTGTCCTCTTTTTTTTTAAAAAAAATTTTTTGTATTGATTTCAGAGAGTAAAGGAGAGGGAGAGAGAGATAGAAACATCAGTGATGAGAGAGAATCATGGATTGGCTGCCTCCTGCACGCCCCCTACTGGGGATTGAGCCCAAAACACAGGCATGTGCCCTGACTGGGAATCGAACTGTGACTTCCTGGTTCATAGGTCAGGGCTCAGCCACTGGGCCACACAGGCTGGGCTGCAACGCTTTAAAATCACCAGAGCAATGGTCTCGTGTTTCTGACGTATTCACTTCTGTAACCACAGCACCTAGAAGGCGCCTGGGTATGGTAGGTGCCCCATAAATACTAGTTGGCTATTTCCAGGCACCTAACACGGCAGAAATGAGCACTGCCTTCTGGAAATATTCGGGTCTTTGGCCAATGACACGCATACATTTATTTATTTTTAAAAAGGGTTATGACTTTCTAAAAGTATTCGGTGCCGAGAACAGATGAAAGCAACTCGGCATTCCCAGCTGCTTGCATTAGACTCCCGCCTCTGTCCTCCCCACTGATCCTCCTTCCCGCTGATCTCACCGGCTGCTCGCCAACGCCCGAGGGAGGCCGTGTGCTAGAACAATAGAAAGGCGCCGGTGCCGGTCCAGGCTGTCATATTTTATTGATGTCGGATCTGTGGATGGTACTTAATAAAGAATGAAAAGCTCTACAGGGTGTTCACTTTTCAACATTTGCCTTTAGTGAGTCAGAGTCGAGATCAGAAAGATTTTTAGATAGACCTGTTGAACTAATAACAGGAGAGCCGAACAGTGAGGCCTTAAAATGATGTTTCGTGATTCACCAACCATCTTTCCGAACATTTGGATGCACTTCATGGCAATAGGTTTGGAAGCAGCGCTTCAATATTCAGTTGGGGATCTTTTAGGAGAGAGCAACTTTGGCCTCATCATTAGTAGGTGCTCATTACAACGACCTAAAACGCACCTCGCGATGGGGCTGTGACTCCTGACAGTTCAGTCTGGGTGCCTTTTGCGTGTTCAGTTGTCTTATTTTGACACAATTTGGTAGCCAGCGAGAGCAATCATTTTTATAACTCAGTGTTGCTTTATTTTTTATTTTCAATCCCAGTAGATTTGGGGGTAAAATGTACTTAAAACACTGCCCTATTTTTCTTTCTTTTTTTTTTTTTTAAATATATTTTATTGATATTTCACAGAGAGGAAGGGAGAGGGATAGAGAGCTAGAAACATCGATGAGAGAGAAACATCGATCAGCTGCCTCCTGCACACCTCCCACTGGGGATGTGCCCGCAACCAAGGTACATGCCCTTGACCGGAATCGAACCCGGGTCCTTTGAGTCCGTAGGCCGACGCTCTATCCACTGAGCCAAACCGGTTTCGGCAACACTGCCCTATTTTTCAATCACAAATGTAATAAGCATATCTAGAAGGATTAAGGCTGAATTCTCTTGATTCTTTTAAAAAATTTATGGTTGACACTATTGGGATGTCCCCCACTCCCACCCCCTTTGGTTCTTTAAGGGCATTTTGGTCAAGTCCCTGAAATAAAATAATGGTATGCTATTGCGTGCCGCTTCGATGCCAGGAGTATTGACATGGGCTCACACACTAGCAGCTCAAAGGTAGGCATTACTCATTCACCTCATTCTTCAGAGTAGGACACAGGCTCCCAGCCAACGGGCTGAAGGGACTGTGCACCCGTGACTCTGAAGGACGGATCAAGACCAGCGACTTAGTCCCATTGTGTTGGTTCTCTTTCCAAGGGAGCTGGCGGAATGGTCGTGAGCGGCACCCACAGTCCTCTTCCACATTTGGGCGTTTCTTTTTTTAATATTGTTAATTTCAGAGAGGAAGGAAGAGGGAGAGAGAGATAGAAACATCAATGATGAGAATCACTGATTGGCTGCCTCTTGCACGCCCCCTACTGGGGACGAGCCGGAAACCCGGGCATGTGCCCTTGACTGGAATTGAACCTGGGGCTCTTCAGTCCGCAGGCTGACAGTCCAGCCACTGAGCCAAACCAGCAAGGACCATTTGGGCATTTCTGAAGGGTGAGCACAACATGTCTATTGGTACCTCAGGTAGGAATGCTGCCTTCGGCACTGATGGTGGAGGGCAGCAGACTGAGAGGCCGAGTTACAATTGCTTTCCAGTTTCAAGAGTTTTCCCATTGGTTCTGTTGGATCACCTAATAGACAATCACGTTACCTGCGAATGAAGACAGTTCTGTTTCTGCCTTCCCAATCTCTCTACCTTGTCCTGCCTTATTGCATTGGCTAGAACTTCCTGTGTGATGATGGGGTGGTGAGAGGGGATGTTCTCGCCTTGCACCTGCTCTGAGTGGGAAGGCTTTGAGTTCCCCGTTAAATGATCTCATCATGACCTTAGCTGTAGGGTTTCTGTAGACACTCCATCAAGTTGAAGAAGATCCTCTCTGTTCCTAGTTTATTGAAGGTTTTTTATCATGAACAAGTGTTAGATTTTGCCAAATGCTTTGTATGCATCTACTGATATGGTCATGTGGGTTTTTTAGCCTATTGATGTGATATATTATATTGATTGATTTTCAAAGGGTGAACCCTTCTTGCCAGAGCTGGTCTTTCAGCCACTCTGTTGAGCTGTGGAAGCGTCAGCCTGGTTTCCCGCCGACTCTAGTCTGTCCCAAACATAAAGACCGTCCCCTGTGCCGTGTCTGACAGACCCTCGCCTATGGTTTCAGATGCTCTCGATGGTGAAAGTACAGAATCTCAGTACATACCATGTAGCTCTCCGGACATGGACACTCTGGGATATTTTCAACACAATGTACCTCATTCCATTTCTAGCCATAACTACTGAGGGTCATAAAAGAAAATTGGAGGGGAGTCTTATAATTACTTTATCTACAGCTAGTCAATCGAACTAAGACAAACATTATCATATACGTTTCCTACTCTATCCCTGTTTCTGTCTCTATTTCCAGATAGAGAGTAGTAGAAAGCGGAATATATAGTAAACTATAGTGGATACGCAGTTTGCAGGTTCCATGGTTTAGACCTGTACTTCATCTACGACTCAGAAGATTCCTGGGCTGATCACTGTTTGCTTTGCTGTCAGGATAACCTGTACCGGTTCCCCCGGGACTTCTGGAGCGGAAGTATCTGGTTCACCTGCACACGTAGCCAGGGAACTCCCGGATGCATGTTGAGGACAGACTTCCGTCTTTGCCTTCGACCTGCTTTCCTAACTCCTCCCCCTTGGCTCCATCTTCGTTTGTTTTTGGCATCTTTTCAGTGTGTTTAAAACCCCTTTAAAATAAAACATGCTGTACATAAACAATGACACATGTGGACTTTAGAGTTCAGTATTTACACCGCCCATTATTGAGGAGCTATTTAGAGAGACGTTTAAACGCTCTTAGCTTGAGGACAGTCACTTGCCCCAAGGAACAGAAAGAATGTTCACTGCACTCAATTTGCTGTCTGTCTGGCCACAGGGGAGTGTGGAATGGGGGGAGAGGGAAGGGCAAAGAACAGAGTTGGCCTCTCATTGAAAACGTAATTTGCAAGGCTATAAATTCTGTGGTATGTTATTTTTTTCTAAACCTTTTAACAGTCTCCATAAAGTGAAATTGTTCTACATCCTTCCATGTTTCGAAGAGGTGGGTGCACTATTCGAAAGCATTTCTAAGGAAAAAGAATGTAGCCCTCCTTGCAGAGGCTGCGGGCAGCTGCGTGCGAGCAGTAAATGGATCATTCCCAGGAAGAAGCACTAGCGGCTATTCTCCGTTTCAACAGGAAGTTATGAAGAGTCGGATTTCCCCCAAGGAGCTAATTATTTGCTGAGATTACTATGGCAGCAGATTTTACAAGAAGCTCAAGATCTCTGTAAATAGCCATAAAAATAGCTATAGGTGGCATTTAAACGCAGCACCGAAAACCGTATAAACCAGCTTGTTTTTAAAAAATGACTGAACGTACAAATAATGAACTAGGAAGCATTTTTAAACTGAGAGCGGTGAGGGCCTGGGAAGGGTGGGGTGAGAAGGATGGGGTCAATGCGGGGGGGGGGGGGGATAGGGAAGAAAGGGGACACCTGTAATACTTCCAACAATAAAGATAAATTTTAAAAAGTGTAATAGTCCTTAGGAAGCAACGTTAAAAATTTTCCCTGAGTCTCTAGCTCAGGGGTGGGCAAACTTTTTGACTCGAGGGCCACAATGGGTTCTTAAACTGGACCAGAGGGCCGGAACAAAAGCATGGATGGAGTGTTTGTGTGAACTAATATAAATTCAAAGTAAAGGAGCGGAGGGGAGAGCAAGAGAACCGGATAGAACAGCCGGATCCGGCCCGCGGGCCATAGTTTGCCCAAGGCTGCTCTAGCTCCTTGGCCTACTGTTAAAAAGAGACAGTGACACCTGACCATTTCCCAGCTGGCCTTTAAGGGTGTCGTCTTTCAGGTGACGCCCTTCGTCTGTAAGGCGCTGGGAGTTGTAGTCATACTTACACACAGGATATTGGCACCTTCTTAAAACACCATCTTTGGGGATATGGCACCTGTTACGTGTTTCATGAGGTCCTGTTCCCCCTCCTCCCCACACCCTTCACGCGCTCCGGCCTCTTGATCTTATCTGAACGGAGCCACACCCAGGTGCTCCCTGTGAAAAGCCAGGACCATATTGTCGCATGTGACTGCCTTGTTCATTCCCATTGTTGTGTGGTGTTGATTCCATTGCGGGAAGAAGCCCCTATCTCTCTGTCTGTTCTACTGTTGATGGGCATTTGGGTTGCTAGCTCTATACATAGCGCCATTATGACCACCACCCAGGTGCTCTTGGTGCATAAATACGTGTGCGTTTCTGTTGGGCAAATCCCCATCGGAGTGAAAATAACGCAGGTGTGTGGATGTTTTGATTTTGTCAATACCGCTGAACGGTGTTTGAATTTATACTTCCTGACAACAACAGGCAAGTTGTGGCTGTTCTTCAACCTGCTCAGTCCTGGGCAGCATCAGTCTGTTAAGTATCCTGGTAGCTCTGTAATAGTTCTTCGTGGTCCCAAGGTGAGAAGGAGACGACCCACCTCATTCTCCACCTTGATTGGTCCTGAGAGACCCAGACCCAGAAAGCACAAGCTGCAGTGCCCAGCGCTGAGCAGACGACACACAGCGTTTCGACAGGCCAGAGTCCAGGGGTGGGCAAACTTTTTGACTCGAGGGCCACAATGGGTTCTTAAACTGGACCGGAGGGCCGGAACAAAAGCATGGATGGAGTGTTTGTGTGAACTAATATAAATTCAAAGTAAAGGAGCGGAGGGGAGAGCAAGAGAACCCTCCGCTCTTTCAGCTCCGTGGGCCGGATAGAACAGCCGAACGGGCCGGATCCGGCCCACGGGCCATAGTTTGCCCACGGCTGGGCCAGACGCTCTCAGGGGCACTGACCTCCAGGGCCCCCTGTTTATGTAAGATGTAAAGATCAAGAGTAAAAACACAAGTGTAGGCTGAACATGGCCAACGGTCTGCATGACTAAATGCAACATCAGAGCCTCGATACTTAGGGCCGGAGCCAAACATACTTCACACAAAATGACTTCAATTTCATATTGACTTTAAAAAAAAAAAAAAGACAAAAAGAAAGAGACACCACACCTGGGATCCAGCTATAGATTTTAATCGACTTTTCCTTGTAATTTGAGACAAATTGTCTATGATAATGAACATAACCAGGAAGGGAACGTCTATTCTTGGCTTCTTGCAGGCACTAAAAATGATCGATTTGAAACTTTACTTTATTGTTGTTTTTTTACACGGTGGTGGCTTTCAGGGGGGCCTAATGCAATGTTTGTGCTGGTTCCTGTCGGGAAAAGAGAGGGAGGAGCCCGTTTCTGGTGAAGACAGGCCTCCTCGTTTGCAGACGGCTGTCTTCTCCTTGTGTCCCCACAGGGTGATGGAGAGAAAGGGTCTCTTCCCTCATGACCCCCTTTCCTCCCAAAGGTCCCGCCTCCTAACACCATTACTTTGGGGGTTAGAATGACAGCATAGGGATTTGGGGAGGACAAAAGGCGGTCCCTAGCAGTGATGCCATCTGCTGAACCCGGGGAGGCTGTGGGAGGGACAGGTCTATAGAGCAGGAAAAGCAAGTCGTATTTTGGCCAGTGTCAAATGGGGATCCTGTAGACACGCAGACGAGTAGGGAAGGTGGGAGTTGGAGAGATGAGTTTTGAGAGCCCTTGTCCTCTGGGTGGGATGTAAAACCGTGGTCCTGATGCCCTCATTCGGGAGAATGTATGGACGGAAAAGCAGACCAAAGGCAAGCGGTGGTGCGCCTGCGCTTCGGGGACGGGGACGAGGGAGGGAGCTAGTGACAGTGACAGAGGAAATGGCCAGTGAGGTGCAGGGCAAACCCGAGAAACCAAGGAAGAGTGGACAACCATGCCCCACGCTGCTGAGGTCAAACCAGATAGGACGGAGATGACCGTTGAGTTGCAAACATGGAAAACACCTGGATGAGAGTGTTCAGTGGAGTGGATGGGGGAGAAGGAAGCCTGCCGTAGAGGATTCAGAGGAGAACTGAAGGTGAAGCAGCAGAAATATTTACTGGAGACCCTTTTTTCAAGCATGCTGTGAAGATAGAGCAGAGAAATGTGGATGGGTCCGACTGGGGCTACACTGCAGTGACAAACGCCAGGTCACCTCCCCGTCACGTTATGTGTCAGGAGCGATGAGTCAGCGATGGCCCTGCATCGCCCGCAAGCTGACAGCTCTCCCACCCCTGGACACACTCCTCGCTGGAAGGGGAAGGAGTGGAAGCCGGAGCTGTGCTGGGCAGGGTCTCCCATCTTCAGCTTGCACTTCCTCTACTCGACACACCTTCATATCCCATTGGCCAAAGCAGGTGACACATTTACATCCCATTGGCCAAAGTAGGTGACACTCCGCCCTCGTTCACATCCCATTGGCTAAAACTGGTGACACATTTACATCCCATTGGCCAAAGTAGGTGACACTCCGCCCTTGTTCACATCCCATTGGCTAAAACTGGTGACACATTTACATCCCATTGGCCAAAGTAGGTGACACTCCGCCCTTGGTCACATCCTATTGGCCAAAGCAGGTGACACTCTGCCCTTGTTCACATCCTATTGGCCAAAGCAGGTGACACTCTGCCCTTGTTCACATCCTATTGGCCAAAACTGGTGACACATTTACATCCCATTGGCCAAAGTAGGTGACACTCCACCCTTGTTCACATCCCACTGGCCAAAGCAGGTGACACTCTGCCCTTGTTCACATCCTATTGGCCAAAACTGGTGACACATTTACATCCATTGGCCAAAGTAGGTGACACTCCACCCTTGTTCACATCCTACTGGCCAAAGCAGGTAACACTCTGCCCTTGTTCACATCCTATTGGCCAAAACTGGTGACACATTTACATCCCATTGGCCAAAGTAGGTGACACTCTGCCCTTGGTCACATCCCATTGGCCAAAGCAGGTGACACTCCGCCCTCGTTCACATCCCATTGGCTAAAGCAGGTGACACTCCGCCCTCGTTCACATCCCATTGGCCAAAGCAGGTAAAGCCCATGCCAATGAGGGGAAGAAGGACACACGATTGTCCTACAGGAGGTGCTGCACCTTACAGGGTAATGGCTGGCCACGTGCCCTCATTTTCTAAGGAACAAGTCGTGACTGCTTCACCGCAACCTACCTCCTAACCCTACACGCACACACTTTATTTTACTTTCTTTTTTACTATGTTTTTGTTGACTTTAGAGAGAGGAGGGAGAGGGAGAGAAACATGAATGGTTGGCCTCCCGCACACCCCCTACTGGAGATGGAGCTCCCAACCTGGGCATGTGGCCTGACTGGCAGTCAAACCAGCAACCTCTTGGTGCACAGGGTGATGCCCAACCAACCGAGCCACAGCAGCCAGGGCGCGCACACGTTTTATGTTGACGGTGATAAAGCCATGTCTGCATGCGATTGACGACACGCAGGAGAGAGACCCACTAGTTATAGAAAGCCGTCTGCGAGAGGAGAGGTGCTTTTTAGGGGTAAAGACACTGACTGCTGACAGGAGGGAGGCGCTGAGCAAGCGCAGATAGGAAGGTTGGCGGTTGGCGGTGTCACTCACACCAGGCCTTCCTGTTCTGTCCACATTTCGGTTCTGTTCTGACTTCCCAGTAACTCCCAAGAACAGGGCATCTGGGAGGTATGTTTTCTGCAGCGTGAATGCTTAGGAGCCTTCTTTTGTTGCCTTCAACAGAGACCAATAGCTGAGCCCAGAATTATTTTTAAAAATCCCCGAATATCTGGAGACATCACTAGGTTGTGGTTGCATCTGGGACACGGAGGAGCTGAGGGCTGGGCACCGGCTGTCCCCAGTTCATGCCTCACTCTCAGGACAGCAGCCCTGTGTGTGCTCAGAAGGAGGGCAGGCATGAACCCCACCCGTCACGTGTTCAGGCAAATTTTTAATGGTTAATTTTAAATAAAATTTTAATACGTTTTTATTGATTTCAGAGAGGAAGGGAGAGGGAGAGAGAGAGAGAGACACCAACGATGAGAGAGAATCATCAATTGGCTGCCTCCTGCACGCCCCCTCCTGGGGATGGAGCCCAAAATCCTGGGCATGTGCCATGACCTTGAATTGAACCGTGACCTCCTGGTTCATAGGTCGACACTCTACCACTGAGCAACACCAGCCGGGCAATGGTTAATTCTTTAATACTTTAAATTATACCATCCATTTTAGCTCTGGGAGAAGTAAGCCCAATTCCCATGGATGAATACAGGGTAGAAAGAAATAAAAAAGATGAATCTCATAAGCATTTGCTGAGAGAATGAAGCCCTGGGAAATGCAGGGGGAGCAGGCTCGACTCCGAGCTCGCACAGGTGCGAGCGGCCTCTCTTCCACGGCCAGATGAGGGGCAGTTACATCTCTATCAGGGCGGGCAGGAGCCGCGGAGCCCGGATCTTCTCAACGCTGTGTGTGCTGTACGACGTCTGCCAGCCGTACAGATCTGAGGGATTCACCCGCCTGGGGTGGATTTCCTTCTCCTACAATCTCTTCCCCTTCCCAGCGAGGGCATAGGGGGGGACGGCCGTGATTGTCACGGAGGGATGAGGACTCGCGCTTCGAGGGTTCCTGTGTAGACGGCCGTGTCCTCTCCTCGCCGAGCCGGGCCTGAGGGTGCAGAGAGGGGAGGGGTGCTCACGTGTGTGACTCCATGTAGGACGGCACATGGCATTTTTCAGCAGGTTCTGAGCGATGGAGTTGCCACGTGTCTCCTCCGAGGACCGTGGTTCTTAATGGTAAGAAACCCATTTTGACAAAGATCGAGAGTGGCAGACAATTAAGCGGGAACATCAGCTGTCGGAATATCACCTGTCCCCCATTTTTCTGCGTTTGGGAGCGTGTTTGGGGACAAAGTCCCAATTTCATAGCCATTGCTCCTTAGCAGGCAAATTGGCAGCGATTTGAAAGTCCTGCCCAATAATTTTTTTGATAATTTCTTTTAAGAAATCTTGGTTCGCCCGGCCGGTGTGGCTCAGTGGTTGAGCATCGACTTATGAACCTGGAGGTCACGGTTCAATTCCTGGTCAGGGCACATGCCCGGGTTGTGAGCTCAATCCCCAGTAGGGGGCGTGCAGGAGGCAGCCAATCAATGATTCTCATCATTGATGTTCCTCTCCCTTCCTCTCTGAAATCAATAATATATCTCCTACCTAATAAAGAGGGAATATGCTAATTGACCATCACTCCGTCACAAAGATGGCTGCACCCACAGCTGAGGCCAAGTTCCCATAAGGAGCCTTAATGAGCAATCAGCAGGGACCTGAGGCTACGCCTTCCCCCGCGCCCCATGGGGCTTACCAGGGAATCTCAGGCTGCGCCCCCCCACCCAGCGGGGCTTGACTGGGGACCTCAAGGTGTGCTTCCCGTCCTGGTGCTGGGCTAGGGGACCTCAGGCTGCTCCCCCCACCCCAGCGCCAGGCTGGGGGACCTCAGGCTGTGCCCCCCACCTGGCAGGGCTTGACAGGGGACCTCAGGTCATGCCCCCCGCCCCAGGGGACCTGAGGCTGCACCCCCCTGTCTGGCTGGGCTTGACAGGGGACCTCAGGCCGTGCCCCCCACCCAGCGGGGCTTGACGGAGGACCTCAAGGTGCACCCCCAGTGCTGGTTCGGGGGAACTCAGGCTGCGCCCCTCCCGGTGCTAGGCTGGGGGATCTGAGGCTGCGCTCCCCCGCCCCCCCACCTAGCGGGGCTTGACCGGGGACCTCAGGCCATGCCCCCCACTTAGTGGAGCTTGACAGGGGATCTCAGGCCGTGTCCCCCACCTGGTGGGGCTTGACGGAGGACCTTAAGGCATGCCCCCTGCCCTGGTCTGGGCTGGGGGACATCAGGCCACGTGCCCCAATCCTGGCACCGGGCCAGGGGACCTGAGGCTATGCCCCCTGCTTGACAAGGGTGGGACTGGCCGGGTCTGGATCTAGCCCAATGGGGAGGGGGCCAGCCGGGTCTGGGTCTCACGCGATTTTGAGGTGCATGTGGGTAGGTGGGGACTTGACTCTGGGTCCCATGGTGAGCCCCAGACTCTGACAGGAGGAAAGTTTTCATATACATTTTCCTAATTTTCTTTCATCTCTGACACTTCTATTATAGAGAAAGTGCAAATAGCAATATTAAATTATTTCCTCTAATTAATCCCCTTTTAATGTGCACGAATTTGGTGCACTGGGTCACTAGTTAAATGTGGCACTTTTTTTTTTTTTTTACTACAGTATATCTTTATTGATTTCAGACAGGAAAGGAGAGGGAGAGAGAGATAGAAACAATGATGAGAGAGAATCATTGATTGGCTGCCTCATGCACACCCCCCACTGGGGATTGAGCCTGCAACCCAGGCATGTGCCCTTGATCAGAATTGAACCCAGGACCCTTCAGTCCACAGGCTGACACTCTATCCACTGAGCCACACCAGCCAGGGCAATAAAATATATTTTTTAAAAAAGAGCACACCACGAGACATGAGCGGTTATAATACACGCGTACGCAGAGCACCCAGGCTCTGTGTGTGGTGGGGGGGGTGTGGGATGAAGGGTTTGGGGTGGGGGGTGTGTGGAGGAGCAGCTCCTCATTCCCGGGATCGACTCTGGCTTGAAATCTAGACCCACGCGCCTGTGGTTTTACCTGATGCGCTTGGACTGTTGCTCGGGTCAATGCCGCCAGCACCAGAAACACATGTGCGCACCGGCGATGGGGAAATGGCAATATTTACCACTTAAATGTCAGGGTCTCCCACAGAACTTTACGAGGTCATGGTGAAAGTTCCAGAAAGGCTCCCCCATGTCTGCCGTTGAGGGAATACTCAGCGCATGTCGTCGTGTGTAGTCAGAGACTAATTGGATGGACTATTTAGAAGATTTGGAATTTGTTAATGACGGATGTTATTAAGAATACACTTGGCAGAAAATAGGCGAATATTATTTTTATTCATCAAGTGCCCATTTTAATGAAGACAGAAAAGGGGGTTTTACGAGCACCTTCTAGGAGGGTGTGCTGTGTGGCCTGCGTTAGACAGGTGGCCGTCCGTCAGAATACACAAACGGGAGGGGTGCGTTCTCAATGACGTGCGCTGCGGGACGGGGGAACGACGTGGGAAAGTTCTGAGTGACGTCCGGCGTTTGCATAGACGGGGCTGTTCATCTGAAAGCAACACTGGCTTCGTGAACCTTGCCTTTAGTTCACTTGAACCTTGCCTTCCAGCACGAGTCACTAGCCACCGCGGTCGCCCTAAGGACACACGTTTGCCATCCCGGGGCCGTGAGCGAGAAAGCAGAGGGGAAGCCGTGTGGGCGGGAAGGTGCTGATGTCTCTGTTTTAGATTCTCCAATTAGTTCCAGTGAGAAATATCATGAATAGGGTCACTTAGGGCAGAACGAAGCGGGAAAGTGAGAAGAAAGCGTCTTCGCTGCAGGCATGGACTTTACAACAATTACCAACAAGTAAAAATGATTCAGAAATAGCTCATTGGCCTGGCTACTGTGGCTCTGTGGTGGAGCGTCGACCTATGAACCAGGAGGTCACGGTTTGATTCCCAGTCAGGGAACATGCCTGGGTTGTGGGCTCGATCCCCAGGAGAGGGTGTGCGGGAGGCAGCCCATCCATGATTCTCTCTCATCATTGATTCTCTCTCTCCCTCTCCCTTCCTCTCTGAAATCAATAAAAAAATGTTTTTAATAATAAAAATATAACTCTTGGTCATTTTTTAAAAAATATACATATTTTATTGATTTTTACAGAGAGGAAGGGAGAGGGATAGAGAGTTAGAAACATCGATGAGAGAGAAACATCGATCAGCTGCCTCCTGCACACCTCCCACTGGGGACGTGCCCGCAACCCAGGTACATGCCCTTGACCGGAATCGAACCTGGGACCTTTCAGTCCGCAGGCCGACGCTCTGTCCACTGAGCCAAACCGGTTTCGGCAACTCTTGGTCATGTTAATGGTGATGGGAGACCACTGCGCCGCAGGGGCCTCTAAGGGAGAGTGTGACACACGCCGGTCACCCCCACGTTGCTGCAGACCGTGGGCTCGGTGAGAGTAACCGTTCTCGCCGATTCCCACGATGTTCTGGGCAGAGGCGTGGACCGAAGCGGAAATGCCGTGATGTCAGAGCTCGCGCTCCCCAGCGGCCCGTCTCTCAGGTTGACTCGGGTTTCTTGCGTTCCGAGGGCTTCGGTGGCGGAGACCGTTGCGTTCACTACCTCGCTGGGGCAGGGCCTCTCTTTGCCCCCTGCTTTACTTTCCTCGTGCTGCTCCTGCCCACGATGAGGGCGCTGTGCCCAGCCCCAGGCTGCGGGCCCATTTCCCAGGACACCTGCAGCATTGTCTCCGGGGCGCGCCATGTCATGGTCAAAGTCAGTTAGACAACAGCCAGCCTTCCAGCACGAGTCACTAGCCGGCACACATGCAGGGAGAGAGGGGGACACGGGCCCACTTGCTTCTGCAGAATAGAGGGCGTCCCCCAAATGTGTGCACACGCTCACAGCTGACACCTCACGCAATGTTCCCTCCTTTTTGGGGTGAACTGGTTTAGCATAATGGATCAAGCCAGACTAAGCTTTGAACAAAGAGCATTTCTCCTAAAAAGCCCCTCTACTTTTTTAATGGGGATGCATAACAGATAGGGTTTACGGTACCACGCCAGCAGCGGTTCCCGAGCTGAGGGCGCACAGAGACCCCACAGAATGAGCCCTGGTGTTGGCGCTGCCATCGCTTCGCGTTATCAGCACAGCCTGGTCATGAGTGTGAAAACAGACATTGACCGAAAATGTTATTCATTTCGGTGGATCCTTTTACATTTTGAAAATGAGCTGTATGTTTCTAAACACTGACTTCATAAACATTCCAAGTACATATGCATTTTGGGGGGACACCTGTATATACAGCTGGGCTCACGGGAACCGGTGTATAAACACGAGGAAGGAAGTATCTCACGGACACGGGAGGCGCCAGCACCCAGAGATCGTAGCCGGTGGCCGAGGAGGTCGTGTCAAGGACCAATCGCTCCGACCCACGTGGTGGCGTGTGAACTGCCCTGGGGGAGGGGCAGGTGTTGCTGTTACTGTCCATCGCGGTCACCTTGGGCGTGCTCTGAAGTTATTCGAGGGACCAGCCTCTGTTTTCCCTCCTAACCCCGCTTCTCCCCTCTCCCCTCTTCTGCACCCTCCTCCCCGCACTCCCCTCCCTCTCTAAAACCATGATGTGCTTTTGGAACCAGAGGCGAGAACAGGGTGCTTCGCGCCTAGGAGCCGCCGCGGACGCTGTGCGCGAAGGTTAACGCCTGGGTGCTGGTGGCAAGAATCTTGGGGTCCAGTCCCGCTGTGCTCCTGTGAGCCTCTCCCGAAGCAGCGCGGCCCCCTGCCCGGGCCCCCGTCTCCCAGCCTCTCAGTGAGTGTGGGAGCCTGGGTCGCTGTCTGGGCTCCCGGCCATGGAGCCAGGCAGTGACCACGGCCAGTGGAGCGGGGAGCGGCCGGGGCGGGTTCCACACCGGCCCCGTCGGAGTGGTACTCGGCGGGGCTGTCATTAGGCCCCTCGTCATGGCTTCCTTACATGTGGGACGTAAATTGATTTAGTTCCGGGGCTTCTCTGAGCAGCCATCGCTGTATTTCATGTGGTAATTTCTGTAAATTAGAAATGCCCTTTTTCTTTTCAGCCCAAGAATGGCAACGAGCCCATTATTCAAAACCAGATGTAATCAAGCACCTTTATTCCTTCTCGCCTTTCCAAGTGTGTGCTCCCTGGGCCCTGCAGAGAGCCGGGACGTCGCCGTGGGATGGGCCGCGGCGCTGAGCGATGGGCCGCCAGGGTTTATGGCTCACTTGGCTGTGCGGCCCGGCAGGGCCTGTGGGCGGTGCCTCCCATAATGACCTTTCACGTCTGAGCTTGGCTTTGAACTGCATTTTCCCGAGTGCTGGCGTCTCCACACGCCCTCCCCGCCCAGCGGGCCCCCTTGGCGGAGGACCATCGGCAGGTGCGGCTGCGGCTCGGGGCAGGCCCGCGGGCCCCTATGCGCGTGCGCGGTGACTTAGGCTGGGTGTGCATGCTTGCGTGTTTCCCGTGATCGCCTCTGACCGTGGCCTTGAAACCCCAAGGAGACGGTAAAAATAAAACACCACCCCCCCCCCCCCCCGCCCCGCAGTGTGACACCCTCGGGGAAGAGGGAACTCTGGCCGAAGTGAAAGAACTGCAGGCGTTGGCCAGAATCGTAGGTGTTGGGGAAAACGAGACATTCGATGACCTTTTAGAGCCCAAAGGCATTCAGAGCATGCGATGGAGTGTTAGGAGCCCCACATTGCCTGCGCCCCAGTCCTGGCATCACTGCCTGCTGCCACGGTGACGCTGGGGGGATAATGGAACTCTCCGAGCCTCCGTTTCCCGTCGGGCCAGGGAGGTTGGGAGTGATGGGGATGTAAACTGGGAAGGATGATGACTGCGTTTTCCCAGACCCGCTGTGAGGAGGTAATGCACTCCCTCCCTCCTGGCCGCCATCAACTCGGGGTGAAGGTGCGGTGAAGACTTGACTCGGGGTGAAGGTGCGGTGAAGAATCGCTTCACAGACTCCGTGGACGGAGGTGACCCCATTCACAGAGGCGAGGCCTGGGGACCCGTGAGCTGTTCTCTTCCCACCGCCCACAAACCTTAGATGGCGTTTGCTGCCTAACAGGGTCCTGTCTCCCCGGACACAGAGTCATGATAATATAGGAACACGGCCTCCATGACCAGGATGTGATCAGACTCAAAGGTCTGTAAGGTCTTTTTCAGCGTAAAAGTCTGTGCTTTGGGGTCTCTTCACATTCAATAGTGTCGGTTGTCATCTTCTAACACCCCCCCCCCCCCCCCACCCTGCTGCCCCGGGAGCTCAGCGATGACCTAACCGTGACCTCTGGTTTGGGGTGTGAGGCCTGCATGTGGAGAAGTCTAGAAAGGCAGCCGGAACCCACCCTCCACACCCTCCCCCGCCCCCCCCAGGCCTCAGGACCCAGCCCAGCCTGAGTCCCAGAGCCGAGATGAAGGAGAGAAGGTTTTCCGGGGATAACGTGGCCGACTCCTCAGCAGCGTGAGAGCATTCATCTTTGGGGTGGCCTCTGCCGGGGTCCTCATCCTAACAGCTGATACCTGCAGGCATCTCCCCGCGTGCTCAGACTCTGTGTCCACGTCTTCTCCAATCGTCACACCTCACAGCCTAGGCCCGTGGTCGGCAAACTGCGGCTCGCGAGCCACATGCGGCTCTTGGGCCCCTTGAGTGTGGCTCTTCCACAAAACACCACGGCCTGGGCGAGTCTATTTTGAAGAAGTGGCGTTAGAAGAAGTTTAAGTTTAAAAAAATTCGGCCCTCCAAAGAAATTTCCGTCGTTGTCCTGTTGCTCTTGGGCTCTGTGGACGAACGAGTTTGCCGACCGCTGGCCTAGGCATTGCTCATCCTTGCAATTGCCTGAGAGGCAATGGAATCAACTTCAGAAATGAGGTTCCAGTGGACACTCTTACGTGGGGGCTGAGCCCACAGTGGGTGGACAAGGGGTGCTGAGTCGTATATCGAACGAACATGCCTTGGCTTTTTCTAACACGCAGCTCTCCGGGCGGGGAGCGGGGGCCACGTGGGAGAACCCGAGGCGTGGCAGTCCGAGAACTCTACTTCCGGCCTGCGATTCTTTGTCTTGCATTTCCTGCCCGCGACTGACGTTTCCCGGCATCTGCCCTCCCGCAGCTGTGCCTCGCCCTCCCGTCTCCACGGGAAGTTTCTGAAACAGGTGGGAGCGTTCCTCCTCTCCCCCCGCCCGTCCCCCAGCTCCTGACTAAACGGTGCTCCCCATGCTCCCCGCCCCTGCCACTTGGAGCTGCTGTCACCCACCCTCCCGTCATGGTGACCGTGGTGACGGGCACGCCCCCACCCACGGCTGCCACTCTTCCCCACCTACCTGGTGTCAGCCTCGCAGGGCACGGCGTTCCCACAGGAGCTCGGCAGGGAGAGGCACCGCGAGGTCACCTGTGCACGTGGAGCAGACGCCTGCAGGGGTGGGGTGGGGGGTGGGGAGCGAGGGCCGGGAGTTCTCATCTCCGGCGGGACTCCCTGAACACTGTGCGGGATGGACCGTGCGTCCCCGTGACCCCATGTGATCACCATGGGTTCCTCTGGCCCGTTCCTTAATGGTCTTGCTCACGAACAAGAATTACAATTTGGAGTCTGGACGTGAATGAAGAATGTACAGCCCTGAGTTCACGGATGAATTAGTTTCATGAGAATTTTCTGTTTTCCCTTTTCTCTCTCCCCGTCACCTTTGATCACTGTACTGCTTATTTAAAGCTATTGAATTTCAGGGATTCTAAGGTGAGTTCCGCGCCCACCACCCCCCCCATTTCCCTCTGCAGTAGGACGTGTCTCATGGTTGGGGTGTCTCACAAATGTCTTCTGTTCTCGGAGGCGCGTGCAGGGCACTGGGGAGGGACGATTTCTCCGAGGCCGTGGCGGCGGGCATGGTCTGGGCTTGGTGCTGGTTGCGGGGGGCGGGGGGGAGGGCAGGGGGGCAGACATCTCCTCTAGTCCTCACAGGGCTCCATTGATTCAGTTATCGATCAGCGCCTTTTCCTTGCCAACAAATACTTACTGAGCTAATACAATGAATCATCAGAGTTAGTGTGTATTGGGCAAGTCCTTCCCAAACCCTCTCGGCACTTCAGACGGCCCCGGAAGGGAGCAGTGGATACTATTTCACTTCGTACGTAGGTCGGCAGAATTGGCGTTCGGAGGCGAAGAAGCTCGCCAAGGTCATAGGGTCGGTGGAAGCAAGACAAGGTCAAAGGCAGGTCCTCGGCCCCCAGAGCCCCCGCTGTGAACCCCAGCTGACAGACAGCGCCTCAGATGTTTGCCGTTGGTGCAGTCCGCACGGGTGAAGCACGGTAACATCTGCAACGGGCTCTTACAAACCCCGAATCCAGTCCCAGCCTAATTACCTGGCAAATGCAAACCCTCTTACAGGTGCATTTAAAGGTGCAGAACGCCGTTAAAATACCCCCTTAAGAGCGTACTTAGAAAGGCACTGACCAACCGAACACCGAGCGGCGTTTCCCTTCGTCGGGGCCAAGTAAGAGCGGGGTCGGAGTTCACGCTCACCGCCGCCGGAAGGACAGCTGTCCACTCCACGTGGGAAAGCAAACGCAGCCCACCGGCCTCGATCCCGAGATCGAATTCTGCACGTCTAACTGGTGAAGGAAAATACCACCCAGACCCAATGGGGCTTTAAGACAACGCCTAGTAACAGTTGATACCGTGGGCCCTCGGAGTTGGTAGCTCATTAACTCGGGCCGACGCCCCCCCCCCCCCCCCCCCCCCAGAGAGCTCCAGTTTTACGGGGAGCGGCCTGCACATCGGGGCTGGTAATGTGTTGGGGTCGAGTCTGTCATTTTGTTATTGCCGTGATTTCTGGCCGACAAATCCCAGCAGAAGGGTCTGTGGGTGAGCGGGGCGGGGGCGGGGGGGGGGCGGGGGGAGGCTGCCCGGAGCCCCAGAGCTGGTGAGGAATGGGCCTTACAGCCCGACTGCCTGGCTCAAAGCTCAGGAGCGAAGGTCACGCCTCACTCAGTCCCTATAAGTCTCAGCCTCCTCGGCCGGAAGTGCAGGGGTGAGGCTGGGCCTCGAGGAGGCCTTCCACGCCCGAGACCCTTCTCCCGGGACGCACGCCATTTCAGGCGTGAAATGGACACCTGTCATGTGTAACCTAGCTGCACTCACCTCGGCTTCCGGCAAATACCACCCCGGTTTCGCGGAGGGAACGTGCGCCTTCGCTCTTCCCCGGCGGGATTCCGGGGGGAGATGAGAGGAGGGGCAGAGGGAGGAGGCAGGGGACCCAGGACCAAGCTGGGCTCACAGTTCATTCTTGGGTCACCGTGCTTGGCTCAGGCCTTCGATCCTGACCTTCAGGGAAAAGATGGGCTCGGGACTCACGGGCTTTGCACTTGAACCCGGGAGGGGGTGGGCAGTCCCCTCGTTGGTGGGAGTCACCCAGGTGCCACTGGGGAAGCTGGGGATCAGCCCACAGGACAGAGCAGAGCCCAGAGCGTGCAGGGCCGGGTCCCGCTGACATTGGGTTGTCCCCTGAAGCCCCCTCACCTGCAGCCGGGCCTCGGTGAGCCCATGTATTCCCTTTTTGGGGTTCGGTTTTTGGTGACTGGCCACCACACGAAAAGACGAGATTATGATTCTCTTTCTTTTGGCACAAAACATTCGAAATCTTACTGAACAAGCCATTTCTTCCCGACCGGGCCCGGCCAGCGGGCATCAGGCCTCGAATCATCCCTAATTACCGTGAGAGATCCGTGATTAGAGGGGATGAAAAGGCACCTCGTTCATCACGTGATAAATACCCGCTAAGTGGCATGAGGAGACGTTAGGACTCCCTCCCGCCAGGTTTCCCGGCCGCTCGCGTGTCTGCAGAAGATGCTAATGGCTCATCGGCCGCGTGCGGTTCAGGGCCGGGATGTCTGCGGCTTCCGCCGGCCACCTGCTGCTGTCCCCTCTGTCTGCTCGTAATTGCATTTGGACTTCGAAGACGAACATCATTTCGGTTCAGACAATGTGAATTGATGGGATGGATCATCAGTGTGCTTTTACACGAGTCATTTTTTTTCCTTGAGTCCCAGAATGTTAGGGCTGGGAGAGACCTTCCGAGAACCCAGCCCCCCTCCCGCGGTCGACGGGGGTTGGCGGAGACGCTGGTAGAGGCGCGCGGTATTTAAAGTCTGTCAGGGCTGGAAGGAAGGTCTCCTGACCTCCAGCCGGGAGGACTTCTCCGCAGGGCCTCCCCGACCGGTGCTGCCGTGTGCCATGAATACCAACTAGGAAAGCCCGAGAGACCTGGCGGAGAGGGCAAGACCTTGCGATGAAAACCCATCTCCCTCGGCGGCTCATTCTCATTCCTGCCACCTCTGTGCTTTTTTTCCGGTTCAGGCTCAAGGTCGGACGGATGCCGCAGGAGCCTATCCAGCCGGGAAACCCACCAGGAAGTTCAGACAAGGTAGGAGACAACGTAGGCGCGTCTCCCCAGGAAGTAAGGAATTTGGCACGGGTTTTGGGACCCGGAAAATAATTTTCTGGAAACATCACAAGTCGCAGAGGATTCTGGAGCTTTCCTTGTAGTCGGGCGATCCATAATTCTGCCGGGCGGTCCTGTGAGAACTTCAATTTGTGTCCTTAACCCCCGAGCATAAGATGGCAGTTATTCATTACGCTCTGTCAGTTTGTCTGTCTCTTCACTTCACGATCCCTTGTGCACCGAGATTTTTTTTTTTCTTTCTTCTTTTCTGAATTTCATTTTGTCCGGGTTTCTTGAGAAAGAATTGACACGCGTGACTGTGTAAGGGTAAGGCACACAGCACAGTGGCTTTGCACATACGCTGTGAAATGGTGACATGAGAAGGGAACGCCCTGAAGATGAAGGCGAAGGGAAGAAAAAGTCTTCCCCTGTGACGAGGACTCTTGGGATCTGCTCTCAAGAACGTTCCTGCCCTGACCGGTGTGGCTCAGTGGATAGAGCGTCGGCCTGTGGACTGAAGGGTCCCAGGTTCGATTCCGGTCAAGGGCATGTACCTTGGTGGCGGGCACATCCCCAGTGGGGGGTGTGCAGGAGGCAGCTGATCGATGTTTCTCTCTCATCGATGTTTCTAACTCTCTGTCCCTTTTCCTTCCTCTCTGTAAGAAATCAATAAAAATAAATAAATAAATAAAAAAAAAGAACGTTCCTATATGCCCCGCAGCTGCTTGGCTGTGGACACCGGCTGCTCATTCCTCCCGAGGGCTGACTTGTGCTGTAACTGGAGGTCTGTGCTTTTTGACCACCTTCTTCCCGTTGCCCCTCCTCTCATCCCCCCTCCCCTCTCTCTCTCTCTCTCTCTCTCTCTCTCTCTCTCTCTCTCTCTTTCGCTCTCTCTCTCTCGTTTGGTGGGCTCTTTTTTATTAGGTTCTACATGTAAGTGAGATCATACAGTATTTGTCTTCTGTCTGACTTCTCTCATCCAGCACAATGCCCTCAAGTTCGTCCATGTTGTGACAAATGGTAGGATTTCCTCATTTTTTTTATGGCTGAATAACAGTCCATTGTGTAGGAGTGTGTGTGTGTGTGTGTGTGTGTGTGTGTGTGTGTGTGTAGCGCAGCTTCTCTAGCCGTTCATCCGTCGATGGGCGCCTGCGTGGTTCCTACGTCTTGGCTGTTGTAGCTAAGGCGGCACTGACCCGGGGTGCACCCAGACTTGAACTAGCGATGAGGGAGGAGACACATTTACTGTGGGCCACTGAGCTCCTTGTACACTGAAGCCTCTCAGCCATGAGCAGACCGCAGCCACGTCGCCCTCAGCTGATTCTCCATTAAGGTTTCGGCTCCCGCTCCCACCCCCGGGAACTGAGTTTGTACCCTGTTGTCAGTCATGTGTCAGAAATGAGAGATCCGAGGAGAATCAGAGGGGGCCAATGGGAGACTTCGAAGCTCGGCTCCTGCTCTGGATTTATGGGGACACCTTTTGGAAGGTGGCTTTCCCGCTGGCGGGGTACATCCCCGAGGTCGGCTGGCCGAGGGCACAGGCTGCCACATGGCCTCTGGGGGCGGGAGGGGGGGAGGCAGGAGGGACATTAGCAGACGCCACCCCTTGAAGTCGGGCATGCGTGCATGGTGGCCCTTTCCCATGGTCTCTGGAAATTGTGGCTCACGCTGCGACCCCGCAGGGCAGCATCGAAGACGGGGTTCAGGCCCACGAGTTCTCACCCGGGGTGCACTGGGTAGGCAGTGAGAGCCTCAGTTCAGAAGGAGCAGCGTCAGTTGGGACTTTGTAAAGAATGTGTAGATTCTCACCCTCACTAGCAAGGCCCTGCCATGAGCGTTTGCAGTGACCGATCCGCGTCAGAGCGGCAGGTCCCGGAGGAGGAGCAGCACGGGGCCGGGGGCGGGGGAGGGGGGGCGGGGGGAGGCCTGACGACGCCCAGCGCCGCTTTTCCTGCATGAGGTGACCAGGAGGTGGTGTCCCTTTTCCTTGAAAGATTAAGTAAGTAAATAATACGCTTGACCCCGGTGGACTGTGTTCTTTTTAAGCAAAGGGGGTGATCTCAGGATCCGGTTCTATTGCATAGAGACGCTGCCGGGCGCTCCGAATGCCTTTTAGGAAATGTTGAGTCCCTCGAAGAAATTCTGTGAAGCCAGAACACAAGGTCCCCGGTCTCGGCCAGCAATAAAGCCCCTTTTATGGACTTGCAAGGGGAAAGGTGAATGGACAAGGTCACGGCCGGTTAGTGTCTCTGCTCTTTGTAAAGCTGCCCAGGGTCCAGAAAGGAACTGGCCCCCGGAGCCACCGGAGCGGCGGACGGAGGGGCGGGGGGCGTGGCCGGTGACCAGAGTTGGCGGGGATACCGAGGACAGAGCCCTCCGGAGCTGCCGCAGGCCGCCGCCTCAGCAGCAACCCTCCCAGACAGTGGAGGAGGGAGGAGAGCGGATCATAGGCCCCCGGTCACATGAATCGGCAGGTGTAACGCCAGCTCTCCCTGAGCACCCGAACCCCCGAAGCATTTCGGGGCCCACTTCCTACCAGACGAGTCCCACCAGAACTGGCCTCCATCTGGTGTCTGTGTGTCTGTGTCGACCCGCATGTGAGCACTTCCTCTAAGGACCCTTCATTCTGAAGGTTAAGGAAGGAAGGCGACCTTCAACAGATACTTGCTGAGCCTCTGTTGGGTGGCAGACAGTATTGCTTCAAACCCAGAAAGGCTGTTTAATGAGCAACGACTCCGTGGCGGGCGTGGCGTTAAATTAGCACAGTGAACACAGTCCATGCCCTTCGGGAGCTTCAGTCTATGGTAGAGACAGGTGATCAGCACCTAACACACAGGGAATGTACTAGTATGAACCAGCACTTCACCCTTTTCTATGGCAGCGTAATATTCCACTGTATGAATACACCCCGTTTCCGTGACGCATTCAGCAATCCGATGGGCATTTGGGTTGTTTGCAGTTGTTGGCTATTGTGAATAATGTCCCTAGGAACTTCCACGTGTAAGTGTTTGTGGGGATGTGTTTTCTGTTCTCCTGGGCACGTGCCTAGGAGCGGAATTGCTGGGTCGCAGGGTGGCTCCGTGTTACCTTTCTGAGGACCTGCCAGACTGTTTCCCTCAGCAGCCGCACCACTTCACATCCCCGCCGGCGATATTTCCGTTTCTCCGTCGCCTCACCGACACCTCTTATGGCTTATTCTCCTTTCAGCCAGGGTGTTCTCCCCTGGACACACACCAGCGTCTCACGCTAATGCCGCCGCCGCTGCAGGCCTGTGTGGAGATGAAGAGGGACACAGAAGGGGCAGCCGGGACGGGCGGGAGGTGCTCCGAGGAACGTCAGGGGACCCTCTTGGGCACCAACTCACTGGTCAGAGAGTGACACCTAGTGTTGGGGCTGTTTTCTTGCAGACGGCGACAGCCTGTGTCTCCTTTATGGCAGGGGTCCTCAAACTTTTTAAACAGGGGCCAGCTCACTGTCCCTCAGACCGTGGGAGGGCCGGACTATAGTTTTAAAAAAGCTATGAACAAATTCCTATGTGCACTGCGGGCCCGGGACGAGTTGGCTGCTAAGCAGGACAGGCAGCAGCACCCGGCGGGCCGGATACATGTCCTCGGCGGGCTGCATGTGGCCCGCGGGCCATAGTTTGAGGACGCCTGCTTTATGGACAGTGCAGTAGAGAGACCGTCCCCAGTGTTTTTTGGAACGTGTGTATAGTCTCCTTGTGTGATTCTAGTGTAAATGGAAATCCTTCACTTCCCTGGGCTGGCTCTGCAGATGGCTGTAAACGGCCTTTGCCTTTTCTTTGATGCTTCGATATTAAACGTTGCAGCGGTCGCTGTGATGCTGGGTTTTGTCACTGACACTGACATAACCCCTGGTCCTCTGAGCCTTTCCCAGTGATAACCGGCAAGGCCGTTGACCGCAGACTTCCCAGAACCCATAGCAAGAAGGTGCCGGACTAGGATGCGTTCCACAGAGACACTCGTCCAAGGCTGGTTCTGCCCCTCGTCCGGTAACCCCCCTTGTCTATCTGGTGATGGATCGTCGTGCAGTGGAGGGTGGGTGTCTGGCTTGGGGAGGGGCCCAGGGGACAGGGTGCCGTTTGGCCAAATGGTGAGGCTATCTGTTTCTGCCCTACCACACGGTTGGTTCCACCAGCGTGGGGTGAGGCCGCTGAGACCTGCACTTTCCGCATCTCAAGGTCACAGCTTGCAGGTGGGCAGGGCAGTGGCTCTGACTGAAACGCCTTACACTTTTTATGTTTTTAAATTCTGCCACAAATAAGACGTACGGGAAAGTTGCAAGAATGGTACAAAAAAATCCCCAGATACCTTTACCCAGATCTTTCAGGCAATAACGTTTACTACATTCGTTTTACTCTCTCTCTTTCTCTTCCTCTGTCTGTCGCTGAACTGTTTTAAGAATACATTGTCAGCCTGGCTGGTGTGGCTCAGTTGGTTGAGCGTCATCGCCGATTTGATTCCCGGTCAGGGCACATGCCCAGGTTGCGGGCTCGATCCCCAGTAGGGCGCGTGCAGGAGGCAGCCGATCGATGTTTCTCTCTCATCAATGTTTCTCTCCTTCTCTCTCTCCCCGCCACGTCCTCTCTTTGTAAAATCAGTAAAAACACGTCTAAAAATAAAAAGAATACGTTGTCAGAAGCGTAAGGTGTTAACGGTCAGTGGATCATTGCTCTGCTCGCCTGTAAGGTGTGGCCTTGTCGTGAAGAGGTAAGTAAAACTCGCTGGGCATTCCTGAGCCCGTCGTCTCTGTCCCCACTGCGCCCCCAGGAGGCTTCCCTATTGAGTCGAGTTCCCAACCCTGTGACTGAGCCCCGGTCTCCCATCAGGGAGCTGGGGTTTCCGCCTGGCTCAGGGGTTGTACAACCTTTGAGAAATCATTTTCCTCTTCTTGGCTTCAAACCACATCTGGAATGTTTAAGATCTGCACTCACGGATCCTCCTTCATTCCTTCCAGAGCAGTCTTTAGGATTCTCTGGTCTCCTTGGGATATTTAAGTAACCGAACCTTCCTGGAGGGGGCGCTGATGACGCTCGGCCACGTAATAAATGCTCACGGCGTTTGCACGGGAGAGGTCCGTGCAAAGTGGGGCTGTGGGCTCGGGCTCCGCTGTAGCTGCGAAGGAGGAGGAAGCCCAGCGGGAGCCCCCAAAGGTGTCTGTGTGGCCTGCCACGCACTTGGCTGCTCACATGGGAACTGTGACACGTTCAGGTGAACAAACTTCACGCTGGGAACAGTTTTCTCCGTGGCACAGACAAGCCCTCGTGCCGGGTTTGGTCTCTTGCCAAAGCCAATAGGGCTGAGTGGGTTTATTCCCGACCCCCCGGGCACGGGTGGGCCCTGCAGACGCTGTGGGTGGAGTGAGCCGCCTGCTGGACCCAGCCGACCAGGGCACCGAGCTCAGCTGCAGCGCCACCCACAGCGGCCTGGCCCCCGACACCGGCCGGCGCCCTTCCTGGCCATACACGGTGGCAACGAGGCTCGAGCATCCCCCTTGCTATGGGTTCTGGGAAGTCTGAGGCGCTGCCTTGATGCAGGGAGATGCTGGCTGCAGACCGCTGGGAGGCGTCTTCTGGGGGTGGGGGTGGGGTGGGTGGTAACTAACCAAGCGTCCTCGTCCTCGTAGGAGCCCAGCGGGCTTGCGCTGCAGGGCCCGCACAGGGGCTGTGTCCGTCCGTATCAGCATGACCCGGGGCTACTGTGGATAGACACGCGGGGAGGTGGGGGGGGGGGCGGGGGAGGGAGGAATAGACCCCCCCTCCTCTGCCACCCCAGCTCTTCTCCTCTCAGTACTTGCATTGGTCTCACAGCACTTGCCCTACGTGCTCCCGGCCCCGGAGGCGGAACGTGGCGAGGGCCGTGGGGATGCGTGTTGTGATCATGGGCCCCAGAGGACCCCCCGCCTGTGGGGGGATCGGCTTTTGCTTCTGTCCAGCTTTCAAAGAGGAGGCAGTCTCCGTGTTAGACCTTCCATCCGCCAGCCGTGAGGACTGGTCGCCTGTCCCTCCAGCCTCCTGCGTCCTGGGGCCCACAGCC
This sequence comes from Plecotus auritus, assembly GCF_963455305.1. Classification (NCBI taxonomy): domain Eukaryota; kingdom Metazoa; phylum Chordata; class Mammalia; order Chiroptera; family Vespertilionidae; genus Plecotus; species Plecotus auritus. The sequence goes on along the minus strand of NC_137773.1, from coordinate 175,477,972 downwards.
TGCGAAGGAGCGAAGCCTGGGGGGTGGCGGGGGGGGGGGTGCTTTCCCTTACTGATACCTCCACGCGCTCTTGGCAGCGGACACCGGCCCCTCCTTCATTCCCGAGGCTGCCGTCTTCTTCCAGCTTCTGCGCGACGAGGCGGGCCTGTTTTGGGTATGAACGTTGGATACTTGTTCTGTGGGCACTGATCCCGTTGTCTCCCATTGACGGCGTGGTTCTCACCCAGCATTACACTAAGTGCAATAAGCCAGGCAGTGAAAGAAAAGTACCACATGATCTCCCCCATTTATGGAAAATAAAGAGCATTATAACCTGATAGACAAAAAGATAGACACAGAGGCAGTAAAGCACCCAAGAGACTGTCAATTTACAGCGGGAAGGCTGGGGAGTGTTGGGGAGGAGGGGAGAGATCAACGGAAGGACTTGTATGCATGCATATAAGCACACCAATGGACACAAGACACTGGGGGGGTGGGATGAGGGCCTGTGACAGAGGGTAGGGGAGGCTGGGGGAAGGTCAATGGGAAAAAAAAAAGGAGATATATGTACTACTACATGTAATACTTTAAACAATAATAATAATAAAAAGAGCCTTCCCGGGCTCCTCACCACTCACAGGGTCACGCAGCAAAGTCTCGCAGTCCCTCGGCGGTCAGCTCCCTCGCTTCCAATCTCAGGCGGGAGTGGTGGCCACAAGCACAGGGTCTGGGATTGCACGCCCGAGCCTGCCCCCTGGGTGACCTTGGCAAATGGCTCTGCCCTTGTGAGCCTCAAAGGGAAACGGGGAGAGCAGCGGGACCTGCCTCCGGGTCGTTGTGAAGATTCAACATCCGAGAGGCTCCGCAAAGGCTGCTGGGTTCATTGAACTGATTCCCGGGGCGCCCCGTCACGCACATTTAAAAAGATAGGTTTGTATTGATTTCAGAGAGGAAGGGAGAGGGAGAGGGAGAGCTAGAAACATCCATGATGAGAGAGAATCAGTGATCGGCTGCCTCCTGCACGCCCCCCACTGGGGATTAAGCCTGCAACCCGGGCATGTGCCCTGACCAGGAATCGAACTGTGACCTCCTGGTTCATAGGTCGTTGTTCAACCACGGAGCCATGCCGGCCAGGCCCGTCATGTACATTTTTTTTTAAAATATATTTTATTGATATTTTACAGAGAGGAAGGGAGAGGGATAGAGAGTCAGAAACATCGATGAGAGAGGAGAGAAACATCGATCAGCTGCCTCCTGCACACCTCCCACTGGGGGATGTGCCCGCAACCAAGGTACATGCCCTTGACCGGAATCGAACCCGGGACCCTTCAGTCCGCAGGCTGACGCTCTATCCACTGAGCCAAACCGGTTTCGGCGTCATGTACATTTTTGTTCAGACTTTTCCTCACTCTCTTCCTCGTTCACTAGTCCAGCCCTTCCTCATTCCCTCGCTCCACGCAGTCCCCTCCCCTCTGACTCCCCACAGAAGCGCCTGCTTCCCGCTCTCCAGCCAAGAGCCCTCGTGCTCTGCGCCCCGACGTTTCCTCTGTGGCGGCGAGTGGCGGGCACTTGAATCAAGGGTCCTCTTCTGACTCCACTCGGGTGGCCGAGACCTGGAGGCTCCTCCTGCCCCGCGGGCCTGGAGGAGGGGCTGCCCCGACCACGTGCTTGGCCCTCGCTGGGAACACCACCCGGGGCCCTGCCGGCACTCGGTGCACGCTCAGGAAATACTTTCCCGGCCTTTAAGGGGAGAGGGAACTTCATTTGTAACATGCGCATTCTGCCTGGGAGTCGAGAAGACCCTTCGTGGGGAACTGTCTTAGGAAATGATCCATCCCAGGAAGCCCATCGCCGGGGAGGCTCAGACTCATCACGGAAGAGCCTGGACCAGGGGCCGCCCGAGAGGCTCCCTGTGGACGCGAAAGGGGTTCCCGGCCCCATGTCTCGGACAGAAGCCCTGGCTTCCTGCTGAATTGAAATCGCGAGGAGGAGGCGTGCGGAGTGAGGCCTGCAGCCCCGGGCTCTGAGCCGGAGACGCGGGGACGTGTCGGCTGATTTACAGCCGTGAATGTAAGTGGGTTTTGAGGATTCTGGATGTGAGAGCCGGGTCTCTCCAGATTAATTTTTCTCTCCGTGGCAGCCACCCTGCTCAGCCAGGGCCCGGGTTAACACGTCCGCACGGGGAGCGGCGTGCTCTGGCATTTGAAAGGGTGACGATGGATGGCGTCTGTCTGGACATATTGCTCTGCCACACGGCGGCAGGGAAAAGACCAGGTCCCCCATGTTTTGAAAACAAAATGCCTTTTTTTCAAGAAGAGCAGACCTGGGCTGGGGGGAGGGGGGAGGCCTGTGGGTTTGCTGAGCAGAGGGGTCCGGGCAGGTGCTGGGATGAAGCAGAGGGCGTCCCACATGGTACAGCAGCTGAAGCAGGACGTTCACAGTCAAACAGCATCTGACATGGTCACTCATCCGCGACGGCGAGTGCAGTGAGTGCAGGCATTAACCAGCGATGCAAGGTGGTGCAGTGTGGGGGGAAACTTATGTTTTCCCATTTCTTCCTCTTTTTTTAAAAAAATATTTTTATTGATGTCAGCGTGGAAGCGGGGGGAGAGACAGAGAGAGAAAGAGAGAGAGAGAGATCAATGAGAGAGAATCATTGATCAACTGCCTCCTGCACTAACCGGGAATTGAACTGTGACCTCCTGGTTCATAGGTCGACGCTGAACCACTGAGCCACGCCGGCCGGGCCATTTCCCCTTTTCTGACACTCAGGAGACCTGAGTTCTAGTCTCAGCTCCTCCACCCCCGGGTCGGGAGATCTCAGCTACGTCAGTTTCCCTGGCCTCAGTTTCTCCATCTGCAAAGGAGGGCCTTGAGCTCCGTGGTGTGGAGAGGTTTCTGCACCTCTCCTTTGTCTCGGCCCCGAGGAGACCCGCCGAGGAGGCCCTGCATGGGGACCAGAACTGGTTGCATGTCACGGGGAAGAACGTGCCCTACACGGGGTCCATCAGACCACGGCTCCTGCCCTTGCCTCCCTCCGAGCAAGCCTCCCCCGCACACGCAGGGCTGCCAGGGGCTGAGTCGTGTCCCCCCAAATGTGTGTGATGACGTCCTAACCCCAGGACCTCAGAATGTGCCTGTATTTGGAGATAGGACTTCTAAAGAGGTAATGAAGTTAAAATTAGGCCATTAGGGTGGGCCCTAGTCTGATATGACAGAACCCACCGTGAGCAGATATCACTGTTACAATCGGAAGAAGAAATGCCATTTGTAGGTTGAATGGCAGATGGGACTCATCCTATGAGGGGGGCACGCCCACACCGGTCAGAATACGTTTTGGTGGGCCCAGCTGGGATGGCTCAGTGGTTGAGCATTGACCTATGAACCAGGAGGTCCTGGTTCAATTCCCGGTCAGGGCACATGCCCGGGTTGTGGGCTCAATCCCTAGTGTGGGGCGTGTAGGAGTCAGCCAATCAATGCTTCTCTCTCATCATTGATGTTTCTCTCTCTCTCTGTCCCTCTCCCTTCCTCTCTGAAATCAATCCTATCTAATAAAAGAGTAATATGCAGATTGACCATCACTCCAACACACAGGATGGCCACCCCATGTGTTCAAAGATGGCTGCCCCCATGTGGACACAGGATGGCCACCACAAGATGGCCGGCAGGGGAGGGCAGTTAGGGGCAACCAGGCCTGCAGGGGAGGGCTGTTGGGGGTGAACAGGCCTGCAGGGGAGGGCAGTTAGGGGCGACCAGGCCAGCAGGATAGGGCAGTTAGGGGTGACCAGGCTGTCAGGGGATGGCAGTTAGGGGTAGCCAGGCTGGCGAGGGAGGGAAGTTAGGGGTGACCAGGCCAGCAGGGGAGCAGTTAGGTGTTGATCAGGCTGGCGGGGGATTGGTTGGGGGTGATCAGGCTGGCAGGCAGAAGCAGTTAGGGGCAATCAGGCAGGCAGGCGAGTGGTTGAGAGCCAGCAGTCCTGGATTGTGAGAGGGATGTCCAACTGCCCGTTAAGCCCGATCCCGGGATTGGGCCTAAATGGGCAGTCGGACATCCCTCAAGGGGTCCCATATTGGAGAGGGTGCAGGCTGGGCTGAGGGACACCCCCCACCCCGTGCACGAATTTTGTGCACTGGGCCTCTAGTAAAAATATATTAAGAAGGAAAGAATACATGCCCTCACCCCTTAATGTTTTGCATGTATGGGAGTGGGGTGGGGGGGCAATGGTAAGATATGTACACATATAATACCTTAATAAAAAAAATTTAAAAAAAAGAAAAAAAGAAATAAATAATTTGTCAAAAAAAAGAAAAAAAAAGAAAGAATACGTGTTGGTGGCATCGAGCCCTGTTATGAGTGTGCGCTGTTCTAACAGGAGGGAACCGACGGGGGAGCGTGTTTTTCGGTGAATATTCATGGTGTCCTGTTTTCACACTTTCATCGGTAAAACAGGAGCCGGTTAAACTAACTTGCCCCTTAGAAGACAGGACGGCATACGTTTTACACGAAGGTCGTCGCAGGTCACAGAGACCCGGATCCGGCAGCAGACCCTCCCCGCCAGGCTCTCCGGGAGGCTGTCCGGCCCGAGCTCCGTGTCCCGGGTGACTTACGGGAAGATGGCCATTAGACCACAAGGGCATCGTAACCATTGTCTGCTCTGGGCGCTGGGGCGGCTTTAGGGACAGATGGCGGGAGGACTGACATGTGAGACCAGCCTTGATGATGACGATGACGATGACGAGGGAGCGAGGCAGCACTTTTCCTTTGCCCAGAGCCGTGGTATCAGCCCCGCCCATGTGACTAGGCCTTGAAAGGTCCTTGAAAGATGCCCCGGAGGCCAGGAACCTTGCCTCCTCCTCGCTCCCCTCTCAGGGGAGAATAGAGCCATCCTGCCAGCAATAGAGCCATCCTGCCAGCGAGATCCACACGTCCCGGGGCCTCCGTGGCCAGGAGAGTTCAGGGGCCCGGGGGCCGGCAGCGGGTGTCGGGTGTCGGAATCGTAGCCCAGCACCTGTGGCTGCGAACGGCTGCTCCCCCACCCGACGAACGGGCCGCTTCCCGCCGGGTTAGTACCGCAGGCTGCAAAGACGGCACGGTCAGGGGCTCCCACAGCCGAGCGGCCACGTGCTCTGCGTGTAACGTGTGGGGTCCACTCTGCCCTCCCCGCCACCCCCCACCCGCCAGGAACTAATGAACCGATCACTGTTTCCTTCTGCAGCTTGTTGGTGTGGAGTTGTCATCACAAACTTCTTTAAAAATATGTTTTTATTGATTTCAGAGAGGAAGGGAGAGGGAGAGAGAGAGAAACATCCGTGATGAGAGAGAATCACTCATCAGCTGCCTCCTGCACACCCCACCCTGGGGATGGAGCCTGCAACCCGGGCCTGTGCCCTGACCGGGAACGGAACCGTGACCTCCTGGTTCCTAGGTGGACACTCAGCCTCTGAGCCACGCCGGCCGGCTCGTCACAGACTTTGAGTCCTCCCCCTTTCCTTCCCTTTCTTCAACTCGCTGCTGTTTCCACGTCTCCCTCTCGGGTTGGGGTCTCACTGGACCCCGTGTGCTGAGCCGTGGTGCTCCCCCTTTGCTCCAGCCCCCCGTCGGGGCCAAGTGCCAAGGGCGCTTTGGGCTGTTCTACCGTTGTGATCCAGATTTCGCTTGCAGACCGTTGGATCATTGAAAACCAGGCACCTTGGTCGTATAGGCCCCGAGCTCCGGGTCTGCCTCTCCCCAGTGGTGGGGTTTCAGGAAGTGGCTGGCACCTCGAGGCTGAGTACCCACTTTTCTCCTCGCCCATCACCCATCGAGGGACAGTGGCGCTCACCTCCCAGTGCGCAAGAGGATGACGTGCCAATGACCCATGTGCCGCTCCTGGCCGGGGCCAGAGACACAATAATGGGTTTTTTCAGGAGTGACAGTTTCCGTGTTATTTTATTCACGTGTAGATGCCATGCAGCGTTGCATTCGCCCCAGGGGCACAGCATAGGGATTCGGTATTTTTGAACCTTCCCGTGTGCTAGCAGGCCCCTGGCCCCGTGCACACGTGTCTCCATATTACTGATGAGACACGTTCCTCCCTCGACTCTTTCCAAAGCCCTCGCGGTCGGCGGCTCACCTCCCCCAGGCCCACCCCCTCCGTGTCTTCGGTGCATTAAGATGCTACTTAATTCAGGACAGCTCCCTTCTAGCATGAAAGGCGCCTTGTCAGTTGAATCTTGGAGGCTGGGGCTGGGGGCGGGGGCGAGGAAGGCCCCGCAGAGGGGAGAGCGTGGCCTGGCCTCACCTCGGCGTGCCCACCGCCACCCGCTCAGGGGCCTGTTCTGGCTCTGCTTCCCAGGGTGTGGTGTGCCAGGAGGGGGGTGCCAGGAAGGCTAGTGTGTTTATTACCAACAGCACACCCTTCAATGCCATTCGTTCCCAGGCATCTCAGGTGCCACCCACTCGGCTTCCCGACGGTACGAATGTCCCTTCTCCCCTTCTATGCGTTGGAGCGAAGCGTTGAGCCGGCCGCTCGTTTCGCCAAGCCGCCCCTGGGTTGCTGCTAAGGAGAGAAGGAGGCTGAGCCTCCCCCAGAAATGGTGGCGGAGGTTCATGTCCTGAGCCTGAGCGAGGGGAGAGTACAGGGAGAGTTCAGCCTGATGGCCCTGGCCCGTGTGGCTCAGGTGGCTGGGCCTCGTCTCATGCGACAAAGAGGCGTCCGTTCAATTCCAGGGCAGGGCACGGGCCCGGGCTGCAGGCTGGATCCTTGGTAGGGGGCACTCAGGAGGCAGCTGATGCATGTTTCTCTCTCTCTCTCTCTCTCTCCCTCCCTTCCTCCCCCTTTCTCTCTCTCTAAAATCAATAGCCTGAGGGGAACAGTTTCCACGTGCCCCTCAGATGCCCAGCGAATAACGCTGCTGAAGGGAGAGAGGAAATTGTGTCTCAGGCCAGAGAGAAGCCTCCGTGTCGTCTCCCACGGGCTGTCCTCTGCGGTCACTCTGCCGTCCCCACATGCCCTCTGACCCCCAGCCTCTGCCCTTCCGCAGAGGGAGGGAGAGGACACTGGAAGCAGCGAGGGGCCCCATCCCGCGGGATCTGCCGTACAGAGTCCCCTAGGACACGCTCACGGTCCCTGCCTGTGGGGGTGCCGTGCACTTGACGTCCGCGCCCTCAGGTCCCTGAGTTCTGCACGGACCCCGTGTAGTCCTTGCTGTCGCCTGTGCTGGCCACGCCATCTCCTTATTCTCACCTGGAGTTCCCGCCGTGGGACTCGCTCTGAGGTGGCATCGCCTCCTCTAACTTAGCGAGTTGCATGAAGCCGGTGAGGGCGTGCGTGGCGAGGGGGGAGAGCGCCCTGCCATCTTGCTGTCTAGCAACCAAAAACCCAGCCGGTTGGCGCAGACGAGGGAAAGATCAGCAACGATATTTTATCAGGAAGAGAAAAGGCTAGAAGAGATGTCTCCCCCGCAAACTGGCCTTGCGCGAGGCAGTGCGGCCACTGGAGGGAAGTGGCTGCTCTCCTCCATCTCCTCCCCTGGCATCCGAGTGCCCACCTGCTCAGTGAGTGTGGTCTGAAGGGCGCCCCTCCCTGCCCGGGCCCAGAGCTGCAGGCCGCTCCCCTCCTCCTCATGCAGCTCAGCGGGAGTTTGGGGGTGGTTTGCTGCTCTCTGCAGATATTTGAAGATAAGAGCCCGCACGGAATCCCCCCAAAGTCGCCCCCAAGCAGCTTGGAGTCTCTGTGTCCCCACCTGGCGTTCCCTGGGCAGTACCATCTCCCGACCCTCTGTCCGCCTGGTGCTGGAACTGACCCGAGCTAAGGGCACCGAGGGTGGAGCGTGTTCAGGAACAGGGCCCGCGGGTCAGGGGAGCTGGGCGTGGAGCTCCCGGAGCCCTGCAGTGGGCAGAGGGCAGGGGGCTGACCCGGCCGGGCCCACGCTTCCCTCCCTGGCCCAGGCTCTCCTCACCAGAAAAGGACGGCCGTGGGGGGAGATGCTTCGAGCTCAGGCACTCGTGGTCCTGACAAGCCATGGTCTGCCATGGTCACGGGATAAGGCATGGACCAAACGAAGAAACCCATGGCGGCCAGCGTGGCTCCCTGGTTAAGCGTCGACCTATGAACCAGGACATCATGGTTGGATTCCCCGTCACGGCACATGCTTGGGTTGCAGGCTGGATCCCCAGTGGGGGGCGTGCAGGAGGCAGTGGATCAATGATTCTCTCTCATTATTGATATTTCTATCTCTCCCTCTCTGAAATCATATATATAGATGATTGTGTGTGTGTCTGTATATATATGTGTGTGTGTGTGTCTGTATGTATATATGTGTGTATATATATGTGTATGTATATGTGTGTATATATATATGTGTGTGTATATATGTGTGTGTGTATATATGTGTGTGTATGTGTGTATATATATGTGTGTGTGTATATGTGTGTGTATGTGTGTATATATATGTGTGTGTGTATATATGTGTGTGTATATATGTGTGTGTGTCTGTATATATATGTGTGTGTGTCTGTATATATATGTGTGTGTGTATATATGTGTGTGTGTATATATGTGTGTGTGTATATATATGTGTGTGTATGTATATGTGTGTGTGTATGTATGTGTGTATATATATATACAATTTTATTTTTATTTTTTTATTTTTTAAAATATATTTTATTGATATTTTACAGAGAGGAAGGGAGAGGGAAAGTCAGAAACATCGATGAGAGAGAAACATCGATCAGCTGCCTCCTGCACACCCCCCACTGGGGATGTGCCCGCAACCAAGGTACATGCCCTTGACCGGAATCGAACCCGGGACCCTTGAGTCCGCAGGCCGATGCTCTATCCACTGAGCCAAACCGATTTCGGCTACAATTTTATTTTTAAAGAAAGAAATCCTCCAGCCGGCCTCACCTTACTTCTTCCTGCCTTTCCCTGGTTGTGCTCAGCGGCTCCTGCTCGCGCTCACTCCTCTCCCAGCCTCGGCTCCGGGTGTGACTGCCTGAGGCCCGGCGGCAGGTGCCACGGGGAGCAGCCTGACGGTACTTCTCCGCTTCATCGGTTGCGTTCCCGGTGAGTCCTTTCGCCTCTAACGACACGTTCCCACCCCCGCGGAACGGCCTCCTTCCGTTCTGTTTCACACACCATTTCCCGGGAAACACCTAGCCCTGCCAAAGCGTCTCCCTCTGGTGTTGGATGGGACCCGCCAGCTGCCCGGAAGCCGCTGTTTTCTGTCCATCACCTGCAGGTGTCCCCACGCCCAGAGGGCTCACGTGGGTCACAGGCGGCGTTAGCAAAGGAGCAGCACGGGCCGCACTTGGAACACTACGAACTCGGTGATCGGCGCTCCGACGGGCGCGTGGCTACTGCTACGATATCAGACTTTAACAAAGCCCTTACCGAGAAGGAGCGTGACATATCCTACGCCTCTCTCTCTCTCTCTCTCTCTCTCCATATGTGTGTGTGTGTGTGTGTGTGTGTGTGTGTATGTATGTATGTATATCTCCATCCATGTTTAGTTATGCACAGGATTCAGCAATACACCTTTTTTTTCTCCATATGAACTGTTTCCTCCATTGGGTCTGGTCAGTAATATTTAAAATACAGAAATCCTGTCCATTAAAACATCTGCATCAAAATAGATATTTCTTCCCCTACAAAGAGAAGTCAAAACTCTTTAGGGCCCAGTTTTGAAAAGCATCACGCGGTCCCATTTATCTGGGTGGCTGGTTTGAGGGGCGTGAGAGAGAGCACGCAGCCACTAGCAAGAACGCCACGGGATACGTTATTGCAAGTGTTCTAAAAAATCAGAACAAAACTAATTTATTAGAGTCCTGTCTTCATTGTACACGCCACGTTGGTGAGAGAAACACACCAAAGGTAGTCTTTTTCTTTCAAAAGTGTCTACTAAAGATAAAAAGAAGACGGTAACAAGGAACGTGTGGTTTGTTACGTTAAAAAAACCTGATATATAACGTGTTTCTATTGCCTGTTAGCTTGGCCTAAGCCTCTTTAACGACTGATTACAAAAAGAAACGTCCGTGTTCAAAGGCAAACATTCAAGTCAGTGGATACAGCGTTACAGTGCAGTCAGCTAACGTCATTCAAAGCAGGGAACAGTCCGGCCATGGGTGGTCGCGTGAGTTGGAAGTGGGTGGGCCTGTGGCTGCCAAGGTCCCACGCCGCTCCTCAGCCACGCGGCGGGCGGCTTTGCGGAGGACGCGGTGCTTTCTGCCGATGGCTTCGGAAGACGGGGTCACGCTGCTGGCCACAGCACAGGGAACCCCAACCTGTCACTGATCATTGTACGGAGCACGGTCGTTAAAACAGCATCGTGGAGTTTAGCAGGACAACTAAAACCAAAGAATAATCGTAATAGAATCATAATCATAAGAATGATAAGAATAAAAACTGAACACACTCCGGAAACCCAGGCTCGCAGCCAGCCATATCAAACTCACGATACGCTCCACTAAAAAAATAAACAAAAAAATAAACAAAAAAAAAACTGGGATCGCCACCCGTCCCCTCCGCTGTGCCCCAAGTCCAAAATACAAAAGTCTCCCATGTGTTACTTTTGCAGAATAAAGCAAAAATGTCGTTGTGCTCCTTACTACCAGAAGCAACGTCTCCCCGGCGTTACCACATGTAATAGCTCCTGGACGTGTCCACCTGGGCGGGCTTGGCCTCTGCGGCCCCGTCCTTGTCCTTCTCGGTGTCCCCGTCCCAGAGGTTGATGAGTGGGGGGTACAGCTCGTTGAGCGGGATCGACGAGGTCTTCTGCATGTACTTTTTCAACGAGTGGTGGTAGTTTTTCCTCTTGAACCTCTTGGCGACGTACACGGCCGTGGATGCGAGGCTGACGACGGCGAACATGGAGCCCATGACGGCGGCCAGGGCCGTGCTGGCGTCCTGGTCGGAGATGTCCAGGGCGAAGGCAGCCGTCTTGGTGGTGACGTTGACACAGGACCGCTGCGTCTGCTGGTGGACGTTGGACACGGTGAGGCACACCTCGTAGTCGGTGGACGGCTGCAGGTGCGTGAGGTTGTACTCGTGGACGTCCACGGGCACCCTGGCCGTGTAGGTGATGTGCGGGTTGTCGACCTTCATGGTGGCCGAGGACCACTTGAGGTTCGACGTCATGACGTTGGAGGTCACTTTCCAGGACACGAGGATGGAGTGGGACTCCGTCTGCTTCACGTACATTTTCAGCACCTGGGTCCCGTCCAGGAGGGTCCCGTTGACCTTCACCGTGACCACGCGCGTGTCGGCCCCTTCCACGTTCTGGGCCACGCAGGTGTACCTCCCGGAATCTTCCGCGCGGACGTTGGGAATCTCCAAGGTGCCCTCACTACTCAGCGTGTACCTGTCGGAGAGCGTGTCCCCGGTTATCTTCCTCCCCAGGGGCGTGACCCAGTAGATCTCGGGCTCCGGCTCAGCCAGGGCCCGGCAGTCCAGGAGCACCGTGGCGCCGAGCTCCGCGCTCAGGTGGCCGGGGAAGGCGTCATGGGCTATCATGGGCAGGCAGCGCTCGGCCGCGTCCCGGGCCAGCGCCTCCTTCACCGGCTGCCCCCGCAGCTCGGGCGGCGCGGCGCAGAGCATGGACAGCGGCTCCATGAAGCGGATGCTGGTCGTGTTGGCGGCCACCCAGCGAAGGACGCAGTCGCACCGCAGCGGGTTGCTGTGGATGCCGATCTCACGCAGGTTGGGCAGCGACGCCACGGTGGTCCGGTACACGGCGTGGAGGGCGTTGTTGTTCAGCATGAGGCTCTCCAGCGCGGGCACGCCACGGAAGGCCCGGCGGTGGACGTAGGACAGCTTGGGGTTGTTGGTGGCCTCCAGCTTGGTGAGCTCGGGCAGGTTGTCGAGGGCGTAGCGGTCCACGGACACCAGCTCCCCCATGTTGTTGAGCCCCAGCTCTTTCAGCCGGAGCATGTTCCGGAAGTCCCCCTCCTGGATTTTGTGGATGGGGTTCTTGTTGAGGTCGAGGAACTTCAAGTTGGGGACTTTCTGCAGGGCCAGCTGGGGGACCTTGACCAGCCTGTTGTCGTAAAAGGACAGGCTCTCGAGGCTGTCCAGGCCCACCAGCGCGTTGCCGGGCACGTCGGTGAGGCACATGCCCGCCAGCACCAAGCTCCGCAGGTTCGCCAGGGGCCGGAAGTTCATGTCCAGGATGCCGACCACGGGGTTCTCGCCGATCATGAGGATCTCCAGGTTGGGCGTGGCCTCGAACCAGCGGCTGTCGATCACCCGGAGCCTGTTGGAGTTGAGGTGCAGCCGCAGGAGGTTGCGCAGGCCGGCGAAGGCGTGCGCCGAGATGGCGCGGATCTGGTTGTGGTTGATGTAGAGCTCCTGCAGGCTGCCCAGGTCCTGCAGGCAGCGGTCGGGCAGCTCGGCGATCTGGTTCTCCTCCAGGTGCAGCGTGGTGAGCCGGCTCAGGTTGGCCAGCCCCACCTCGCCGATGCTGCTGAAGTTGTTCTGCGACACGTCGAGCTCCGTCAGGTTGCAGAGCGGCTGCAGCTCGTCGGCCGTGGCCGCGATGCTGTTGCTCTGCAGCAGCAGCACCTGCGTGTCGCTGGACAGGTTGCCGGGGACGCGGGTGAGACGCAGGTCGTTGCAGTCCACGGTGGTGGCCTCGCGGTAGGTGGACTGCGGGGTGAACCAGGGCCGGACCTCGCACACGCACAGCTGTGGGCACTCGCCGCTCTGCAGGGAGGAGCCGGCGAGGGAGGCCAGCAGCAAGCCCAGCGCCAGGCCGGACGCCGCCGGAACAGGTTGCATCCTGGCCATGCCGCCCACCACCGAGCCGGCCCGCCCTGCCCGAGCACCTCTCAGCAGCAGGGGAACGCCCCGGAGTGACCCGCGAACATTCAAGCAAAGTCTCGGTGGCGAGGCGGAGAGTTCTGGAGCCCGCAGGGACGGTTCTCTGGAGTTTTCCGAGGCCAGAACGCCCCTAGGAGCTCTCAGCTGTGGCTCTGCATCCCGGGCTCGCCCACAGCGCCGGCACAGGTGTCTTGGCCCGATCCGATCCGCAGGTGCGCCTGGAATGCGATTGGGACAGACGTTATGATGTTTATCGCCGACACCCTCCATCCTAGCCCTTCTCGGCCTGCTGAGCAGACACAGTCCCTCGCAAACACAACAGCAGGATGTTCAAGGAGCTCAGCAAGCTTGGAGTTGCAGGCACTTTTACTAGATTCACTGCACTAAACTAGTTCCCCTCGACAGTTAAACTGGGACTGCGCGTGTTATTGGGTAAAATCATCATCATCACCACCACACACACACACACACACACACTTAATAGGAGCATTCGGAAAAACCCACAGATTTCATTAAAAACACACACAACAGTGACTTCAGAAACTACATGGATCGGGTGTCAAAACACGTGTACACACTTTAGTAGCGGGTAGCTCCATTTTGAAAATAAAAGTATTTTATTATTTTTTTAAAAAAATATATATTTTATTGATTTTTTACACAGAGGAAGGGTGAGGGATAGAAAGTTAGAAACATCGATGAGAGAGAAACATCGGTCAGCTGCCTCCTGCACACTCCCTACTGGGGATGTGCCCGCAACCAAGGTACATGCCCTTGACCGGAATCGAACCTGGGACCCTTCAGTCCTCAGGCCGATGCTCTATCCACTGAGCCAAACCGGTTAGGGCTGAAAATAAAAGTATTTTAATGAACATGCCTTTGTCATTATTCAAAGCGTCTTATGCATTTTGGCGGGCACCCTATACTTACGGCACCAAAAAATAAAGGGTGAAAATGGTCCAAGACAAAACCGGGAAGGCGTCTGCCCGCCTGTTGACCCTGGAGCCGAGGGGAGCGTGGCCTCCGGAGAGACGGGCCTGGCTTCAGAGGCAGCTGCGTGACCTCGAGCGAGTGACCAGCGCTTTCTTCCTGAGGCTCCGTCTCCTTTCTGAGAACACAGACCCTAAAACCTCCTCTCATGAAGGGCAGGAGGACTCGCAGGCGCTGGTACGGGCAGAGCTTCGGCGGAGCGCCCGGCCCTGGCCGTGGATGGTAGCGGTCATTTCCAGGTTCGCTGCCTCCCGCTGGGTCTCAGGCTCCGCGTGGGTGGCTGGCAGCAGCAGAGAGCATGCTCTGTGGGGTCAGCAACTCCCGGTTCTGAAAGGCCTGGCCGGAGCCACCCACAGGGTAGTAGGTGGCTGGTGTGGGGACAGCCTGGGAGGTTGCCGCGAGCTCTTTTCTTTTTTTTAAAAAAAATGTATTTTTATTGATTTCAAAGAGGAAGGGAGAGGGAGAGAAAAAGAAACTTCAGTGATGAGAGGATCATTGACTGGCTGCCTCCTGCACGCCTCCTACTGGGGAGGGAGCCCGCAACCTGGGCATGTGCCCTGCCCAGGAATCAAACCGTGACCTCCTGGGTCATAGGTTGATGCTCAACCACGGAGCCAGCGTGGCTGGACTGCCGCGAGCTCTTTATGGAGGGTTTATTTTATTTCCTCTGGGAAGGCGAGACGGTCTAGCAAATGCATTCTGAACGCTGACCCTGCACAGACTTTTGTCTGGCCCCTGACCCTTTCTGAGTCTTACATTTCACCCTCCAACCATTTTCCCAAATGATGCTCCTCGTTCACACATTATTCAGAGCGAAACACCTGTACCATGGCTCAGGGGCCGCAGGTGGAGGAGGGTGTGTCTGGGAGGAAGGGCTGTAACAGTCTCGGTATCCCTGCAAGGATACAATGAAGCAAGCGGATCCCTGCAAGGATACAATGAAGCAAGCGGATCCCTGCAAGGATACAATGAAGCAAGCGGATCCCTGTAAGGACACAATGAAGCAAGCGGATCCCTGAGGGGACACAGTGAAGCAAGCGGATCCCTGTAAGGACACAGTGAAGCAAGCGTGCCCCTGCCGCGGACACATGGAGCTTCGGAGGCTCCTTTGCATGAGGAACTGCTCCTGGGGGCCCGCACCCTTCATCGCGAGCAGGGCCCAGTGGCCGAGCCCCAGCATGAGGACACCAGACAAGGGCTTCATTTGGGCTTTACCCCAACCTCCCCAGCTGACCTCGGGCTGGCCTAGAAACTTCGTGTCCTGTTCCGTTATCTTAGACTAAGTAGGTTGAGAGGAGAGTGGGCAGCGTCCCCGGCCAGAGGGACCTCAGGAGCCATCTTCTCAACCAGCGCTCCTCGGGGTGAAAACTGTACCTCTGGCCATTCTCTGCGCGGCGATGATCCGGCCCTCCCCCCTTTGTGTTATTTAAATGCTATGGAGGCGTGGAGTTCGATTAGGCCAAGGATCTCAAGCTGCGCCAGGGGTTGGGCAGGCGAGGTCACCGAGTCTAACACAGCCCGGTGAGAAGCTGGAGGGTGCGTGCACCCCCCAGTCCACCGGAAATGGGCCACCACACCAGCTGAGCAAAACCGTCTCCTTTCTGAGGCTTTTTATGGCCTGTGGCTGGTTTGCAACGTCTGAATCACAGAAGAACAGTAATAATAACATCACCCGCAATGCTTATTAGCTGGTGGGACCATCTGACAACCGGATGATTAGCTGGGCATTTAGAGGTATTACTGGCACAGGGTCCATGTGCAAACCTGCCCTTAGATGCCCACTCTGCTGTACGCCGTGCATCTCTGCTCTGAAGAACACCTCAGCGCCGTTAAAAGCGCATCCCATTTGCAGAAATTCACCTTCGTTCCTCTTCTCGGAAGACTTACTTTCAGAGGCAGCACCTGAGAGGTCCCCCGGGCGATCAGAGGTGGCCCAGTTCGCTGGCGGAGGAACAGCACAAATCCCGGACTCAGCATTTCCTAATCGGAGCACTTACCGTTTCTCTGCTGGTTCTCCTGGTTCCCAGAGAAACACTGGCTTGTCCTCTCCCTGCGTTTAATTTCTCCCCCTTCCCTTCCTGTATTTGTTGTTGTTATTTTTATTCACTGGCAGGGTCTCAGGCACTCTCTGGTGCATGTGGGTGGTGTGAAGGCATGAACGCACGTGTCACAGGGTCATCCCCAAGACCCCCGGGGGGTAATCGGATGAGGGGGCTGTCCATGAGGTATCAGAAGCATAGATCGGCCCGCAGGGAGCATGGGCAGCTCTGGAAGGCGATGCCCCGCCCTCCCAGTGGCTGAGCTCCACACCACCGTCAAGATCCGGGCGCGGCTCACCTGCTTGCCGAGGAGCTCGGGCAGCCCGGGGATACCATTTCTCAATTTTAAGAGAAACACATGAACTTGATCTTTGCAGCTCGTTCTAGGCCCTCGACTCTGGGGCCTCGCAGGCAAGGCTAGTACTCACACATGAGCCGTCTCAGCTCCGTGCCAACATTATTTTCCCTGCAGTATCGTGAAACGTCACTCACCAGATACGTTTGAGGAGTGTGTACACCTGGTATCTGTCAAATCCCTTTAACCCCGGGAGTCTATCATGGGCAAAGGACGCAGGACCAGGGAGAAGGGAATTTTTTTTCTGTTTAACTCGCTTGTAGGATCGAGAAAGTTCCTTGTTTTTCTGTATAACAAATGAGCTGTTTGCATAGTCAGAGTCATCAAGTAGCAATTTAGCATCGTCGAGTTGGGGGAGGACGGGAGGCTGAGCGGACGGAGGCTGAGCGGACAGAGGCTGAGCGGACGGAGGCTGAGGGGACGGGAGGCTGAGCGGACGGAGGCTGAGGGGACGGGAGGCTGAATGGAAGGGAGGCTGAGCGGACGGGAGGCTGAGCGGACGGGAGGCTGAGCAGACGGGAGGCTGAGCGGAAGGGAGGCTGAGCGGACGGGAGGCTGAGCGGACGGGAGGCTGAACGGAAGGGAGGCTGAGCGGACGGAGGCTGAGCGGACGGAGGCTGAGCGGACACAACAGGAAGTGACATCTGGGCTGCTTTATTGATCCTTTTTAGCACCAGCAAGTGCAGTCACATGAAAACTGCCATGGAATCCATTCATTTCAGTCTTTTTACAAATTATTTTAATTCTCGTCATATGCCCATATGAAATAACTGCTCTGTAATGAGCACGTGATTGCATGTTAAATAAACGTGAACTCCTCCATGTGGCAGCCTCACTCTGCCTCACGGCTCCGGCTCTTCACACCCGTTCCAGCCCTTCCCAGGGCACCGCTCGGTGTTCTCATGGCGGACAGAGACCTTGCCAGGCTGTGCCAATCCACGCTGCGCAGGAGCCGCTGCCAGCGGTCTGGACAACGCGTTCAGAACTGCAGACAGGCTGCTGGGAAGGCAGACTCATCGGGGTTGGCACGGCCAGGGCAGGTGCGCTGCGGACGCCCACGCCGTCCAGCTCGGGATGCCAAGCCAGCCAGCCACGCCCAGCAATCCCAGGAGCCTCTGCCAGACCTGCTTGTGCGCCCAGGCCAGGTCAAGTTCAGTATCACAGTGAAAGTGACTCTCATCAAGGAAATGGCAAAGGTTTTCACTTCCATTTCAGGGTATTTATTGCAGTTTTCTTTCCTCAAGAAGAGTTCTGTACCATTGGAATCACATATATGTATATACTCTATGTTGTATATCTGTATATATATTCTAATATGTTTATTGATTTCAGAGAGGGAGAGAGTGATAGAAACATCAATGATGAGAGAATCATCGATTGGCTGCCTCCTGCATGCCCCCCACTGGGCATCCAGCCTGCAACCCAGGCGTGTGCCCTGACTGGGCATCCAACTGTGACCTCCTGGTTCATAGGTCAAAGCTCAACTACTGAGCCACACCGCAGGGTTGGTTATATTTTTTTAATCTGGTGGTAATTTTTATTTTAAAAAATTAAACATCCAGTGTTCTTAAGGTGGGAGCCTATACTTTTATTTCTTTAATTTTTCCTTTATTGATTTTTAGAGAGAGGGAGAGGAATGGAGAGGAATAAAGAGACAGAGACCTCCCCCAGGCATGTGCCCTGACCAGGAATCGAACCCGTGACCTCTCGGTTCTTGGGTTGATGCTCAATCTCTGAGCCACACCGGCCGGGTGGGAGCCTGTATGTTTTAGCTCAGATCTACTGACATTTCTCTAGAGTCTGACTACTTAGAATTTACCAGTTAGGAGACGAAGCGTTTAAACTTGAGCCTGGGAAAATGCCAAGAACACAGCCCCTCCGTCGGAGACGGACATATGGAAATGTACCAACATTTCGCATCAAGTTCCGCTCCTCGAGATTCAAGACAGCAGCGCGGGGCGCACGGCAGTGTCTGCCCTTCGACTCGACAGACCCCAGGCACCCTGTGCTTCCACAGAATGCCATCTCTTGGGAAGAAGCAAAATGAAGCCATCTGTCCCCGAGCTCTTAAAATAACCTTGGCTTCGAGCTCCTGCGCTAAATGGTTTTTATACGACTGTTTGCTCTCATATGGATCTAGAGAACTTGGTTTTCTTCATCATTGAGAAGTGTGCCCGCCAGCTCAACCTTCCCTCCGCAGGCCGGGGGCCCGGGGCCGCTCAGGAAGTGTCACTGTGTCCCAAGGACAGGGCGGGGCAGGACGCAGCGGGAAGGGGCCCAGCACAGAAGTGGCCCCTGCTCTCACCCTCCCTGGGGCTGAGGCCATTGCTCCTGTCTTACAAGTGGCTCAGAGCTGAAGGGACCCAGTGGAGACCCCCACAGCTGCTGGGGAAATGCCCAGAGGGACCCACGTTTGCGGCACTGGAGGGTGGGGTCCTGGTGTGATGTCACCGCCTTACCCGCCCCCATCCTCCCCCCCACCCCCGCCGGCCGGGCTGCAGTGGAGATGGAGTGTCCGCAGCCCTCCGGGCACACACATGAATACGACCTTGTGGATGAAGCAACAAGGTCGCTTGGTACTGAAGGTTAGACTCGGGAACGGCGCGTGCAATTTCTAGGTAGCTGAGGGTCTCCTAGGAAGTGGTAGTTCAATCTTTCCACCTTAATTCCCACCTCTTGCCTTTGATAGGGGTTGTTGTTGTTAAAAATTAAAAAAAAAATATTTGTACTGATTTCAGAGAGGAAGGGAGAGGGGGAGATAGAAACATCAATGATGAGAATCATTGATTGGCTGCCTCCTGCATGCCCCACACTGGGGATCGAGCTCAAAACCAGGGCATGTGACCTTGACCGGGAATCAAACCTGGGACCCTTCAGTCCGCAGGCCGATGCTCTATCCACTGAGCCAAACCAGCTAGGGCAGTGGTTGGCAAACTGCAGGTCGCAAGCCACATGCGGCTCTTTGGCCCCTTGAGTTTTTAGCAAAGGCCAGCTTAGGAGTACCCCAATTAAGTTAATAACAATGTACCTACCTATATAGTTTAAGTTAAAAAAAATTCGGCTCTCAAAAGAAATTTCAGTCGTTGTACTGTTGATATTTGGCTCTGTTGACTAATGAGTTTGCCGACCACTGAGCTAGGGCATTATTATTATTATTATTACTATTATTACTATTATTAGGATATATTCCTTCCCCGCCCTGATAAGGAATTCATACTGGAAAACCCCCGTGGCTCCCAATCTAAAGTCTTTGTTACTAACCTATTTTCTTCCAATTTTCCCTTTCCTCCTAAAAGTGGCCCCTGAGGGGGAAACATTCTAGTGAATTAGGATTTCTGGTAATCAGGTTTTTAAATTGTTTTGGCGAATTGAAATCCAGCTTACGCTCCCTCTCTGAGTTGGAAATAGCTCATTACGAAGTCTCCTCGGCGCCCAGGCGTTCCCGTGAGGACGCACCGAGACCCGCGGCCCAGCGGTCAAAGGGCTCCGAGTGAGGGTGCCCTGGACGCCGTCAACCAGGGCACGGGAGGGGACGGTCCTTAGTCACACCATCCAGGCCTCCCTGCCACCAACGGGGCCAAGGGCCCGCACGCATCATACATCCTGGCGCTTTCCTGGTCTCGCCTCCATCCCCAGCCTTCATTAAATTAAAGATCAGGAAGTAACCCGACGCGGACGCACGCTGGCCTTTATTCCCGGGCGTCCCAGCTTCCTCATGGCCGCCGTGGTGACTTTGTGAACTTGACATACAGGGCTCATCTGTTTCATGAAGCGGTCAAAGGGCTCCGAGTGAGGGTGCCCTGGACGCCGTCAACCAGGGCACGGGAGGGGACGGTCCTTAGTCACACCATCCAGGCCTCCCTGCCACCAACGGGGCCAAGGGCCCGCACGCATCATACATCCTGGCGCTTTCCTGGTCTCGCCTCCATCCCCAGCCTTCATTAAATTAAAGATCAGGAAGTAACCCGACGCGGACGCACGCTGGCCTTTATTCCCGGGCGTCCCAGCTTCCTCATGGCCGCCGTGGTGACTTTGTGAACTTGACATACAGGGCTCATCTGTTTCATGAAGCGCAATGGAAGGTGTCGTTTAGCAGGGCTGCGTGAAAAGGTCCTTCCTTAATGAGCTACGGTTCGGAATAAATTGCGGGCCGTCTTCTCTCCCCAGAACGAACACCCACCTTGGACGTTCTCTGGGTTGCTTCCCATCACGTGTGAATGAGGATCCGGAGGACGTGATCTGGAAACAGGGCCGGCCGGCGGGAATCATTTCCTTGGGAAACGAAGCAACTGGAAGCGGGAGGCCTCGCGATGCGGCCGGAGACACAGGCAGGCCGCTTATTTGTGCTTCAGGGCTTCTGAGCCTCAAACATCTAACTGGCGAGAAGCCCTGGGTTCGGAAATATCACCGCCAACGTGAGGCTGGTTCAGGGGTGGGCAAACTTTTTGACTCGAGGACCACAGTGGGTTCTTAAACTGGACCGGAGGGCCGGAACAAAAGCATGGATGGAGTGTTTGTGTGAACTAATATAAATTCAAAGTAAAGGAGCAGAGGGGAGAGCAAGAGAACCGGATAGAACAGCCGGATCCGGCCCGCGGGCCGTAGTTTGCCCACGGCTGGGCTGGTCACTCAGAACCGTTCCAAATGCCCACACGAGCTACGGGAAAGAATTAGAATACTCTGCAGAGCGGCAGTTCTGGGTCTGGCCCCGGCAGTTCTGGGGGTGGACAGGGTTGGGGGGGGGGGCGGAGTCACTGACCAACGGTGCACTTTTCTTCCCAATTCCAAGTTCCGAGACGTTCCAGACGTGGAGTTGTCATGGCGGGTGTGTTTACACCGCAGGCATTGGCAGGCACTGCACGTCAGGGCTCGTGGCACCAGCCGTTGACCACTCCCCGCAGGCCGCCCGCCCGTGGGGAAGCACCAGAGCGCACAGTGGAACAGGTGCATGAAGCAGGGACGCGCTCACCTTGGGTGAGATCAGGCTCTGCCAGCACCGCGGCGGAAATCAGGACCGGAGGTCGGACAGCGCCCCGCTACGGGCCCTTAGCCTTAGCGCTCTGCTAAGGGGTTTCCTCCCGCTTAGTGCACGGGGCCCATACCCAGCAGGAAGCGGATGGTACCATCAAAAGGGAGCGAGTGAAGTCTTTAAAGGGGACCATTTACAAGGCCCGGGCGAGGCTAAGGCAAACTCACAGGGATGGGCGAGCGCCGCTGAGAGTGGCGCGAGGGTCCCGGGAGTCGAGGCGCACGGCGTGAGGCGCTCTCACGCTCAGAAAGGGCAGCTGGCGTCCTGCCGAGAGACAAGTGATGCCCTGCTCCGCCCGCTGCGATGACCGCAGGTGCGTGTGAGAATGTAGTCGTGTGTCGATACAAAGAAGGAGCTGGAACAGAGGATGGGGGCACGCCGACTCCGAGCTGAGATCCCATGGATGCGCCGCGGTCAGGCCGTGTCCCCGTGGAGGACAAATTGCTGTCCACCGGGTTTCGCGGTCATTAGTGCCCTAATGCGATCACTGTCCGTCTGCGTCTCCTGCAGGGGCTGGCTCGCTTACCACCAGTCACCTCTCGCGTGCCGACACCAGCCGGATGTGGCCAGATGTGGCCGGGTGCGAGCGCCACAGCGGGGACCATGAACAAGAGCGACACCACAGGCGAGGGGCCTGCAGGCCACGTGGGAGGGACGCTCTGAGACGGCCCCAGGCCGGTGTTCATGCCGTGCACACCTGTCACCCGTGGGCCAACCGGGGGTGCTGTCAGCCAGCCTGTGTCTTCATCGGGGGCAGGAGGGGGTTCATCTCCAACAAAAGGAAAACGTAGTACGGGGTTGGGGGAGGGGAGACAAGAAAAGCAGGAAATAAAAGGTGAAGTAGCCCTGGGCCGTGTGGCTCAGCGGATAGAGCGGCAGCTTGAGGGCTGAGAGGTCGGGGGCTCGAAATGTGGCGGATCCCCCCGCACCCGGCCAGGACGCCGCTTGAGCTCACCCCTACGGTCTGCCGAGCAGCCGCTGCGGTGTGGCACTGTGCGGAGGGGGTTGTGCGCGTGACCTCACAGGAGCCCCGTGATTCTGCCAGGCGGGTTCCAGGTTATTTTCCCCATTTTACCGAGGGGGATGCTCAGGCTCACAAGCTCCCTCCAGGCCAGACAGCGGGGCGGTTTGGGAATTCTTCCCGACTCTAAGCCGTGCCCTGTTCCACACCCCCTGCCCTGGGCCTCCGTCCTGTGACCGGGGCCTCCGTCCTGTGACCGGGGCTGGGCTCATCACCTGCCTGTCAGGATCCCCTTAAAGCACAAGTCTTTGGAAGCGAATCTCAGGTGCTTGTGGTGTGGCCGCGGCTCGCAGCTGGTGTAAAGCCATTCCACACTTGTCGTAAGAGTCAGCAACCCACTTGTCTCTGCAAACATTAGGCACAGCAGCTTTTTTCACGATCACTCATTCTACTTGTCTTTTTACCTTTCAAGAAACCACCTACATTTAGACAAAGGTGGCATAATTTAACGTGCAGTGCGATGGCGATGGAGAATGGCACCTTTAAGGGTGCCGTTTTCACCCGTGTAAACGTATTTTATCTTACATACAGTTTTAAAAACACCCTGTTAAGAACTCCAGTGCAATTGTAGTGGCTAATTCAGGGACGACTGGTTAAAGTAAAACTCCAAGCTACATTTCAAGATGGAAAGTAACAGAAAAGGAAGTCCCTCATGCGTGGTTTTCCGTGGTCTCATGATAACAACGGACGGAAAGACCTTGTAGAGCCGGAGGGGCCGTGCGAGCCCGTTGAGGCCGTCCTTCGGCTGTGTGGCTGCAGTGACAGGGGAGAGACCGGCTCTCCCGGTGCAGGTGCAGCGCCAGAAAGCCCCGCCTTCACTTCCCTGCTCCGCGGCTGACCCGCTGCGAGACACCATCTGCCCCCCTCTCAGAGCCGGTTCCTCGGGGCGCCCCGCCCAGAGCGGGCCCGCGGTCCCCGAGATGTGACTAAACCACCCTCTCCGCTCAAACAGGTGCGTGTCCGTTCATTCCTTCGGCAGATGCTCAGAGCACACGCCCCAGCCGTGTGACACGGGGCGCCTGACCTCATGGCCTCCTGCCTTCGTTTGCCGAGCTGTAAAATGGGCATGGAAGTCGCGGGGAGGATCCGAGGAGTCAAGGTGTGTAAGCGTGTGGGACGTCCCGGCAGCTGGAAGGGGACAAGGACGCTGGACGTCATTCTCCGCCCGCTGCGCCTGCGCCCTGTGTCAGGGACCGTGGTGGCCCGGGGACGGGACCCGGGAGCCCTGGACAGGGTGTTCTTATCTATAAACGCACCTCATTTGCATGGAGCGCCTCCCTCATCCCTGCTCACCCTGAGGGTGAGGCCCCTGGGAAATCCCCACGGCTTGGGTTCTGCCAGGGCTGCCCCTCGTGCCCGGGGCGGGGGGAGGGGAGGTCCCGCCAGCACCTGCCCTGTCCTTGGTGTTTTTCTCTGTGAAGGACCCACGAGTCTCAGCTGGCCTCCCAGCGTTTATGAGCACGTGGTGAGGTCGGCTGGGACCCCGGCGCCAGGCTGCCCCCGGAGGACACAGCGAAGCTAACGAGCGGGTCCTCCGGGGTTACACCTCCCCCGTCGCCCTCACTGTGAGGGCAGGACCGGCCCCAGGTGGAGGGAGAGCAGAGGGACCCCGCTAGGGGCCCCGCCAGCACCGCCCGTGGTTCTGTGCTGGGCGCTGAGTCCATGGGGTTCCGTCTGTGTCCTGGGCCCCTCAGGACGAGGCTGCCGTCCCGCGGGACTGTCCCTCTTTGTCGCCCGCTCCCGTCTCTCCCAGGGGGGAGGGTTCGGGCGTGGAGGCAATGACACCACCTCTCCTCTATTTTCTCTCCTGTGCTCGCGGCCTGGTGCCGGCTCGCCTCCTGGGTCACAGGTGCAGGCGATGTCGCTTTTCTTGTGTGAATCCCGGGGACTGTGATCTGACCCACACTGGGCGGCTGTGGAGGAGACAGATTTTTTTTATTGATTTCAGACAGGAAGGGAGAGGGAGAAACTTCGGTGATGAGAGAGAATCATGGATCGGCTGCCTCCTACATGCCCCACATTGGGGACCGAGCCGGCAACCCGGGCATGTGCCCTGACCGGGAATCGAACCCTGACCTCCTGGTTCATAGGTCGATGCTCAACCCCTGAGCCACACCGGCCGGGCAGAGGAGCAGATACCCTGAGCCGCGTATTTAAGGGATCCCTCCTGGCGAGGTGGGCGCTGTTGGCAAGGCCTCCCTTGGGCATCTTTGTGGGCTGAAGGCTTGGGACTGCCCTTTCCTGGGAGCCACTGGGGGTGGGGGGGGGTGGCTCCAGAAAACAGCCGGTTCATCTCCCCCCCCCCCCCGCAACTTTAAATACTTGTCCTTACTCCCAGGCCCCAACTATCTGCCACGAAAACCTTTCCCAGAGAAGGATGCCGCGTCACAGGGAGAGTGCTCATGTAACCATGGTAACCAAAAAATGCCACCGATGCGCTTGTTTCATACACAAATGAGGGACAGCTGTGGAGCCCACACGTCTGCCAGGGTCACAATAGACCTGGGCGGGACGCAGGGTCAGAGAATGACACCTCATTTATCTTCATCAGGGCTTCCGGCAGCAGTGCCCGGCCATGGAGGAGGCGCTAAGCCCAGGAGAGCAGAGTCCAGGCCTCCGAGTCCAGAGCCCAGTGTCCTCGGGAAGTGCGGCGGCGGCCGGGTCTCCGGGTCGGGGGGGCTGGGCCTCGGGGTGCATCCTCTCCGGGCTGAGGTTCCGTGGGCTGAGCGTAACGGTTCCATCCCAGTTAAATGCTGAGCCTCGTGTGGCCCTGGGGGCGCTGCGCCCACAGACCTTTCAGCGCCCCCGCTGACCACGGGAGCCAGTTCTTCCCACCCCCTGCGCCGCCCCCTCCCCGCCTGTCACCTTAGGAAGGAGGACACGGAGGTGCCGGGACCTGACTCAAGGTCACGGAGCGACGACCAGACGATAGCGTGCTTACCCACCATGTAACCGACACCACTGCGCATCGCCTTTGCTAGACCGTGTGAAAAGATCCAGAAAGCGAAATATATGATACGTAAGCCTGCGCGGTGTGTCTTTGAAAAGTCACGGTCACATGGAAGGGCACATATTTCACTACTGAAAACAGAGTTAACGGTGCCAGAGGGCAGCGGTACGCCTGGGAGTCTGTTCTCTTACTTTACCAGGCGATGTCACGGCAGGGGCGGTAACCCCTTCGTTATGCACCTGTCTGCGCTTTGGGACATACACCCCGTGACCTACCCATCAGGCAGGAGAAAATCGTGCTAACGTGAGAACCTCGAACAAGCAAACCCCATTTGAGAGACTCGTGGAACGGGGGCTCCCTCGGCCCGGCCGCTCCAGCGGGGGACCCCACAGAGAGGTTCACCTCTCGTCTCTGCTCTGCCCTGGGAACCAACACCAAAGGGGAATTACAATCTCCTCCCGGGTAAAATGTTAATCAAAGCTCCAGTCAGGGGGGAAGACCCTCCCCTCGTTCCCAGGAACCAAAATACGATTTTAAAACGGAACATGCTTGATCTCCAGATTGGCTTACCCCAAACTAGAGGCTCCGCATAATAACTTCGAAAAAACTAAATACAGGATTCGAGCAACCTCACCGGAGTGCCCAGGGAATCGTTGGAAGGACTACCCCCATGTTTTGTTTTAAAAAGAGATGATAAAGACGATGACGGGAGTCCAGGAAAAAGTGGCATCCAGGCCCCGACATGTGTCATGTTGTGTTTATGGCTTAGTTACGGTGAGACAAAAAGCCCGTCCTTCTGGTCACTGAGGGTCGCACCCCGCCTGCCAGGGAAGCAGCCGCAGAGCTCCGAGGGCCAGGTTTCCTTAGTAGCTCCCGGCTTGGGCCCCATCAGTGTGGAAGGTGTGAGCTCTCCAGCCGTCAGGCCAAGAAGCTGGCCCTGGCGGGGTCTCGCCGGAGAGAGGTCAGGGTGGCTGTCCCCCGGCTCTCTGGATGGCCGGGCGCCACCCAGGGCTGCTTGAGCCATTGTCCAAAGCAGCGTCTGCCCCTGGGCCTGGCTAAGGCTTCCTTTGGCGGAGTGACCCTGCCCTCGCCAGTGCTCCCTCTCGCTTACTTACCAGGGGAGGAGCGCTAACCCCCCCTCTCGTCAGACTCACTCGCAGAATAAAGATCTCGCCGGGGATAAGCTCCCACAGATGGGAGGCTTCGGCCATTTGGAAGTCTCCGGTTTCTTTCAAAAATACCCCGGTCACACATAACTAGCCAAGACGACGGTTTGCAACCTTGTTTGGGAATACCGACTGTATTTCCACCGTCAGCCTTCCAGCCCATCAGGAGGCCGGCATGGGGTGACGGCACCGAGGAGTTCAGGATAATGGCCTGTGGCTTTCTGATGTCTCCCGTCGAAGGAAAGGCCATCCTGGCTACAGCCTTCCGTCCCGGACTCCGTGACCAGAGCCCCTCCCGGGAAGGACTGCCGTCTGTGTAAGAGTCACCGAGGCGGCAAAGAGAACCCAGGGAAACATGGGAAGTAGCAGAAGAACATCTGTCGCCCACCCCTCCCCCCAAACACCGAGCCCACAACACAGTATTGTCTTTTTATCTGGGGGGCGGGTTTGTATTTTAATGTCCCTTTCAGGGAACACACAGACGACAGGGGAGACGCAGTGCAGTGAAGAGGCTCCTATTTGGAGAGAGAAGAAGAGGCCACTGGGCTGGCTGGTCCGTGGGTGGAATCCCGGGCCCACGTGCGGCCCAAGGCCAGGAGGTGAGGGGTGCAGTGGTCTAGCAGCCCCGGTTAGACACGGCTCAGACACGGCGGACATCCCCCGGCCTTGGGGTCCGCTCCTAGTCACTGTTCTGCCTGGGCTCTGAGACCCTCTCAGGCAGCGAGGAACCCCACGGCTCCATCGCCCGCAGGCCTACAAGGCTGGTGCCTTAACAACTACATAATTTTGACTGGACAGCGATCATTCTTGCGCGTTCTTCACATCGGCCAACGCTAACCCTCTTGCCCCATATTGTGGATCTGGAAGGATGGAGGACCAAAGTGAGCAGGAGGTGAAATGACTAAAAGAAAAAAATAAGAACTCTGAAAGTCGATTCCGCAGTCGCCTCCAACCATCTGAAGTGGGTGGGAACGGCTGCCTGCTTCCCTCACACACCTTCCTCCCTGGCTCAGAGCATCCAGCCCGGATGTCAGGAACACACAGCCAGGAGAGGGCCTGGGGGTGCACACACAGCCAGGAGAGGGTCTGGGGTGCTCACACAGCCAGGAGAGGGCCCGGGGTGCACACACAGCCAGGAGAGGGTCCGGGGTGCACACACAGCCAGGAGAGGGCCCGGGAGTGCACACACAGCCAGGAGAGGGTCTGGGGTGCTCACACAGCCAGGAGAGGGCCCGGGGTGCACACACAGCCAGGAGAGGGCCCGGGGTGCACACACAGCCAGGAGAGGGCCCGGGGTGCACACACAGCCAGGAGAGGGTCTGGGGTGCTCACACAGCCAGGAGAGGGCCCGGGGTGCACACTCAGCCAGGAGAGGGCCCGGGGTGCACACACAGCCAGGAGAGGGCCCGGGAGTGCACACACAGCCAGGAGAGGGCCCGGGGTGCACACACAGCCAGGAGAGGGCCCAGGGGTGCACACACAGCCAGGAGAGGGCCTGGGGGTGCACACACAGCCAGGAGAGGGCCTGGGGGTGCACACACAGCCAGGAGAGGGTCTGGGGTGCACACTCAGCCAGGAGAGGGCCCGGGGTGCACACACAGCCAGGAGAGGGCCCGGGGTGCACACACAGCCAGGAGAGGGCCCGGGAGTGCACACACAGCCAGGAGAGGGCCCGGGGTGCACACACAGCCAGGAGAGGGTCCGGGGTGCACACACAGCCAGGAGAGGGTCCGGGGTGCACACACAGCCAGGAGAGGGCCCGGGAGTGCACACACAGCCAGGAGAGGGCCCGGGAGTGCACACACAGCCAGGAGAGGGTCCGGGGTGCACACACAGCCAGGAGAGGGCCCGGGGTGCACACACAGCCAGGAGAGGGCCCCGGGTTGCACACACAGCCAGGAGAGGGCCCCGGGTTGCACACACAGCCAGGAGAGGGCCCGGGGTGCACACACAGCCAGGAGAGGGCCCGGGGTGCACACACAGCCAGGAGAGGGCCCGGGTGCACACACAGCCAGGAGAGGGTCCGGGGTGCTCCTGAGCGAGGTGCCCCAAAGCCAGGGGATCCCCACACAGAAAAACCCACACTGCGCCTTTATCCCATTTTCTTAAGGGCTATTGTTAAGGAAAGACTCCTTGTCTTTTCAAATTCCTTCCTGTGAATGGATGAGGCCAGACATCTGCCAGGAGCCGCTCACATTTGCATGCAAATCAGGACACCCGGGGCCCAGCCAGCAACCCCACTTCCACTCAGGACTGACACCCATCCAAAGTGCCTTCCTGAACTTTCCACTCCTCCAGGCCTGCCTCTCAACAGCGAAGTAATGAGCATATTCGAGGGAGATTAATTATTTAGACGCAGTGTCCTTCCATGCAAATTGCAAAACAAAACAACACATTGTCTCGGGGAAAGCCTACAGCAAAATCCCGAGTCAGCAAGACCTGCTCCCGCTGAATCCCACTTTTCCTTTATGTCTGGGTCAGGGAGCGGAGGTGGCCTGAGATGTAGGGAAGGGCCTCCAGGCCTTTGCCTGGAGTTACACCTCCTCAAAACCACTCACCCCCAGTCATTCATTCATTCATTCATTCATTCATTCATTCGCTTGCTCCCTCAGAGCCAGGTCCTGCTCTAGGTGCCTGGGCTGCATGCAGCAGTGACCCGGGCAGGCAAGGTCCCCTCTCTCAGGCCGGGTGCCACCCTGACTTGCAGTCTGGCGCACCCAGGCCGGCTCCCTCCCCACCATCCCTGCCGTTTGCGCACCTGTCCCGGTGCGGGGAGCCCCTTCCGCCTGGATCTTCCCAGCCCATCCGGCAGGGACTCCCTGGGCCGGATGGGGAACTGCCCACACCCCTCTGCACCCACGAAGGACACGGGCTGCAAACTTTGCTCCGTCCCCACGCGGCCGCGGGGAGCCCAGCAGGCTCACTCCAGGCGCGGACCAGGTTCCCCCGACATTCCATCATCCCTGGCGCCTCCGAGCGCGGAGCGTGGAGGGCGAGGTGTGGTCCCCACGCAGACCGCCCGCAGCCGAGTGGCTTGTGCGATGCTCGGACTTCAGAGCACCTGGAGCTTTGTGAATCGCGCCTCTTGTCCCTCTTTACCCACAAGGCCACCGCCAACACCGCCGCCGCCTCCTCCCTTCCCACAACCTTCCTCCCTCTTCTCGGTCCTCTTCGCCACTCCCCGCCCCGTTCCGCTCCGCTGGCCCGGCTGCCTTTCCCGCTCACACCCCGCAGCCCTCCTTCCCCCGGGCGCGGGCATCTCCTCCCCCGCGTGGGTCCCCGAAACCCAGCGGGCTCGCCTCCTGTTATTGCCTTTGGCCCATTTCTGCCTGGCCTTCCTGGCGAGCTGTGGTTCCCCCCACCCCTGGGAGGCTTTGGGGGACCAGGAGGCTCCTAGGTTCCTGTTCCCGACTTGGTCCTTTCCCCCAGCTCGGCGAGCCGCGCCCCCTCGCCCCTAGGCCCGCGGTTCCCCAGACACCCTCGGGCTCGCCAGGTGACCAAGTTTGACGCCACCTGCCTTCGCTGCAGCCCACACCTCCCGCGCTGCCCAGCCGGGAGAGGGCACTTACCCCGAGGCGCGGCTGCTGGGGGTGGGGTGCGCGCGGACCGGCACCCACGGGGGCCGCGGGAGGAGGAGCGGCTGAGCGGCGGCGCCCGGCTCCTAGGAGCCCCGGCCGAGCAGCGAGACAGGAGGAGACCGGCCACGCGAGCAGCAGCCGCCGCGCTGGCCTGCGCGGATCCGGCTCTCGGGCCCGGGAGGCGGGCAGGGTGGGAAGGAGAGGAGGGTGCAGAGGGCGGGGCAGCGCGCGGCCGGGTCCGGAGGAGGCGCTGGGCTCCGAGCGATGCCAACGCCTGGGCTGGCGCCGCCGGCCCCTCTCGCCGCCCGGAGCGCGCTGCGCACGGGCCGCGCCCAGCTCCCCGCTCGCCGCCGGCGCCTCGCAGCGCCCCGCTTTGTGCCCGCAGCCGGCGTGCACCTGGTGTAAGCAGAGGCGTCAGCTGATGGGCCGCGCGCCGATTGGCTGCTCCGCGGCCCCCCCCCCCCGCCCGTCCCGCCCCGCCCCCCCCTCCGTCCTCCCCCACCCCTCCGCCCCGCGCGCTGGGCACCATCTGTAGCCTCGCGACAAAGGCGCGGCGCCGGGGTCTCGGGTGGCCCGGCCGCCACCGCCGCGGGGAGCAGCGGCCGCCGCTTTTTGTCTCGGGGGGCCCGGCTGCGGCGGGGTTAGGAGGCACAGCGCCCCTCTCCCAGCACGCGGCCAACGAAAAGGGCCCGCGCCAGGCGGCCAGGTCTCTGCGCAGCGCGGATCTAACCCTCGCTTTCAAAGGCGCGGTGGTCCCCCCGCGCTGTGTGTGCGCGCCTGGGTGGGCGACACGCGTGGCCGTGGAGCTGGCCCGCGCCCTTGCTGCGGGAAGGTGGATTCCATGGACGGCGAAGCTTTGGGATAACGTTTTCTGAAACTTTGTCATTGCGGCCTCTGATTGGATAGGTGTGAAAGTTGTGTTCAGATGAGCGGTGGAGACTGCGGTCTGTTTGAAGTGGGGGAAGTCTGAGAGCAAGGGGTGACATGGACTCGCTGCCTCCTGCACGCCCCCTACTGGGGACCCAGCCCACAACCCGGCATGGGGGGGACTGAACCTTGACCTCCTGGTTCATAGGCTGATGTTCAACCACTGAACCGCACTGTCTGCCCTCCCCCTTCGCCCCCCTCCCTCGTGCTGATTGCATGTGGCTAGGAGTGTGTCTGCAAGAAGGTGGGCCTTGGCTGGAAATCCAGAACTTGGGAGATGAGGGAAGAAGCCGGCAGGCTCAGGAGCCTCCTTGGGGCGTCCCAGCCCCGCTGGAGAAACTGCCGGGAACGGAGGCTCAGCTCCCCGAGCGAGGAGAGCCAGGCTGAGGAGCCCTGGGTGCCTGTTTGGGGGCGTGCTTCAAGCAGGGGCATTATTAGCCCCTGGGCACTGATGGGAGGGCCAGAGAACGAGGTGACGTTTCTTCACGAAGGCCCCCCCCCTCTCCGCAGAACCTCTGGGGAGTGTGCAGACAGCATTCCGCAGTCATCTCTGAGGCCTTGGGGCCTGGGGGTTACACCTCCTCAAAACCAGGTGTAAAGCAACTCCCACCGGACAGTGACCTTGCATGTGGGTCCCTGTGGCGTTTCCCGGTGTCTTGCAGATCTTGGGAGCTGTCTGGTGCTCCTGTCTGTCCGTCTGCTTTGCTGGCCTGACTCTGCCACGCAGATACCAGCGGGTCTTAGAAGATTCCAGGGAAGGGAGATACGCTCGGGGTTCAAGGCAGACAAGAGCAGGACCTCGTTACAACCGCGGTGGCAGCTGCCGCCTAGGACTGAGTCAGGTTTAAGAGCTTTCAAGGCACCGTTCCCGAGAGTCACACTTTTAAAAAGTGTGTTTTCATGGATTTTTTTTTTTTGAGAGGAAGGGAGAGGGAGAGAGAGATAGAAACATCAATGATGAGAGAGAGTCACTGATCGGCTGCCTCCTGCACGCCCCCTACTGGGGACCGAATCCTGCAATCAGGGTATGTATCCTGACCGGGAATCGAACCGTGACCTCCTGGTTCATAGGTCGACGCTTGACCACGGAGCCACACTGGCCGGGCAAGAAGTGTTTACTTGTAGGTTACACAGGACATTAGACATGTACTGTACGTAAGAAAGGTTAACGCAGGGAATCATTTGGGGGTCTGGAACGGGTTAATTCAATTTACATGATTTCCAATCGGAAAAAAATGGTTCCGGTTTTTAAACAAATGGCTTCTTGAACAGCCCTTCCCCCCAGCCCCACCCCAGAAAAAATTAGGTTCGAGAACCGAGGTTCCGCTGTATTTGTAAAAAAGAGCAAATCGGGGTTTCCCACAGATTTTCCATCCTCAGCCGCCTGTGACTGTAGGGTGGTGGGCAGACCTCCGGGAGCCGAGGCAGACACGAGCCTTCCCCTCACGATCTTCAGGGGCCTTTCTTGTCTCCCTCCCCCCACGCCTCCACCCCCAAACGTCAAAACTTCCTGAGCAGTTAGGTGCCTGGGGGACCGGAGCTCCCAGGGCTGCTCAGAAAGGTAGGAGTGTCCTGCGGCTTCGTGGGGTCCCGTGGCCACGTGACGCCTGCTTTTAAGAACCTGCGAGACCAGATGCATTACTTTTCCACGTAAAGAGGGCGATGGCCAGCATCGCTCCCACCCGGCCGGCCGGCGCTCTCGCCCCCAAATTCTGATCAGCATCATTTGTTCAGAAACGAGGAGACTGCTGGCCCCGCTCGCAGACGTCACGTTCGACACAAAAGTGGGATTTGCTGGAAGCAGCCTCTGATGGCTTCGTCACCGGGCGTGATTCTCGGGAAAATCTTCGAGTCTGAGCGATCGCCTGGCATCAACACCTGGGAGCTCACGGCTGTCTGTCTGTCTGTCTAACAAGGACACCCGTCAACTTGCACCCACGCTTCTCTCTCAACAGGGGGCAGCTGTTACTGAGGCAGTGGGTTCTCCCAAGTGCTTTCCACAAGTTTCTTCTTTTTTTTAAAATATATTTTATTGATATTTTACAGAGAGGAAGGGAGAGGGATAGAGAGTTAGAAACATCGATGAGAGAGAAACATCGATCAGCTGCCTCCTGCACACCTCCCACTGGGGATGTGCCCGCAACCAAGGTACATGCCCTTGGCCGGAATCGAGCCCGGAACCCTTCAGTCCGCAGGCCGATGCTCTATCCACTGAGCCACACCGGTTAGGGCAGTTTCTTCTTTTTTCTAAAAAAAAAAATGTTTTTATTGATTTCAGAGAGGAAGGGAGAGGGAGAGAGAGAGAAACCTCAATGATGAGAGAGAATCATGGATCCGCTGCCTCCTGCATGCCCCCCACTGGGATTGAGCCTGCAACCTGGGCATGTGCCCTGACCGGGAATCAAGCCCGGGACCCTTCAGTCCTCAGGCTGACACTCTACCCACTGAGCTAAACCAGCCAGGGCCATGAGTTTCTTCTTGTTCCTCAAAGTTGTGGTCACCAACAGTGGATGAAGCACGTGCAGGGGGGCGGGGGGGGGGGCGATGCATAGGATCCTTCAATCAGCACACACGGTTCATAGGAAGACAGCCACATGGAGGGTGTGGCACCCGAACTCTGCAGGGTCTTGGGGAAGGGAGGGGCCTGTGGGTGTCAGGCTGTTGGGGGCCGATTTCCTAGATGAAGCCGAAATAAAAGGGAGCATGGAGCTGGTGAGGGAGAAATGCTCTTCTTTCTCCTTTATTTTATGGATTTTCTTTTATATGAAGGTTCTTTTTTTTAAATATATATTTTATTGATTTTTTACAGAGAGGAAGGGAGAGGGATAGAGAACTAGAAACATCGATGAGAGAGAAACATCGATCAGCTGCCTCCTGCACACCTCCCACTGGGGATGTGCCCGCAACCAAGGTACGTGCCCTTGACCGGAATCGAACCTGGGACCCTTCAGTCCGCAGGCTGACACTATCCACTGAGCCAAACCGGTTAGGGCTATTTTGTGGAGGTTTTCATTCTCTCCAAGGTCAATGTCAGTGCCTCTGCCCACTGTTCCTTGGAAGCCGGCCTTGACGCTTCATCAGGGGTTCTAACGTCCACGTTGATTTCAGAAATGGACAGGGCAGTGCCAATTACCGCCAAGCACACGGCTCCGGGGTGCGGCCCTGCACTGGGAGAGAAATAACTTGCAACAGGCAAGGGCGAGAAGACAGGCAGAGCAATTTAGAAATTGTCTCCTGGCCTCGGCCGCGTTGGAAGGCAAACAGCTCAGATGATTGCGGCCGAGTGTTGGCGTCTCCGTGCTGCCCGTAGGTGGAGGGGAGCAGGGGGATGAGCAACCGATGACGTCAGTCAGCCGCTGTGGTGAGGGGTGGTCAGGAGCCTGTGCCTGTGGTTGGACGGGTGGCAGCGGTCACCTCCCCTTTGGAACCTCAGTGTTTTATTCCTAAAGTGGGCACAACAGTGAAACTCCCAGAGGCTGTGCTAGGGTGAAGCGCATGCTCACCTCCGGGCTTAAGCTGGGCGTTGCATTAGCGTAGATGCCCACTCAGTGCCATTTCTTCTTCTTCTTCTTTTTTTTTTTTTTCTAACTCCCCCACCTCCCCCACCTCCCTCACTCTGGTACTCTCCCACCTCCCCCACCTCCCTCACTCTGGTACTCCCCCACCTCCCCCACCTCCCTCACTCTGGTACTCCCCCACCTCCCCCACCTCCCTCACTCTGGTACTCCCCCACCTCCCCCACCTCCCTCACTCTGGTACTCCCCCACCTCCCCCACCTCCCTCACTCTGGTACTCCCCCACCTCCCCCACCTCCCTCACTCTGGTACTCCCCCACCTCCCCCACCTCCCTCACTCTGGTACTCCCCCACCTCCCCCACCTCCCTCACTCTGGTACTCCCCCACCTCCCCCACCTCCCTCACTCTGGTACTCCCCCACCTCCCCCACCTCCCTCACTCTGGTACTCCCCCACCTCCCCCACCTCCCTCACTCTGGTACTCCCCCACCTCCCCCACCGCCCCCTCCCCTATATTCCCCACCTCCCCCACCGCCCCCACCTTCCCCACCTCCATAATCCCCCCTCCCCCACCTCCCCCACCACCCCCTCCTCCATACTCCCCCACCTCCCCCACTCCCATACTCCCCCACCTCCCCCACCTCCCCCACCTTCCCCACCTCCATAATCCCCCACCTCCCCCACCGCCCCCTCCCCCATACTCCCCCACCTCCCCCACCTCCCCCACCTTCCCCACCTCCATAATCCCCCACCTCCCCCACCTCTATACTCCCCCACCTCCTCCACCTCCCCCACCTCCCCCACTCCCATACTCCCCCACCTCCCCCACCTCCCCAACCTTCCCCACCTCCATAATCCCCCACCTCCCCCACCACCCCTCCCCCATACTCCCCCACCTCCCCCACCCCCATACTCCCCCACCTTCCCCACCTCCATACTCCCCCACCTCCTCCACCTCCCCCACCTCCCCCACCCCCATACTCCCTCACCTCCCCCACCTCCCCCTCCCCCATACTCCCCCACCTCCCCCACCTCCTCCACCTCCATACTCCCCCACCTCCTCCACCTCCCCCACCTCCCCCACCCCCATACTCCCTCACCCATCCATTGTCTGAACATCCTTTTCCTCCCAGCTTTAGTTACCATCATCAGTAATCTTTCACTCCATTTGCTGAGCACCCACCACACACCCCATTTCTTCTTCTTCTTAGCGTTGTTGTTCTCTTCCCTAAATACAAACGCACATTATCATCATTTTAAATATATTTTTATTGATTTCAGAGAGGAAGGGAGAGTGGGAGAGAGAAAGAGAAACATCAATGATGACAGAGAATCATGGATCGGAGTAGATGCCCACTCAGTGCCATTTCTTCTTCTTCTTAGCGTTTTTGTTCTCTTCCCTAAATACAAATGCACATTATCATGATTTTTAAATATATTTTTATTGATTTCAGAGCGGAAGGGAGAGTGGGAGAGAGAGAGAGAGAGAGAGAGAAACATCAGTGATGACAGAGAATCATGGATCGGCTGCCTCCTGCACGCCCCCTACTGAGGATTGAGCCTGCAACCCGGGCATGTGCCCTGACCAGGAATCGAACCATGACCTCCTGGTTCCTAGGTCGATGCTCAACCCCTGAGCCGCGCCGGCGGGCACATATGCACATTATTACCAGGAAGAAGGATGGAAACAGGGCTGGCATGGAGAGGAGGGCTGGGAGGGAGTCTTCCCTAAAGGTATCATTGGTGACAGGGGCCTCGGCTGCTGTACATTCTCTTCAAATGGCTTCCCCGAGTGAAGCGGGCCCCTCCAACCTCTTTGCTCTGAAGCTAACAGTAGTTGCAAAATTGAAGAAAAAGATCTTAGAATTTTGAGCAACCTCTCCGAACCTTAGACATCATGTCCTGTGACTCTGATGTGTGATTTTACCACTTAAGGTTTATTTATTTATTTACTGTCATCGAAATGTCACAAAACGTGGCAAGAATGCAACGAACACCAAAACGGATGCATTGCTTTGTCTAACCTATAAATTCATTTTTAACGACCCCTTGCATAGAATGTGTGCAATCAACATTTTAAAATGTTGAAAATTGTTAAGACCAATAACCCGAGATAAATGCGTTCTTTGGGAATTTTTGGCAGAAAAAAAGGTATTCCTGTCCAATGGGAGTGATAGGCACTCACTCCTCTTTCCGGATTGCTGTGCGTCTCTGTGTTGGGTTCACTCCGTTTTGGAAAGCCAGTGTCGCGGGGTGAGACATACATGAAGAAAGCAAGGAGGGTGTTAAATGGGGGCACAGGCCAGGAAATTCATCTCTGCCCACAGGGGATCGACCAGCTGGATTATACAGCACTTTCCTCCTCCCCCCACTCCTTCCCCTCCCCTTCTCCCCCTCCTCCTCCTACTCTTCCCCCTCCTCCTTCTCTTCCCCTTCCTCCTTCTCTTCCCCTTCCTCCTCCTCCTCCCCTTCCTCCTCCCCCCTCCTCCTCCTCCTCCTCCCCCTCCTCCTTCTCTTCCCCCTTTCCTCCGTCTCTTCCCCTTCCTCCTCCTTCTCCCTCTTCCTCCTCCTCCTCCTTCTCCTCCTCCTCCCCTTCCTCCTCCCCTTCCTCCTCCTCCTCCTCCTCTTCCTCCCCTTCTTCCTCCTCCTCCTCCTGCTCCTCCTCCTTCTCTTTCCTCCTCCTCCTCCTCCCCTTCTCCTCCCCTTCCTCCTCCTCCTCCTTTCTCCTCCTCCCTCCTCTCCCTCCTCCTCCCCTTCTTCCTCCTCCTCCTCCTTCTCCCCTCCTCCTCCTCCTTCTCCCCTTCCTCCTCCTCCTTCTCCTCCTCCTCCTCCTCCCCCCTCCTCCTCCTCCTCCCCCTCCTCCCCTTCCTCCTCCTCCCCCTCCTCCTCTTCCCCCCTCCTCCTCTTCTTCCTCCTCCCCTTCCTCCTTCTCTTTCTCCTCCTCCTCCTCCTCCTCCTCCTCCTCCTCCTCCTCCTCCTCCTCCTCCTCCAGCTGCAAAAAGCTTTATTGTTTCATTTGGTCCAGTGCTGGGAGAGGGCTCCAGGGGGTTAAAAGGCTGCCTAGTGCTTGCAGGGAGAGGCTCAGGCAGGAGCCAGACCCAGGGATGCGGGGGCCCTCAAAGGCTCCTGGTCCTGCTGGAGGGCGAGGCAGGTGCCGTGGGACTTGCGCTGGGGGCCGTTTCAGCGGCTGGGGCGATGCCCTGGCCTGCAAGCGAGGATGAAGGATGAGAGGCGGCTCAGACTGGGCCGCGGAGGCCTGTAGACAGCCCGGTGTTCCCTGCCAGAGGTCATGGGGAGGTCAGGGTGCCGGTGCTCTTTCCAGTCCTCTGTCCCCATTCGGATGGAGGACGTGGCCTGACCCAAACACGGGCTCCTCTTCCCGAGAACACCTGCCGTTCGGGAGCGCATGTAAAGGACACTCCTCGGCAACTCCTGTCCCCAAAGGCCAGTGTCTGCCCATTCTGTCTGCGGCCCTGCCACACGCCCCGGCTGCTCTCTGTTGCCAAAGGGCGAATGTTGTCTTAGCTGTGCGTTGCTTTCCCGCAAAGCCTAAAGGCGTTTCTCTTCTCTTCCGGGTGTCGTCTGAGCGGGGCTTTAAGCGGGCGAGCTGGGTTCCATCCAGCCCCCCGCCCTGCGGCCCCAGCGGAGCTCGGATGCTGCCGATGCTCCAGGGAGTGGAGGTTACAGATTGGGGCTGCATCTGCGCTGCAGCGGGGGCGAGTCGCACCCCCTTTGGTGCCCAGTGCGCCCCTCCGTCTCCCACTGGGGCTAGTGTCGCATGTGAATCCAGGCAGAGGACACCCTGCCTGGCGACGGCGGGGACCCGCCTCGGCGACTCAGCGGCCAGCGCTGTGCTCAGTGGCTGTCTCCCTCCCCCTGTCCGACAGCGGAGAGGGAGCCGTCTTCCTAAGGGTGCGCGCCTTAGTGGGCCGTCCGTAATGTGACAGGTGCCATTTACGAGCCTCAGGAGGCAATTTACCGTCACCACGTTGTCCCGCCTGGGAGGGAGAGGCAGGGCGGTTTGCGGACAGAGAAGAGGCGTGCTGGCTGTTTGGAAGCTCCGTCTCCGTGTCATTTGTCACCCACGGTGATCATAGCGCACCCGTGTATGGAGTCGTGGCTGCGAGCCCAGCACTGGGCGGATTTTACACGCGTGGGTCCCTGTCATCGCGTGGAAAGGCTCCGGGGCAGGGCCAGGACTCCACGTGGTGGGGGAGCTACTGACCCCGCGGTGAAGTGCTCACCTGAGCTCCTGCTGAGAAGACGGCGAACGGGCTTTCCCTCCGCGGCCCCCATGCCTTCCTGCCGCCCAGCCAAGCAGGCCTGCCTCCGCCACAGCCCGGCTCTCCCTCCGCCTTCCCTTCGCAGTTTGCCTGCGATCGTGACTGTAAGCGTCCCCGACACAGGGGAGCCCTGGCTGAGAGGGGGGCCCTGGCTGAGAGGGGGGCCCTGGCTGAGAGGGGGGCCCTGGCTGAGAGGGGGGGCCCTGGCTGAGAGGGGGGCCCTGGCTGAGAGGGGGGGCCCTGGCTGAGAGGGGGGCCCTGGCTGAGAGGGGGGGCCCTGGCTGAGAGGGGGGGGGCCTGGCTGAGAGGAGGGCCCTGGCTGAGAGGGGGGCCCTGGGTGAGAGGGGGCCCTGGGTGAGAGGGGGGGCCCTGGCTGAGAGGGGGGCCCTGGCTGAGAGGGGGGCCCTGGCTGAGAAGGGGGCCCTGGCTGAGAGGGGGGCCCTGGCTGAGAGAGGGGGCCCTGGCTGAGAGGGGGGCCCTGGCTGAGAGGGGGGCCCTGGCTGAGAGGGGGGCCCTGCAGGCGGGAGCCGGTCGGTTCAGCCTGCACAACCCAGAGGCACATTCCCACGGTGCCAGCCCCCCGCTGGAAGTGGAGCCCGGGAAGCCGCCGAGGCTCCGTGCACAGTGGACAGCGATGCACAGAAGCGACTTTTCCAGAAGCAGACGCCTTCTCTCCTTGGGGCGCTGATCCGCCACGTGACCTTCGGGGGCCTCTGTTTGGTATCAACATTGAAAAGCTCCGTCTGCATGGCCTCCGCCTCCGCCCGGAAGGTGTGCGGTGACCCGGCCCCACTCACGGAGGAGCTCCCCGAAGGGCAGGACGCCGGCCGAGGCCGCTGGGAGAAAGCAGGTCCCGAGATGAGGCGACTCAGATGCGGGTGGAGCCACGTGGCCACGGTCACAGGCAGTCCGTGTGGTGGGTGCTTTAAACCCACGAGTGTCCGCCCTCCTCCGTTAGCCAGTCCTTCCCGCCACCCCGCCGTGAGCAGAGCCCTCTGGGGTACCTGCCACGGGACCTGCATTAACCAATTCTTCTTTTCTTTTTAAATATGGTCTTTGCCCTGACTGGTTTGGCTCAGTGGATAGAGCATTGGCCTGCGGACTGAAGGGTCCCAGGTTTGATTCCCAGTCAAGGGCATGTACCTTGGTTGTGGGCACATCCCCAGTAGGAGGTGTGCAGGAGGCAGCTGATCGATGTTTCTCTCTCATCGATGTTTCTAACTCTCTATCCCTCTCCCTTCCTCTCTGTAAAAAAAAAAAAATCAATAAAATATATTTTAAAAAAAGTATGTTTTTAGTGATTTCAGAGAGAGAAAGGGAGAGAGAAACATCCATGATGAGAGAGTCATCCATCAGCTGCCTCCTGCACACCCCCACTGGGGATCGAGCCTGCAACCCGGGCATGAGCCCTGACCGGGAATCGAACCGTGACCTCCTGGCTTCTGGCTCGATGCTCACCCCCGGAGCCACGCCGGCCGGGCCCAACTCTTCACCGTGATGGAGAGGGAGCTTGTCTTGGAGTCGAGGCTGCTGCTGCCGCCGCTCAGGAGCACAGAGGCCCTCTCGTCTTAAACGCTGAACCCCCAGCCCCGGCCATCGGCCCGGCACGGGGTGAGCGCGCAGAAGTCCATTGCAGGTGAAGGCAGGGAGGAGGGAGGAGGGAGGGGGGCGTAAAATGAAGAAGGGGAGAAGGAACGCGAGCCTCCCTAAAGCACGAGGCAGCACCCCTCGAACCCAGCACCTGGCGAGGCCAGCCGTCGGACCCCTCGCACACCCGGCCTCCGGGACTGGGGTGTGAAGAGCGAACCCCGTAAGGAAGTTTCCCGCAGAAGCACGGGACGTTCTGCCGACACAGAGTGCGTGAGGAGGCCCGCGGGAGCCTCTAATGGACCCCGGCCTTCCCCTCCCTCAGCGGGGGGCGATGCACCCTAGAAAGCTCCGGGAGCTGCGAGCAGATTTGAAGGAGCCGCTGGTGACATGAAAGATAGGCATGTTGGTAAAGTTGCCGGGCCGGTGGGCCGCGGCCACGTATGGACGGAACCAAGTCACAGACCGTTTTGTTCTCCGTTGCCTTCCAGCTGCCAGTGCCGCCAGGAGAACGCCGGGTGTCTGAAATGCGGGGAGACGTTCAGGAGGAAATGACCTCACCGCACAAGTAATAAATAACGCTGATCTATTATTTAGAGACATTAACAAGTTCTCCTCTGCACTACGGCTTTAATGGGGGGGGGGGCAGAAAATAGCACCCAGAGACTGACATGCGGAGGGACCTCGGATGCTGGGAGTGTGTCTCCCTGTCCCCTGGCCGATGTCGCAACGGTGCACACATCGTCCTGGAGAAAAGGCCGGCAGCTGTCACACCGGTGGTCTGAGAGCCTCGGGTCATGGTGAATAATTTTAAGGGAATAAATAGTGGCCCGGCCGGCGTGGCTCAGTAGTTGAGCGTCGACCTATGAACCAGGAGCTCAGGGCTCCGTCCCCAGTCAGGGCACATGTCTGGGTTGTGGGCTCCATCCCCGGGGCCGGGGGCGGGGGGGCGTGCAGGAGGCAGCCGATCGATGATTCTCTCTCATCATTGATGTTTCTCTCTCTCCCCGTCCCTCCCTCTCTGACAAAATGAAATAAAGGAATATAGTGCTTAGCCTCTCAGAACAGCGGGAAAGGGGATGTAGGAGAACATGCCACGTCAGCACGCTCTCCCTCCCCCTCACGGGAATGAGCCCGGTTCCCGGGGCGCCCCTTGGCTGATGGAGGAGAGCACTTGCTTCCCTGCGGGTGCCAACAGGTTCAGATTCCAGGCCGCGGATTTGGAAACTCCGAAAGGACATTTGCTTTTGATTCCACGTGTTTCTGAACTGCATCCTCTCCCCCCCTCCCCGCCCCGTCCCCTACTGTGTCTGCACCGGCGGTGGGGCTGCGGCCTCCCTGTACTGTGTCTGCACCGGCGGTGGGGCTGTGGCCCTGGTTCTGTGTCTGCACCGGCGGTGGGGCTGCGGCCTCCCCGTACTGTGTCTGCACCGGCGGTGGGGCTGCGGCCTCCCTGTACTGTGTCTGCACCGGCGGTGGGGCTGCGGCCTCCCCGTATTGTGTCTGCACCGGCGGTGGGGCTGCGGCCTCCCCGTACTGTGTCTGCACCGGTGGTGGGGCTGCGGCCCTGGGGTGTGTCTTGGCACAAGAGCAGCGCACGTGGCCCGGAGCCCGTGGATCAGGGTGCTGCTTGATTTTCTCAGCAAAGAGATTGGACACTAAATGCGGGCAATGTCCACACCTCAGCTCTCTTCGATTCTACTCGCAGCAACAGGAGTGAGCATTCTGAGGCCTTGCTGTCCGGTGCTGATTCCCGGCGCCCTCGGTCCCATTTCCGCTTTCTGACGTGTGTGATGTTGACCCGATGGCTGGTCACGTAGGGAAGGAGGGTGGTTTCAAGAAGTCCCTCCTGTGCACTCAGCATTGTGACCCACACGCTCAGCGCTCCTGTCCCCTTGCCCACCAGGAGGCCTCAGGCGTCCACGCTGCCTGCAGGGAAGTGAGGCCCCAGGTGAGCGTCTCCACTGAGCAGACCTGGGGGGCGGGGGGGTCTCATGAAAGCAAGTCCTGAGCTCAGAGCTCCCGAAGGTCCTGGGCTGAGGCTGGGGATCGGCCTGCCGGGTGCCGGGTGCTGGTGCTGGGTGCTGCTGCTGGGTGCTGGTGCTGGGTGCTGCTGCTGGGTGCCAGGTGCTGGTGCAGGATGCTGGGTGCTGCTGCTGGGTGCCAGGTGCTGGTGCAGGATGCTGGGTGCTGGTGCTGGGTGCCGGGTGCTTGGTGCTGCTGCTGGGTGCTGCTGCTGGGTGCTGGTGCAGGATGCTGAGTGCTGGGTGCTGCTGCTGGGTGCTGGGTGCTGCTGCTGGCTGCTGCTGCTGGGTGCTGGTGCAGGATGCTGAGTGCTGGGTGCTGCTGCTGGGTGCTGGTGCAGGATGCTGGGTGCTGGGTGCTGCTGCTAGGTGCTGGTGCAGGATGCTGGGTGCTGGGTGCTGCTGCTGGGCGCTGGTGCCGGGTGCTGCTGCTGGGTGCTGGGTGCTGGTGCTGGGTGCTGCTGCTGGGTGCCAGGTTGCTGCTGCTGGGTGCCAGGTGCTGGTGCAGGATGCTGGGTGCTGGTGCAGGATGCTGGGTGCTGGTGCTGTGTGCCGGGTGCTGTGTGCTGCTGCTGGGTGCTGGTGCTGGATGCCGGGTGCTGGGTGCTGCTGCTGGATGCTGCTGCTGGGTGCTGCTGCTGGATGCTGCTGCTGGGTGCTGGTGCTGGGTGCTGGTGCAGGATGCTGGGTGCTGCTGCTGGGTGCTGCTGCTGGTCGCTGGTGCCGGTGCCGGGTGCTGCTGCTGAGTCAGTCGGCCCAGGACGCCCAGCGTCCATGTGCAGGCGGGTCCTGGGGAGTCACTGGAGCAGGTGCTCCGACCACGCCCCTCAGCACAGTGCCTCCAGCCAGTCCCTGCTCCCGTGCTCAGGAGTCCATCTACGATTCACATTTTTAACAACCTTCTTGCTTCCTTCTGTGGGTAAAGCGTGCGGCTTCCCCATGGTGACCTCCCCCGCGGGTGAGTGTCCCTCAGTCCCCCCCATCCCCGCTTCCTTCCTCCTCCTGTCTGCTTACTGTATGGGTCACAGCAAACTGCTGACTATAAGCTCTGGGCCCAGGATGGAAGGAAGTGTGGGCAGGCCCTCCTCAGACACAAGCTCTCCACACCTCGGGTTCCTGGCTCCTCTCAGCGGGCTTGGGGCTGCCTGACCTTCCGTGCGAGCTCTCCTTGCATCTCCCTCCACGGATGGGCCTGCTCACCCGACAGTGAGCGACTTTGGCGAAGACCGTGTCTGACCCGAGTGCTTATCCCCAGTGCTGACCCATCGCCTGGAATAGAGAGGACAGTCAAGGGAGGTTTTGAATCGGTGAAGGAAAGAAACACTCCTTCCTGGCCACGCCTCTCCCAGAGCTCGGGTCCCTCTGCACGCGTCGTTTGTACAGATTTCCGTTGAGCGTGTGCAACCTGGGGTTAGTGAAGGCGGCAGGCTCGGGGGCCACCTCGTCCTCTGTCAGATCCACGCACTCTCTTCCGGAAACAGGAGGGAGCGCCTCCTTGGGCCCGCCTGAAGGTCGCTCACAGGGAAGGGTGAGGCGGATGCTGCTTAGACAGGGAAGCTCTACCATTACCCACGGAGTCCCAACCGAATGCGCTCCGAGGGCATTTACCGGTGTTTATAGCGGACCCCGCGCCCACTGTGGGATCGCCCACGGAGCAGGCGGAGTGTTCGGGGACTCGGGGCGGACCCCGGAAGGAGGGAGAGCCTCAGACTCTAGCATCCATTTCAACTCCACTGTTATAGCCATTTTCCTGTGAATCTCCCTTTGAAGAATGGATTTGCTCTCTAAAAACAGAGAAAGAGAACTTTGCAACGCATTGGTATTGTTTGTGAGAAGTGAGGTTAAAGAAAGAAAATAGTGTGCTATATTCTTTATTATTATTGTGGTAAAAAAAAAAAAACACACATAATGAAAAACTACCGTTTTAACCGTTTCTACGTCTCAGTAGAGCGGTGGTAGCCAAGCAGGCGTCGCTGCGCAACACATCGCTACAACGTTTCAATGTTGCAAAAACGATCCCGTTCCATACGGCAATATTTGAACAGCATGGCATTCTGCTATTAACTGCTCATTTCAGCCTGTTTTTTAAATCTGCCTCCCTCCCTTTTGGCCGATTTTCCACGCCAGCAGGCTGGAAGATACGCACTTCCCCTCTGCCGTCTTTACACGCGGAGGCGCCTTGGCACGCTGAGCTGCCCGCCCCGCCCCCCCCCCCCCTTTGTCCTTAAATACCACGTCCCGGCTTTATTTACACAGCGGAGGCCTGGGGTTTAATTTGGACCATTTAGTTCAACCCCTTACGTGACGGATGAGGAAATAGGTTCAAGAACGGCTGGGAATCACCGAACTAGGTAACAGCAGCAGGTGGACCCGCCTCCTTGTCTCCTGATGCAACCTCCTTCAGCTCCTCAGTGAGCTCCCCTTCCCGTCCAGGTGTCAGCGGATTATCCGCGGTCTTGCACGTGGAACCCTCCGCGCCGTTTAGCGCGTCCTGCGGGGCCGGGAGGGGGCGGGGAGGGAGGCAAATATTAATAACGGGCTGTGTCCTCTCGCTCCCTCTGTGTCTGGCGCTCACGAGGGGCTTTACTTAGGCGGCCTCACTTTGTTTCAGCTTTAAAAACTTACCTTGGAACTTTATTTTAAACGCTGTCAATTACACCTAGCATAGCCGTCACCGTGTTAACCGTCGTGTTGGCGGACAGCGCGGAGGCGTTGGGAGGCTCACGTTTTCCTGTAACCAAC
Organism: Plecotus auritus; assembly: GCF_963455305.1. Taxonomy (NCBI): domain Eukaryota; kingdom Metazoa; phylum Chordata; class Mammalia; order Chiroptera; family Vespertilionidae; genus Plecotus; species Plecotus auritus. The sequence continues at coordinate 175,432,990 of NC_137773.1, read as the reverse complement.
CACCCCCCTCTCCGTCTCGGGAGCTCTACCTCCTGCAAAACTGAAGCGCTGCGCCCCTTAGACACCTCTGCCCATCCTCCCCTCCCTCAGCCCCTGCAACCACCCTTCCTCCTCTGATTTATGGCCTTGACCCCTAAGGGACCCAACCTCCTGGAAAGGGGAATGGCTCAGCGTTTGTCTTTCTGGGACCGGCTTTTCACGTAGCACGAAGCCCTCCAGCTTCATCCACGTGGTAGCTGGGTCAGCGGCTCCATGCCTTTCGAGGTGAAACAATACTCCGGTTTGTGTATGCACCGCATTTGGCTTACCGTTCACCTGCGAGGGGTCGGGCTGCCTCACCTCGGTGGGAGTCAGGCTCCCCCGCGCCCGCCCGCCCCCCGGAGGCTGCCTCCCAGACCCGGGGCATCTCGGCCTGCATGGGGCATGGGCGCGTGGGGCTGGGCGTTCTGCCTGTCACCCCTCAGAGCCTTATCCGCGAGTGGAGATAATCGAGGAGCATTGAGTAACCTTTAAAAATTGACCAGGTTTTTAACCTTTAAGGGTTATTTACTCGCTGGGAGTAAGGTATTTACTCCAAGCGATTTCTCATAGTATGAATAGACGGCAACATTCAAATAAAAGGTGGAATTCTGTCCCCAGCACACAGTTCCTTAGCAAAATACAGGACGTGAAAAATCAGCTCCCGCTGTTAAAAGTCATTATGCCCTTTTAGCGGCGGAGGGAAATATCACCAGCCTGCGTGACTCTGCAGTGAAACAGAGCAGAACCAACAGAGCATTAAAAATCTCTGTCCCCAGTCCCAGCTCCAGGCCCGGCATCACGCTGAATGCGGATATCCACGACCTCATTTCATCTCCCCGCAGCCCTGTGAGGTCACTCTTCTCCTGTCCCCCTAGGAAAGGGAAGGGAGGTGAGGAGAGAGCCTGGGTAATGGGGCGGTGTGTGTGTGTGTGTGTGTGTGTGTGTGTGTGTGAAATGTGCCCCCTGCCCTGTGAGGCTATGTTGAGATCCTATTAGTGTTTAAAATGTGACCTTGCCCGGCGAGGGTGGCTCAGTGGTTGAGTGTCAACCTGTGAATCAAGAGGTCAGGGTTTGATTCCCCATCAGGGCGCATGCGCAGGTTGCAGGCTCCATCCCCAGTAGGGGGTGAGCAGGAGGCAGTGGGTCAATGATTCTCTCTCATCATGGATGTTTCTCTCTCTTCCTCTCTGAAGTCAGTAAAGATGTATATTTTTTAAAATGTGACCTTTGAATAACAGGGTCTTTGCAGCGTTGAGTTAAACAGGTGGGGGGCGGAGAAGGGGGGGCCCTAATCCAGTAGGACTGGTGTCTTTATCAACAGGCAACTTGGACGCAGATTGAGACCCAGAAAACAGGAGGCCACGTGGGGAGGGATGCTTCTAGAAGCCACAGAAAACCAAGAATTGGCAGCAAATCACAGAATGGGGAAGAGGGTAGGAAACGTTTCCCTGGAGCCGCAGAGTGTGGCTTCCGGCTTCCGGCCGCCGGAGCTGCCAGGCGCCGCGTTACTCCTGATGGCTGAGCCACCTGGTTTTGGAAACATTGTTGCCGCAGCCCTGGGACACGGACAGTCACTTCCCCAGGTCAAAGGACGGCAGGGGATGGGGCTGGAGTTTGGACACAGGCTCTAACCGAGAGCTCAGTCCAAAGTTATCCGCCACTATTCCTCGTGACCCTGAGCAGCCATCGTGACAAACTGTGGTGCTATTGCTGGTCCCTTTGCCCTCCACCATCACCGGGACTACAAAGGGGGGGTTACTTGTCACAGATGCAAAGACCCATTCCTCTCGCCGGAACTGAATGTGAGGTCCGCTGTCTGTGCTTGAGCCGCTGGCCTGGTTCACGCGCCTGACAGTCCCCGCTTAAGGGCGGTGTGTCCTGAGCGGTGTGCCCGGGACGCCCGAGGCTGGGGCAGACCTTGGGCGGAGGGATCACTCATCCAGGCCTCGCCCAGAGCGTGGTCCTGGACCCACAGCCGTGCGCCCCGAGTGAGCGAGGGGAGACCGCGCACCACTCAGTCCCGCGTGTGGACGGAGTTTACCTGCAGAGAATCATTAGAGCCCTGAGCTCTTCCCTCATGGTTAGCATCCGAACGCGCATCCACGGAAACACCACCCAGCTCCTCCCCTTCCCGGCCCTGGAGCTAATTGGTTCCACGGAGACACACAGACGGCGCTCCCCACACGTGCGTCAGAAGCGCGCTTGGCGGTGACCGGACGCTCGGGACTCTCCCTTCCAAGTCAGTCAAGTGTGTGCGTGGAGGGCTGGGGGTGGGCGGGGAGTCAATTCTGGGTTCTTCGTCACCATCACAGTGGGTTAGGATATTTTTAAAGGGGAAGCAAGTTCAGCAGAACCAGCCCAGGGTCATCCTCTCCCTGCTAGTCCCTCCGCTGGACTCCCACGCTGGAGTCTTCGCCGCGGAAGAGCACCCTGGGATTGAGTGGGAAGCAAAGCGACCTGCTCTTCTAGGTTCACAAAGGAGCCCCACCCACGTCTTTGGGGGAATGCTGAATGGGCCGTGAGGGCGGGGCGGGCAGGGCAGGCGGAGATGCGCTTTCTAATTTAGGATCTGCTAAATTAGGTTGGCTGGCTGGCGTGGACTCTCTGGGGAGTCCCGTGGTCCCGTGACCTTGGCTGGGTGACGTGTGAAAAAGGAGACGCACAGCTCCGAGCTGCAGCCCGAGGCTCCTGTGTTTGTCCGCGTGGTGGTCTTCAGAGCCAGGGCGCCCCACGGAGCCCTTCTCCTTGCTGAGTGTGTCTGCATGACGCCATGCATGCAGTTCCTAGAATGGGTAGGCGGAGAGAATCGTGGCTGGTGTCCGCCAACGGTGTATATTTCCTTTCCCACTTGCCTCCTGTCATAGCTTTGGAGTCAGAATAATTCCACGGCCCTGGCTGGCTTGGCTCCGTGGATAGAGCCTCGGCCTGCAGGCTGAAGGGTCAGGGCACATGCCGGGGTTGCGGGCTCGATCCCCAGTGTGGGATGTGCAGGAGGCAGCTGATCAATGATTCTCTCTCATCATTGATGTTTCTCTCTCTCTCCCTTCCCCTCTCTGAAATCAATAAAAATATATTTAAAAAATAATAATAATCCCCCAAATCTCCATTACATCCCAGTTGTGCCACATGACTCCGACTGTGTCCAAGGTGGGAGAGTCAGGGCCAGGCAGGGTCTAGCAGCCAGCGCCACCCACGCAGCCTGGCTCTGCCTCCCGGAGCTGCCCGCCGCCTTGCCCCAGGCCTGGGCTGCCGCTCGGAGCCATTTCTCGCAATCCAGCTGCCCGTGTCGCAGAGTCTGTTGCTCTGTCCTTAGCGTGTGGCATTCGCTGACAATCTGTCCCGTCACCTTGGAGCCCCACCTCCAGCGTCCGCCCTTTGCTTGAGAATTGAGACCCAAAGGGCAGACGTCAGAGCGGCCGGCCGGACACTCGCTCTGGCTGGTGAACCCGCGATTTGATCCCGGGCTCCCAGGGCTCTGGCGGGCCGCCTGGGTCTCGGCACTGGAGCAGCTCCGGGGGGGGGGGGGGGGCGGGGAGCGAAGGACCCATTTGCCGGATCCGCTGGGAGCAGCCAGAGCGGCCGCTTTCCGGATCCCGCTCTCTTTCCAGAGTCTTCTGCCCGCCTCAGCCCCCTCCCTTCCTCCCCCAAACCGCCAGTGACTTTCCCCTTGCAGCCGTCAGCTTTCCTGTAAGCCGTTCCTAACCGGTGGCTAAAACAACACGCATTGGTGATTTCTGGCGAGTCCGTGGCCTGTATGCGGGGCGGGGCGGGCTCTGTGGGGCTGGCACGTCTGGGACGGCCCCATTCACCTGTGGGGAGGGGCGTCTCATCGGGGACAGTGTGCCCCAAGTGCAGCCTCCTCCCCCTCCCGGAGGCAGACCTCGGCTGCCTCCAGGTGATCAAGGAGGGCGCTTCCTAGACGGCGCCTGCATCACACGGACGTGCCATCGGCCACGCCCCGAATCAAAACGGGGCCCAGGGAGCTGTGGTTGTTGCAGGCTCGTCGCTACGGATCCATTCAGTGAGGCCCAAACTCCTTCCGTGGTTTCCATCCTCCTGAACGCATCTGCCATCCCCCCACCGGGCCACTGAGTGCCACGGGCAGGGCGCTCCCGCCAAACGCACGGGCTGTTTCCAGGGGCCGCCACGCTGCCTGGTCCCCAAGCTCCGTCTCCGTCGAAATGCCTGGGCCACATTCATCACAGAATAGAAACCATAAGCCCTGCCCCGTGCTGGCAGGCTGCGGGGCTGGAGGGAGGGGGGCCGGTATCCAGTAGGAGCAGGGCTCCGGTTTTACAAGAGGAAAGTTCCGGAGGGAGGCGGGAGGTGGGGGGGCGGCGGTGCGGGGAAGGGGGTGACGGAGCGTGGCAGTGTGAATGCACCTCATGCCACTGAGCTGGGCGCCAGGACATGTCAAGATGGTTTATTCGTGCGTTTTTACCACAATTAAAAAAACTTTAATTGATATTTAGAGCGAAAGAGGAAGGGAGACAGAGACGCGGGTTTATTGTTCCCCGTGTGGATGCATTCCTGGGTGGCTGCTTGTCTGCGCCCTGACCAGGGCTCGAACCCATGGCTCCCGCGGGTCCTGCCTCGCGTCCTCCTCTTGTCTTGCCTCCTGACCTGCCCGCCCCGGACGCGGGGCACAGCTCACTGCAGAGCAGCACGTGGAGGGTCGCGGGGGGAACTGTTCTCGTCCCTCCCCACCCCTCCCCACACTTCCCCGACATCTGTTGCCTGTCTGGCACGCCGGGGCTCGGTTACAGAAGGAGACGTTCCTCCGAGGAGAGGCATGTGGCTGAGACGCACCTGTCGCACCGCACCGTGTCTGTCAGCGTCGCCGCCTCCGGGGCCCGAGAGCCCTCGCCGGAGAGGGACCAACTGTTCTCATGGCAGGGAGCTGCCCGGAGCCCAGACGCCTCCTCCTGACCCAGCGGAGGTGACAGGGCGGCCGCCCCTGCACCCCTGCCTCTGGGCGTTCCGTGGCATTGGAAACCAGAAGACACACGTGCCATCCAGGCCTAACTCTCTGTTCGCGAATTGCCTAATTTTAGGCAAGCGCTCCCTCTCTGAGCTCCCACCGTTTTTGTCCACGAAACAAGTAAAACAGTGACACCGCGGTGTGTGGCAGTCGGACCTGCTGACCGTCATCGGCAGGGAGACGGGAGCGTCGGCCGCTCCCTCCTCCACGGCCGGGTGTAGCGGGCAAACGAGGGAGAGCCTGTACCCAGGTTGCGTCCCCTTAGCCTTCGGATTGTCGCTGTTTCCTAGACAGCAGAGCTGGGCACCCCAGCCGGTGCTGCGCTGCGTGCGTGGTTCAGGCAGGAGAGGCCGTGTGAACTCTGAGCACTGGGCCCGCGTCCAGCCCACCGCAGCCACCGCCCCGGCCGCCACCAAGAGCGTGGGAGTGAGTCTGATGGATACCCGGCGTGATGCGCCTCACAGCCTGCGCTGAGTCCTTTTAAGCCGATGGGTTCGGGCTCGGAGGGTGGCTCAGATTTCTCGCCAGGTTGGCCAAGGCCTGGGCCCATCACCGGGGCAGGGAACCCGGCAGAAGGGATGTTGAAGGTGGGGGGGAAACAGGCTAACGCTGAGGTTGAGGGTCTCGCAGAGCAGGTCTTCATCTGCACTGGGCTCTGAGCGCCCCGGAACCTTCCCACCAGAACCAGTGAGGAGACTTGAATTCTGCGGGCCTGGGGGTGGGAGGCTGGGACCTGCATTTCTAAGGAGGTGGCTCATGGGGTCGGAGGACCACACGGAGAGCAGCCGGGCCAGCGCGAGGAACCTCCAATGGTTTCCTTCTGAACCACCTAGAGCAGCGGTTCTCAACCTCCTAAGGCCGCGGCCCTTTAACACAGCTTCTCATATGGTGGTGACCCCCAACCATAAAATTATTTTCGTTGCTACTTCATAACTGTCATTTTGCTACTGTTAATGAATCGTAATGTAAATATCTGATATGCAGGATGTCTTAGGCGACCCACAGGTTGAGAACCGCTAGCAGGGTCGCCTAAGACCATCGGGAAACACAGATATTTACATTACGATTCATAACAGCAGCAAAATTACAGTTATGAAGTAGCAACGAAAATAATTTTATGGTTGGGGGTCACCACCACCTGAGGGACTGTATTAAAGGGTCGCGGCGTTAGTAAGGTTGAGAACCACCGACCTAAAGGATTGTGAAAACCCACCTTCTTGCACATTTGTAAGTGTGTTACCTAATATTTTCTTTGTTTAAACAAGGATATGATTTCCAGTCTGTTGTCACTGTTCATATGTTAAAATAAAATGTGATGTCTCTCTTTGAAGTACACCTCCAGTGTACTAGCCACAGTGACTAGACCAGGGGTGGGCAAACTTTTTGACTCGAGGGCCACAATGGGTTCTTAAACTGGACCGGAGGGCCGGAACAAAAGCATGGATGGAGTGTTTGTGTGAACTAATATCAATTCAAAGTAAAGGAGCAGAGGGGAGAGCAAGAGAACCCTCTGCTCTTTCGGCTCCGCGGGCCGGATAGAACAGCCAAACGGGCCGTAGTTTGCCCACGGCTGGACTAGGTCATTGCCATCTATTTAACGAGATACTACAGCAAGTTTGTCCTGCGGTCAAATATTACACCCTGTTCCTTCTTCTCCCTGAACCCGAATTCCCCATCAACTTCCCATAGAATCGTGTCCCCCAAAGTGGTGCATGTTTCTGTGGAAGTCTCTCTTCCTGCTTAGCTACCCCCAAAATAGGCACATACCCAACATTTTGTTAATGTAAAATTTCTCATGACCATAAGGTCTGAATGTTAAACATTTCTTCTGGATTCATTGATTTGTTACAATTAGTTGGCAACTGATTGAAATAGCACATCATGCCCTGGCTGGTTTGGCTCAGCGGATAGAGCATAGGCCTGTGGACCAGGGGGTCCCGGGTTCGATTCCAGTCAAGGACACATGCCCAGGGGTGCGGGCTCCATCCCCAGTAGGGGGCGTGCAGTAGGCAGCCAATCAGTGATTCTCTCTCATCATTGATGTTTCTCTCTCTTCCTCTCCCTTCCTCTCTGAAATCAATAAAAATATATTTTAAAAAAAGAAATAGCACATCATATACATTTCTGTAAACACTACACAGAATGGTGTTGGAAGTGCACCTTTACATGAGATGATGGGTGCTGTGGTTCTTAATTAGCTCCTCCTTCAAGGATAAACATTACTTGTTGTTAGAATGAGACGATGAGACCTCAACTCTTCGTCATGTCTCTGTTATTTTTTTAAATAGCCAGGTTACTCAACGCTATGAGCACCTGAAAGATACATGCCCAAAGCACATTATATTCTAGCACCGAACTTATTTTTAGTGGTGAATTAGTGGACATGTTTATTAAATTCCCCTTCCAAGTTATGGGAAGCAAAGGACAGAAAACCAACTAATTATCTCCTGAGAGTAAAACCAGGGCAGGTGCGCCCAGCCGGTGTGGCTCAGGGATGGAGTGTCGACCTCTGAACCAGGAGGTCACGGTTCCATTCCAGGTCAGGGCACATGCCCGGGTCTTGGGCTCGATCAGGAGGCAGCCGATCCATGATTCTCTCTCATCATGGATGTTTCTCTCTCCCTCTCCCTTCCTCTCTGACATCAATAAAAATATATTTTAGAAAATCAGGGCAGGTGAGAGCGAGGCTGTTCTTCCGTGAAGACATGGGTGAGGGTGATGGAAAGGAATTGGCAAGTGCTGACTCGAAGCACTTTCTTAGGCAGGTGCGTTTTAGGGGAAAGTACACCTGGTAACGGAGGGTCAGCAAATGTCTCCTGACCCCGCTGGCACCCACAGAGCCTTTGGAAAGTGTACGCACAGGCGGGCACCGGGGTCCCAGTGCACAGGCGGGCACCGGGGTCCCAGCGCAAATACGGAAAAAAGAAGAGGGTGAGCAAACCCAGGGCCGAGTAGGCACGGGGGAGACTGAACAAAACCAAGTGTCTTCAAATCCTCGAGGGCATCCTCAATCCATGTGCACAGGAGCGATGGGTTCGTGATGACACCCCCTTATCTGTGTGTGAGCGTCCGTCTCCTGCTCAGCCTCATTCTAGTGGTTTTGTGTGCAGAGTGCCTGAAAACCCAGGACAGGAAAGAGGGAGGGAGGGAGGAAGAAAGGGAGGGAGAGAGGGAGAGAGGGAGAGAGGGTAGTGAGAGAGAGAGGGAGGGAGAGAGAGGGAGGGAGGGAGAGAGGGAAGTGAGAGAGAGGGAGGGAGAGAGGGAAGTGAGAGAGAGGGAGGGAGGGAGAAAGGGAGGGAGAGAGAGGGAGGGTGAGAGGGAAGTGAGAGAGAGGGAGGGAGGGAGAGAGGGAGGGAGGGAGAGAGAGTAGTGAGGGAGAGAGGGCAGGAGGGAGAGAGAGGGAGGGAGAGAGGGAAGGAGGGAGAGAGGGTAGTGAGGGAGAGAGGGCAGGAGGGAGAGAGGGAGGGAGGGAGACAGGGAGGGAGGGAGACAGGGAGGGAGGGAGGGAGGGAAAGAGGAAGGAAGAAAGAGTTTAATTTGCTCCACCTCCCTCTCCTCCTCCTGCTGCATCTGAAGTGGCGAATCTAACAACTTCAGAAGTTTCTTTTCAATACCAAGGTGTTTTGATTCTACGAATCTGGCACATGTTTAAGACACAGGAAGCGAACGGAGCCGCCCCCGTCTCCTCTGCCTTTCCTTGGGACAGATGCCTGCGAAGGCCTGGCCTGATGTGCCAAATTCCCTCTCACAGGGAGACGGAGGGCGGGCGAGGGCGTATGTCACCGATTTGGCGCCAGAACTCTCTTTCCTGCAACTTTATCAAATTGTGAAGCAAATGCCAGAGCCCATGGCGGTGGGGGCGGGGGCGGGGGGGTGGGGGCGGCCGCCTCAGCAGAACAGCAGACAGACAGACAGGCTGGAAGCTGCCTCGCCGGCCTCAGGAGCACGGTTGGTCTCTGACACCCGGGCCCTGGGCGCCCACCTGGCCGCGTCCTGGTGCATCTCTCTCTGGGTTGGAGTCTTTGGCCTGCCCTGCTGGTGTCTATGATCAAATACCTCGTGACATTTCCGCTTAAGCAGCAAGATATTCCTGGGAGCGACTGTGGTTCAATATTTCCCAGAGAACTAATAATAATCTGCTGCCTGGGGAACGAGAGCGAGCAGCTGAGGCTCACGGAAAGTGGGGGGACGCTGGGTTTCCCCCGCAGAGCATGGCCGGGCCGGGCGGGACCCCTCTCTGTTCCTGTCAATCCAGCCGGGTGTTTTTCTGTCGCTGTTTTCCACACATGTTGTGAGAAGCTGGACGGAGGCCCAAGGACAGGCCCCAGGGTCTTGCCTCGCTGTCGCTGTGCCTCCTCCCCCGCTCTGTCCCGTGCCTCCCCGCTTGACCTAGTCTCCACTTGCACACTCACCAGTTAAATAGGTTGGAGAAGGTGCTGACCCTCCAACCCGGCGAGTCAGCAGGGAGAGGGACGCCGGCCCACCTCGCCACCTCGCTGCGGATCTTGCATGCAGAAGGGCAAGGCCATGTCCCCCAACACGCCTTCCGTCTGCCTTCGGCTGCCCGAGTCCGCCCGGCATTCCACGGGGCTCCCTTCTTAAAATGAGATGCACAATGTTGCACGTTTGTGACTGTGTCTTGGTAGCTTTTTTACCAAAAAAAAAAAAAAAAAAAAAAAAGTTTTATTGATTTTTAGAGAGGAAGGGAGAGGGAGAGAGAGAGAGAAATGTCAATGATGAGAATCATTGATCGGCTACCTCCTGCACGCCCCCCACTGGGGATCGAGCCCGCAACCTGGGCATGTGCCCCGACTGGGAATCCAACCGTGACCTCCTGGTTCACAGGTCAGTGCTCAACCACTGAGCCACGCCTGTCGGCAGGGGTGGGCAAACTTTTTGACTCGAGGGCCACAATGGGTTCTTAAACTGGACCGGAGGGCCGGAACAAAAGCATGGATGGAGTGTTTGTGTGAACTAATATAAATTCAAAGTAAAGGAGCGGAGGGGAGAGCAAGAGAACCCTCTGCTCTTTCGGCTCCGCGGGCCGGATAGAACAGCCGAACGGGCCGGATCCGGCCCGCGGGCCGTAGTTTGCCCACGGCTGCCTGCCGGGCTTCTGGAGTGTGATCTTGAGTGTGGTTCTTATTGTCCAGAATCAGAACTTTCCCCATGTTTCCCCTATTCCTCCCTCTCATGCTCCCCTTTTCCTTCCTCCCTCCTCACTGTCCTTCCCCCCCCTTCCCCCACACCTTCTCCCCGCTCCTCCTTCTCCCCACTCCCCTGCGTGGATGACAAAGACAGCCCTGTGCTGGGAGGGGCCGGAGGGGTGCAGCACGAGACTAACACGAGGCCAAGCACGTTTGCCCACGCTCGGCCTCTCTCTGCAGCTGCTGTGTGCAGAGCGGGCTCCCTGGCACCCCAGGGAGCGGAACCTGCCAGATGCCTCACCCCGGGCAGAGCGGGACAGCCACAGACACCGTCTATGGCGTTTCCAGACGCAGCCCTCAGCTGTGCGACGGGCCATCCGTCTCCTAACGGGGAAGGGGCCCCTGAAATTAGCCCGCTCATCCTCAGAGCCTCCGCCCACTGCCGCTGCTCCACCGAGTGGCATTATTGTGCCTGAAGATAGAATCTGGGGACATTCACCGGGGCCCCGCGTGCCAGCGTTCTGGGGATAGAATATCCTCAAATCCTCCGAGGAGGGATCAGCAGGAAATTGGAGCCAGAGGGCTGCCTCGCACGATAGTAAGGGAGCTATTTTCTTCCCTGGAGACTTAGCCCCACAGACATCACTCCCATGTCTTAGTCTTAGCCCCTGTTACTAAGGACAGCGATGCACGGTCTCAGGGTGAGACATCAGATTTATTTTCTTAACATTAAAGACAAAACGGCACCACTCCATGCGGCTATTTTAATGGGACCGATCAACCAAACAACGATAATAACAATCATGTCAATTATTACTATTTATTCATACATAGTCTGTAGGCCAGACCACACATAGAGTTCCTCTCTCTACCATCTATCTCACTGAATGCCCAACACAGCCCTGCCAAAGAGATCTTCTCAGCTGCCTTTTAAAGAGAAGGGGAGCAAAGCTGAGCGAGTTTGGCCACAGGTTTTTCTTCTTGATACTCCACCTCCTACGTTGGCGTGTGGAAGAGCAGACGTTCTCCTCCGCCGTGGGTAGACGGTTCTGAAATATGAGTCAAAATTAAATACAAACATAACTGCCTTTGAAAAGGAATCTATGTCTATACATGTGTGTGTGTGTGAGTGCGTACGTGCCAGTACAGCGGTCGGCAAACTCATTAGTCAACAGAGCCAAGTATCAACAGTACGACGACTGAAATTTCTTTCTTTTTTTTTTTTTAATATATATTTTATTGATATTTTACAGAGAGGAAAGGAGAGGGATAGAAAGCCAGAAACATCGATGAGAGAGAAACATCGATCAGCTGCCTCCTGCACACCTCCCACTGGGGATGTGCCCGCAACCAAGGTACATGCCCTTGACCGGAATCGAACCTGGGACCCTTCAGTCCGCAGGCCAACACTCTATCCACTGAGCCAAACCGGTTCCGGCTGAAATTTCTTTTGAGAGCCACAGTTTTTAAACTTAAACTATATAGGTAGGTACATTGTTATTAACTCAATTAGGGTACTCCTTCAATCGCACTGTACGTGCGCGCCCCCACGTGGTATTTTGTGGAAGAGCCACACTCAAGGGGGGCCAAAGAGCCGCCTGTGGCTCGCGAGCCGCGGTTTGCCGACCACTGTACTAGCATATACACAAATACAGTTACATTTATATCGATGTTTTATTTGGGCAAAACTTACGGAGGGATCCACATGATTCTCTCCAAGGCAGGGGTAGGGAACGTGGGGTAGGGAGTCACGTGGCCTGGCCCTGCCCAGGCATGAGGGGGAGTTGAGTGAATGTGTGACCACACAGAGCAGGCTGGTTTGAAGTGGGTGATGTGTGTTGGCCGAGAATGATGTTATAAACACCCGCACGGCGCTCGGCAGGGAAAGTTCCCCACCCCTGCCCTAAGGAATGGTGCCGGCGGGGCGTAGCGAGGAAGAGGGCTTTTAGTTATACCTCTGTGCTCATCTGAACTTTTCATTTACTATTTTTTGCTAAGATCATATATGACCTTTACGTTATTAAAAAAAAAAAAAACTAGTTTAAAAATGAAGTGAAGATGAACATGGTCTTTGACTCAGCGATTTTATGTTTAGGAACTAGTCCCCCGAGGAAATAATTAGCAACTGAACAGAAATATGCGAAGAAAGGTATTCCTCACGGTGTCATTAGAAACCGCTAAATATCTACGCGTCGATGTTCAGTGACATGTGGTCATTCACACAGCAGAATGCCAGGAAGTGATCTTAGGAGAAATGAATAGGTACCTGCTTATGAACCCCCACCCCCTCGCGACCGAGACCTTGACTGAACAAGCGAGGAGGTGGGCACAGCCGTTCGGTCCCAGGAACTCCCGTTACAGTCGTGCGGTCAGGTGTGGGCTGAGCGCCGGGGAAGAACGAGATCGCTGCGCATCCTTCGTCAAAGGATCGGCCAGTGGAGACGAAGACGCAGGCAGGACGGTCTGGAAGGGAAGGGGCGTGAGAGGAAGGCACAGACCCCGGGCTTCTGAGGAGACGGATCAAGCTGAGACGCTGTGTGTCAGAAAACACGTTTAGGATTTTCAGAACCGAGGGCTAATGGCTGTCTATTGGCCCAGTGCCTCTACTTTACAGGGGGAAGGGGAGGGGGGCTGCAGGCTCTATCAGACTAAGTCACCTGTGCCCACCTGAGTGGTGCAAACCAGGCCTGAGACCCGGTGTCCTCCCGTCTGGTCCATGGGCCCAGCTCCACCCCTTCCCGCTGCCCAGCTGCCCGTCTGCCTCCTGCCTGTGCAGAGGCAGCCAGTCCCATCTCCTGCCTGCCTCCTCCCATCTCCTCCCATCTCCTCCCTGCCTCCTCCCTGCCTCCACCTTGGCTCCTTCCCCTGGACCGTTTTTCATTTCCAAGCACTTTGAGAATTTGGAGCAAGGAGTGTGGACATATTGATTGCAATGCTCTCATTGTCGCAGCCGGAGGGGAAGGTGAAGAGGCCTGAGACATATGGAGGGAGGCGTGCGCCAGAGGACGGGCCGGCGATGCCAGCCCACGCGCCACCGGAGCAGCTGGGTGTCAGCAGGCTGAGAAGCGCGGCCAAGCCTCCTCCCCGCGCGCTGGGCACCCTGCGTGGGCTGAGTCATTCCTCCTCCAGGAGCCAAGGAGACCTCAAGTGCAGGGGAAGTTTCCACGCGGCAGCCTCGGGGACCCGAGAAGTTTCTTTGTCTAAGATGACTTGGCCCCCGGCTGGCGCGGCTCAGGGGTTGCGCATCGACCGACCTATGGACCAGGAGGTCACGGTTCGATTCCCGGTCAGGGCGCATGCCCGGGTTGCGGGTTCAATCCCCATAGGGGGCCTGCAGGAGGCAGCTGATCCATGACTCTCTCTCATCCTTGATGTTCCTATCTGTCTCTCCCTCTCCCTTCCTCTCTGAAACCAATAAGAATATATTAAAAGAAAGGACTTGGAATGTTACAGCCTAATTGGGTTGGGAACCCACTGGGTATAGGCTGACGTAAGCAGTAGATTTGGTCACAGCTAACACAGGTCCGGCCCCACGCCCCCTGAGCTGTCACCTGCTGTCCCGCTGAATCCACTGCCTTCGCCTGCAGCGGAGGAGCAGCGGCCACCCCTCCCCTGGCTCAGCCCAGAGAACGTCAGCGAGGCGTGGGCGCCCGTGGGCCTCCGGCTTCCCGGCCCCGCTCCTCTCCCGGCCCCGCTCTGCCGTGAGAGACTTCTGCGGCGCCCCCTGGAGCAGGGGCTGGCGGTGCCACATCCTCTCGGCCCCAGGTCCCCCGTGCCCTCGGCTGCGGAGCCCCCTGTGGCCGAGGTGGACAGTCCCCCCTGTCCGCCTGGTGGCGTCCTACCTCCGGAGCCGGGGAAGGGCATGTTCTAGCCGACAGCCCACCGGGTCCAGAGATCCCCTTGAGCCGACGAGGGAGAGGAGGGGACAGGCCCGCTCGCCAGCCCTCACGGGCCGGTGCTGAGGTTCGCGGGGCCTGGTCCCCACCCCACCAGGCCCCGTGGGATGGGCCCCGCGGCCGCTCCTAGTAACCCGCTCGTTTGTGGTCCTGGAATGACCTTCCGAATCAACCACATGCACCCACACTTCGGGGCAGAGTCTGCTTTTGGAGCAATCCATGAAGCCGCCACATTTTAGGCGTCACCCGAGGTACATGTTCATACGTGTGGCCGCTCCTCGCGGGCTAGAGCTGCTTCGCAGACGAGCTCACGCCCTCCCCGCCTCTGGATCCTGACACGGGGCCCCTCACCCAGGGGGCTCCAGGGATATTTCGCGTGAGAAAGAACGTGTTCATCCACATTGCAGTGACGTCATGTCTCTAAGGCACCGAGGAGTCTTACAGAGGCCCTGACGCAGTCTCTGTGGTCCTACAGCAGGGGCGGGGAGCCTTTTTCCCGCCAAGGGCCATGTGGACATTTATAACATCATTCTTGGGCCATACACAATGATCCCCTTAAAAATTAGCCTGCTCTGTTTGGTCAAACATTTCACTCACTCACCCCTCATGCCCTGGCAGGGCCAGGCCATAATTTTGAGGGCCTTAGACGGCCCACGGGCCGGACGATCCCCACCCCTGTCTACAGGAACTTTGACTGTAGTACAATTCTTTTACAAATTAAAAACCTAGGAGTCTTACAGCGATCCTAATTCCTTATCGGGGTAACCAGAATCCCCCATCCCTTTTATTGACCCAGAGAAGAGAGACTGTGTGGTGCTTTTCGAATTGTTTCCCTACCTTTCGCCCAAACCAGGATAAAATCTGGGCCTCTTCTTCTTGGGCTCGAATAAGTCTTGAGCCTGATTTGGACGTGAGACATCTGTAAGTGAGGCTAATACCGATGAGGATTCGCCTGGGAACGTAGTTAATACACGGAGGGCTCCCTTTTCGTCGTTTTACTTAAGTGTCTTTTAAAAAAAATGTATTTGACTCTGAGAATGATTCAAATTCGTTTGTCCTCAAGGGACTCCAGTCTTTAAATATCTTCAGCCGGAGAAGGAACTCACCTGGCAATCGTGTGTCGTTTTGTTAAGATTTTCAGGAAGCCGGCAGCTCTTGAGCAATATTATTAAACCAATAATTTATTCCGGTGTTTTTCCGGAATCAGCCAGGAGGACATCCGTGGTCAGTGAGCGAGCTCTCCCGCCATCATTTCGTTTTTTTTCCTCCAAAGTTGTGCACGTTCCGTGGTCTCAGCCGTGAAAACAGTCCCGCCTGCACGCGGATGACACGGTCCCTTCTGGCAAAGCATTCTGGAAGGATGGCGAGGACAGACAGCAGGAGCTACACTGAAGAAAGATGGACCGGGTGACAGGGACAACGTCTCATGAATATTCATGGCTCACAAGGCAACAGTGTCCTGTTTATCCTCTTCGCTCCGCACCACAGTGAGGGAGAGTATAGTCATCAGAGCAACGAAAATTAACAGGAGGTTCGTAAACACTGTGTATCAGAAAGTTGTTGCTGTTGTGAGATGTTACTTTTAAAATCATTCTCATAATCACATACCATTGAGTTCTGGGTACCAGTTTAAAAATATAGACATATTTCATAGATTTCAGAGAGGAAGGGAGAGGAAGAGAGAGATAGAAACATCCATGATGAGAGAGAATCGTGGATCAACTGCCTTCTGCACGCCCCACACTGGGGATCAAGCCCGCAACCCGGCATGTGCCCTGACCAGGAATTGAACCGTGACCTCCTGGTTCGTAGGTTGACACTCAACCACTGAGCCACGCCGGCTGGGCTGGGGAATCAATTTGTCATTGAAATATATGATGAGTCAAATATAGAAAAACTCAATAGACTTTCTGTCGCCCGGGATCAAATTGTAAGAGGCTTTTCAGGAAGAACATAAATGTTGATATGGGCCTTTCCAGCCAGGACTGGAAAGTAGTCAGAAATGCATGATTATTGCCACTATTTTTTAATACTCACTCCAGGCGTGAGGACATTTCTCCACTGATTTTTAGAGAGAGTGGAAGGGCGGGGGGAGGGGGAGGAAGAGTGGATGAGAGAGGGAAGGGAGAGAGAGAGAAACATCCACATGGGAGAGACACATTGATTGGCTACCTCCCACTCACGCCCTGACGGGCACCGAGAATCGAACCCACAACCCTTTGGTCCAGCAATCCAGCCAGGGCAGAAACCCTTATTTTTATATTCTAGGTCCAAAAGGAAAAGGTTGGCCTCACAGTAACATAACCAATAGATTTTAAGAATAGCTCTGAAGGAGTGTGGAGGTGGGTATTGGGGGCACCGATTCTGATCGGCCTTCATGTTGCTCTTAAGCTCCTCACGAGTCAGGCCTTTCTTTCCATTGCCCTCGGTGAGCACACAGGAAGGACAGCATCTGAACTACATGTTCAGTGTGTATTTTCCCGTTACGTATTAAAAATGTGCTTCTTCCAAGGAACTGGGAAAACCTTTGTGAAAGGACAGAAATAGAAATGGGACATTGTGATTTATTCCAACAACTCGCACGAACCGTGTTGTAAAGAAACACATGTCGGCGATGTTCAGTTTTCCCTAAGAAAAATAGATTGTTCTATGCTAACAGATGGCAAAGATAATGTATTCCTACAGCCTGGATCTGCCCGCGGTTCCAAAGGCAAAATAATAACAATAATGATTTTCGTCCAGCCGTTGTGGCTCAGTGGTTGAGCATTGACCTAGGCACCGGGGGTTCAGGGTTTGATTCCTGGTCAAGGGCACATGCTCGGGTTGTGGGTTCGATCCCCAGGAGGGGGCGTGCAGGAGGCAGCCCATCAAGGATTCTCTCTCCTCATGGATGTTTCTGTCTCTCTCTCCCCCTCTCCCTTCCTCTCTCTGAAACCAATAAAAACATATTTTAAAAAAGAAGAATTTTTGCCCTGGGTGGTGTGGCTCTGGTGGAGCGTCGGCCCACACACCGAAGGTCACAGGTTCGATTTCCAGTCACGGGCATCTACCTGGGTTGCAGGTTCAATCCCTGGCCCCAGTCAGGGTGCATGCATCCCTCTCTCTGTCACTCGCCCTCTCTCCCTTCCACTCTCTAAAAATCAGCGGAAAACTATCCTGGGGTGAGGATTAACACCACCAACAACAAAACTAACAATTTTCTCCTTTGGAAGAGCTACCATCTCCCTTCTTGTGCGGGTCTGACAAGCTGAATGGTGTAAGACATAATCCCCGTGTTCATCCTTTTCACCATCAGGGAGTGGCCCTGCCGTGACCCCTCAGTTACTCTCAAGGTGACATTTTTGCCAGAAAAGAATGTTCCGTTGGGTTGTATTCAGGGGGTGGGCCGGACTCCCTGTGTCGTGCACGGTCAGACGCTCCCTGGCAGAGTGCGTGCGCTCGATTCGGATGGGCACCTCTGGGCCGGACACCCATGGCCTGCAGGGCAGTGGGATTTGTGGCTGAGAATTCTTTATCAGCGACCGTGTCTCCGGGTTCCTCCTGTGTGCTGGCCGTTAGGAGCGAGGACCGTGGTGGCCAAGCAGAGTGAGGCCTGGCGGAGTCTCTGGAGGGGCAGTTAATCCGGGGGTGACATGGGTGTCTCGCTCGCCGTCTGGGCCGGACAGCTGACATGTGGGAAAATCCGAGCCCGACACTGCGGCTCTGGGGGATTAGGCACGGGTTTCAGGGACGCGGGTTGCGTTACAGCATCTGTTCCCGGCGGGGCGTGTGGCCTTGGGTGGAGAGCGCCAATCCACAGACGCACGCGTGCATCCGCCGGGCAAAGGGCAGCGCGCTGCAAGGGCATGTCGCAGGCGCTCAGCAGAGGGACAAAGGTCAGACAGCGTCCTTACTAGTATATCTCCTGGGAGTCTGTGGCGGATGATTCTAGAATTCCAGAGAACAAACGGGACTCTTATATCTGTATCTGTATCTGTATCTGTATCTGTATCTGTATCTGTATCTGTATCTGTATCCGTATCCGTATCCATATCTATATCTATACCTATGTAATAAATAAAAAAGTACATAAACTATATTAAAACACATATATCTATATCTATGTATGCATATATCTATATCTACACATAGATATAGATATATGTGTTTTAATATAGTTTATGTACTTATTTTATTTTTCTTGTTACACCTCATCCGAGGATATTTTTCCATTGATTTTTAGGGAGAGTGGAAAGGAGAGGGAGAGGGGGAGAGAGAGAGAGAGAGAGAGAGGGAAACATCAGTGTGAGAGTGACATGTCGATTGGTTGCCTCCCTCAACTAGGGCCGGGAATCAAACCTGCAACCGAGGTCCATGCCCTTGACTGGAATCGAGCCCCGGACCCTTCAGTCTGCGGGCCAGCGCTCTATCCCCTGAGCCACACCGGCCAGGGCTCTTACCTGTACGGTTATCCTCTGTGCCCCCACAGAGTTTGGCATAGGGCTGGCGGTCTTTAACTGTGGCTGGCGGTCGTTAAATAATGTCCAATAGATAAATGAGACCTGCGTCCCCTCCAAGATCACCCATCGCAAATGATCGCGTGGAAGACGGGGCGTTCAGGGTGCAGACACCCCCGTTTCCAGTTCCGGGTTTAGTGACAGTGATTTCAGCATCTTT